>NC_141063.1:59268168-59868168 GCF_041138505.1 Cibotium barometz | reverse complement strand
GCTGGCTACATAGCCTTAGGGTACAAAACTTGTTAAATACAGGGTGCCCAAAAAATAATAATAAATAAATGAATTGAAAAATGAATGAAATGAAGACACAGTACGAAGCCACGGTTGTTCACTCATGAAGACATGATCGTACCTTCCTGAAGCCACGAACGTACCTTCTTTCTTTGCTAAGACATGGCCGTTGTCTTGTAAAAAATCTAAGACACGGCCATACGCTCTTGACGCCACGGCCAGTTCCTTGATACTCACTTAGCCACGGCCGTACCTTCCTGAAGCCATGGCCGTTCCCTTGTCAATCACTTAGCCATAGCCATACCTTCATGAAGCCACACGGATGTACTTTGCTCATAGCCACGACCATACCCTTCTCAGCAAACTAAGCCATGGCCATACCTTCCCTAAGCCATGCCTATACCTTCACGAAGCCACAGTTGTACCCTTTGTGGAAATCTATAAAAGAAACCCACCACTTCTATTTCACTCACTTTTCTCTCTCTCCCCTAGCCAAACTAATGCAGTTTTTTCTACCGAGCTTTCACCCTTGCCTACTAGCCTTCTACTCTCAGTAGCATGGCCGCCCCTACATACTTCAACTCATTCTATGAGGTCCTCTCTCCTCATACACCCCATAAGAAGAAGCACCCAGCTGGGGGCCATTTTGAGGAGTACGGCAAGCACCCCACCCAACTATCTCACTTGGGCAAGAACTTAATGCACTAGGTCAACAGCCATACCGTCCATAGTCTCATAAAGAACAACCATAAGGTGGAGCACAAGCTCATGTACTACACAGGGCCGTGATATAGGGCAACATTGATCCCGTAATAGTGTCCTGCTTGGAGCAGACTGCCCACCTTGGAACCCTGGGGCCCGGACCTCCTCAAGTGCTTATACTTCACAGAAACCTATGATGCCAATGAGGCTACAGAGCAGGTGTTAGACAATGAAAGCCACCCCCAGACGATCCACCTTAGTCTCGACCTCATTCGGGAGGCACTCCATCTCCCATGCGTGGAGTAACCATATGTTTGACTGGCCAATGTACCATTGTTATGAGACTGACAAGTAACACTAAAAGGTAAGACTAGGAAAGAATCATTATTATATGTAAAAGATTACATATAAATAAGGTTCAGAGGATTTCAAATAGGAAATACCTAAGCAATGGTTAATAGGCATTAAAGTTAAAGTAAAAGGGAAGTAGATGGTGCACAATGTAAGCCCAAGGGACACAGGGGTAGTTGAAGAGGCATTGGACAAGGAAAAGGCAATATCTAGCCAATAAAAGGTCAAGGGGCTAAAGTTGGAAGGTCATGCACGACTTAGGCCTATGTAAGGTCATAAGGTAAGGGACTATTTGAGATATGGTTGGGTGGAGAATCAAGGTTCTAGTCTTACGAGTCCTCAAGCTTATAATGCAAGGAAAATTACATTGTTATCAGAGCTAAATGTTCCTATGGGGAAAAGATCAATTAAGCACTGTTCTATTGCTCCTCAATCCTAGGTAGTTCGCTCTTTTATGTTCATGTGAGGAACACAAGGATAGGTGATACTTTTAAGCAAGGCAATCCATTGGGCTAAAAGGGAGACTGAATTATTGAATGCTCTGTGTACACCACGTATGTAAGGTTTTTTGATGCATGAAGGCGACCTCCTCTAAAGCAGCACTCCAGCCCATCTATAGCAAATCTAGACTGACGTGCGTGCCTGAGCAATGTTGTCCAAGATCCTCCGCCGTTAGTCCATCATCAAGAGGCTGGGATCACAACCATCAGGTCTGTGTAGCAAAGCCCCATCCCATAGCGCTGCACCACCACATGTGCCTGGTCGTGAAGAGCAATTGTCTAAAGCAGAGCAGCGTCCAGCCGCTCGTCCTGTGAAGCACACCATAAGCAAGAAAGGGAGAGCTGCCTGGAACCATCGCTCTTCAGCAACGACGTCTTCTTCGGTCTCGCCGTTGTAGAAATAGAATTGCAAACTGTTGTCGCAGAGAGCTAGTGCTGGCCATCGAAAATCATGCAAGTAACATGATTTTCTTATCAATGATTTCCTAATAATCATGCATGAATTGGGGTGTAGGGACTTGGTTTTTCCCTTTCTCATGCACGTCCTATCCGCCCTCAATTACAAGCTGGTCGAGCACAATCCCGGAAGTCGAAGATGATTGCAGCGTGTGCTTTGTGCCGCCAAATGGATCAGAGAGAAGATGCTGGTTGATCCGAACCAATACTCGGGGATGATCATGGATTAAGGAGTTATTGGTTGTAGTCGTTGCAAGGCGGATCCAACCCAAAGAGCTAGCCATTGCCCATGAGGATTCCGAATAAATTTTGATGTCACCCGAGTAGCAACTCCGTCCAGACCAGTCTCCCCAATCTTGATGTCTCATCCAAATTTGCGGTCTCATCCAAATTTGTGATGGTGTGATATTGATCATGTTTGGCTCTGACCAAAATTCCTTGATGCAGTTGTTTGACACAGTTGTGATGATCTTAATTATAACTGAGAGTGGGGTGCAGGATTGGTAGAGATTTTGAATTGTCCTGGGTACTTAGGTGGAACAGGATCATCGGCGGGTGATAATCAAGATCAGTCCACAACGAGCCTTAAGCAGACCAATCCACCGACCGTATTTGACTTCCCCAGCCTCAAGCAGATCAAGTGGAGTGGACCAATCTGGTTTCTAGAGGTGGAGTCCAATGATGGAGGTGACGGCCGGCTAATCCGATTTGGACAACATTGATCCAAAGTGGTCTCGGAGTGTAAATCTAGGGTGCCCACAAGTCGATCTATGCTAAGCCATCCATTCTAGTAATTTGCCACACAATTTGTCACCTGTGATATCCTAATTGGAGACCAAGAAGTTTTGTTGGACGAAATCCATGGAGAGGCTAAGATCAGAAGATTCCCAAGTGTTGGTTTCTTGCAAAGCATAGTGCCAATTGCCCATTCTAAGGCCCATTCTAAGGTAGTTGCGGCATATCTCACGACGACCAAGTTGAGAGAGTCAGGATTATTTGTGTGCAAAGTCATACGCAGTGCACTTTAGGCTTGATGGGAATAGAAAGAATTTTTTTACATCAAAGGCTTCATTGAGAGTGTGGAGGAGTAACGGTTGGTGCTCATTTTTTGTTTGTAAATTCTTGTTTATGGGACTAGAAAATGAATTTGTTCATATGACGTGTCAGCTTAATAAGCTTTGTACAAAGAGTTCAATTGAGGACTTGTTTTTCAAGTCTTTGATTTATATCCAAGCAACCCATTTGAGTCATAGTCTACATGTCTTAGTGTAGTACTCTTGCTAGGACAGTAAACAAGCTTTTGCACTATTGAGAAACCAATGCAATTGAGTTTTTCTCGTAAGTTTTAGTTCCACATGAATGCAAAGGGACATAGAGTTGTTGGCCCTAAAAGTTTAACTATTTTTATGCATATCACGTATATGTTTGTGTTATATTATGTTATGTTGAGGTCACATCAAATAAGTTGGTTTGTGAATTTGTATCATAAGATCCTATTGTGCGGATCATATTGCTTTGGAAATTTATGGTCAAGGGTCTTTCATAATGTTATGTGGCTAACCTATTGAGCGAACACAGTTTGTTTTATTGTTAAAAGTTAGTAAAAGACTTCAATATCAAAATTTATGTGTCATGTGCTGAGTACGAGCATATTCCAATGAGGTCTTACCTTTCCAAAGAAGTTTGTTACTCAAGAAGATATTCCTTTAATCATTGATTTTTCAGTGAGTTCAAAATGTTATCTAAAAATAAATGTTGATGTTTAAGTATTACACATACAAGCACTTTAAGGTTGAATTCTTGTAGTGTTTATGTTGTGTACAAGCACTTAAAGTTTAGTAATAACTGTAGCGTTTGATCTTGATTTATGTGAGTTGGCTCATAATGGGGTACAATTCACATCTATTATTAGGTAACTTCATTTATGAAATTTAACCTTAATGAATGGTCACGGTGCCTCAAACGTAATCTTTTTAGATTCGTTTAAAAGTATGACAAATCGAAAAGTATCACTTTGGGTCATGAACAAAACATGTTACCAATGTTGATTCAAGATGGTAAAGATAGTTAATGCCTAGTAAAAGCGGCCTGTCTATCTATAAATAAGAGTCTAAATCCTTGGAAAAGAGGAAAGACTATAAATTCTCATGGTGGTGACGTAATAAAGTGATGTCTACTTCGGCCACATCGTAAAGGTATGAGTATATTCTTGGCAAAAGAGAGTAATAAGACGTACTTGTTTGTGGAAAGAAAAGTTGATCATATTAAGGAGAGGCACAATTACGAGTGGTTATGTTCGTAGATTCCATAATGGTAGACGTGGTACAAGGAACCTTATAATGTTTCTTTATATGCATAAAAGTTATCAAGCAAATAAGTTGCCTGAAGAAGGTCTACCAATAAAAAGAAATGTCTATGTGGACATTGTTTCACTTCTTGAAGTTATTGCCTAGATCCAAATTTAAGGACATCCAAACTTTTAAAAGGTAGGTCTAGTGTTAATGATTGGTTACTCAAGGCACCCGAGAGCAACTAGGTGGAATGGGATGCCTAGTGATGTGTGCTATGCCAACGTACGAGTAATCGAAACAAGTTGACTGGGCAAGGTTGAGGTTGTCTCATCCAAAAGAATTTCTCGATTGAGTCGACGGTCGAGTAGTACAAGGAATTGGCCAAGGGAGTAAATGGTTACTTTACTCTTAATTTCTTATGGTATGCAAGGTCGGCCAGCCTCTAGGACGTAAGTACTAAAAGGTAATAGAACAATTTTAATTGGGAATTGTATCTCACAGATTGATTCTAGTTAAGTGTATTCAAGTGTACACTAGGAAAAGGTTGATGGTAACCAGGTAAAGCTTCTGAGTGATCATGACACTCGAGAAGTAAAAAAGAGCAATGAAAAGTTATTAACTGCATAAAAGCCTCTGATCAAGGACATATGTAAAGTTGGTGGACATAATCATATTGGTTTGTCCTCATGTTTAGCATCAACCAAAATAAAGTATTCATCTTAGAAGAAGGCATTAAAGCCAACTTCATTGTTCTAAGGGGAACATAACATTCAACACCGTATCAGATCTGTATGGTGTAATGACACTTGTACATGGATAGTAGGTGTTCTTAAAAGAATAAGATACTCTCTCGTAGAAAGGAAGTTTAAGGACACATAAATGAGGAAGTAATATTCCTCTACTAAAGGAAGTTTTCCTCTAACGGAAATACTTATAAAAGAGACCTTATTCCAAGTTAGAGACTTGTTTAAGTTTGATTTAAAAGGAAAAGTTAGAAATCTTTAAACAAGATTTCTATTAAGATTATAAGCATGCTCTAGTATAAGAGAGTAAAAGTACTCTCTTGAAAAGAGGTGAAGTATGAGACCTTAAAAAAAGAGAAAGTTATCTTCTGAGATAGCAATAAGGTGAATCAAAGAGTTCAGGAGAACTCTGTTTCTTTTAAAAGGAGGAAAAGGTGAATCTAATCTTTTTCCAAAGTATTGTGCTTGAAGGTTTTGAGATATTCGACGATACTTTGAAGATTGAGGGTGATCAAACTTTAAGAGAAGGTTGGCATACTCAAAATGAAGTTACCCAGTTTTGTTTTCGAGGACGAAAACTTTTCTTTCAAGGGGGAGGAAATGTTATGAGACTAATAGGTAACACTAAAAGATAAGACTAGGAAAGATTATTTATATGTAAAAGGTTGCATATAAATAAGGTTCATGGGATTTCAAATAGGAAATACCTAAGCAATGGTTAATAGCATTAAAGTTAAAGGAAAGTAGATGGTACACAATGGAAGCCCAAGGGAGACAGGGGTAGTTGAAGAGGCATTGGACAAGGAAAAGGAGATGTCTAGCCAATGAAAGGTCAAGGGGATGAAGTTGAAAGGTCATGCACCACTTAGGCCTATATAACCATGAGGTAAGGGACTATTTGGTAGTATGGTTGGGTGGAGAATCAAGATTCTAGTCTTACAAGTCCTCAAGCTTATAATTCAAGGAGCATTATAGCCATGTCCGCGACACCCACCAGGGATCCACCACCAACGGGGCCGAGTGTGGCAGAATATATCCCATCAGGAGCTTGTCATGCCAGCTCGCGCCCTCTCCTTCACTAGAATCAAGATTCTAGTCTTACAAGTCCTCAAGCTTATAATTCAAGGATCATTACAGCCATGTCCGCGACACCCACCAGGGATCCACCACCAACGGGGCCGAGTGTGGCAGAATATATCCCATCAGGAGCTTGTCATGCCAGCTCGCGCCCTCTCCTTCCTCCTCACCACCCGCTGGAGCGATCGCTTTAGTCGCTGCCACCTCTCTACCCTCGCCCATGTCCATCAAGGAGTACAGCTAAACTGGGCCAAGTATTTACATAAGGAGCTCCATGCGGTTTGCGCAAACCCATAGGGAAAGCTCACGGAATCCTCGCTCCTCACCAAAGTCCTATACCACCCCACCTCGTCCAACTTGAGGGTGCCACCTCTATTCCCACACCTCTGCCTCCACCCCGCCCCTCTCCAACCTCTCCACCCCTCAAACACCATCACCCTGATACCCAACAAATAGGAGCCTACCCATCACCAAGCCACTGCTAGAATAGACACAGAGGCCCAAGACGTTGAAGCCTACTAAAGAGCCGCAGAAGAGGAGGAGGTGCGCGGTGCACAGTCCAATTTTTTGAGCAGATGATTTACGAAAGCCCCCTTCTCATGTGTCCTCTCCATCCCCTCCCTTCTCCGAAAAGCAAGAACTTCCTCCCTTGTCTCCCCCCAGCGGAATACCATCATGGACCCTCTGCGACGATGGGCCCATGCAGGCAACTTTTGCTCCCAAGAAGCCTACTTAGAGGGTATTTGCTCCACCCACAACGCGGTGCCCAATTTTGCCCAAGGGTTTTTCAGCCTCACCTGAGATCTCATGAACCAAATGACAGGTTATATACACCGCCAACAGCAAGAGCAGGTCATGGACTGCACAACATCAGATGCTGATTGCCAAAGCTAACCAGCAGCAGTAGCAGATGCCGATTGCCAAATCTAACTAGCAGCAGACTTAGGAGATGCTCCATGAAGCGACACTTGCCAACCAACACCTCCAGGAGGCCTTGGAAGACCGCGAGGCAACCCTCGCCACCCTCAGTGAGCTCAAGCACACACTACATGCCGTCTAAGAAGCTAAGCAACGCGCTCATCACGCCCTCGCCCTCGCCCAAACCGAAGCCCACCAACTCCAACAGCAAAGCGAAGCATGCACAGGAGGAAGTCCACAATATCCGCCTCTCCTTCAATTAGTACAGGGAAGTTGCTAAGAGTGCCCTACGCCAGAAGGATTTACAGCTCCAAGTCGCGGAGGCCCGGACTCTTCTCCCTCAACCCACCCCTTCTAGCCCAGTACCCAGTGATGTCGAACGAAAAGTCGACACACTGATGGACTTAGCCACGGAGCTCCCCAACCTGGCCACCCCTCCCCAAAACCCCGCCCAACTCCTCGACCTCAACTATCGTGCCATCCGCCTAAACCTCCTTTAGCACAACAGACAAACGAGAGACAAACCCATTTTCCCTGCCACCTTTTCCTATATCCTCACCAAGCTCCCATCCACCTCTATCTCCTTTCTTGTCAACCTCTTCTTCCAGGCCCAGATCTCTTTCTCCAAACCAGCCACCCTCTGACCTGTCCACCCCCTTCAAGCCAACCTTCTCAAGTGGGCTCACCTTCTCCGATGCGGGCACCCTAACAATCATGACACCATCGACCTTACCATCCTCGAGGGGCTTTGCCCATACCCGTACTCTCCCTTCCGCACCACCGCGAATCCCTTCACTTCCCCATCACCAAGGGTGGGAGATCATTTACTCTGCCTACAGATCCCTACGCTGCTACGAGCTTCCCCTTTACACCCACCAGGGCCTCCTCGTCCTCTACCACAAATGCCAACTCCAACTCCAAATCATCCATGCCACTGGGATCATGCAATTTCATGACTCCCACGTGGCCTTCCCCCTTGACTTCTCCCCCCAAGAGGCTGATGAAGCCCGTCGCTTCTTCTATTTGTCACATGCACTCTGCACTCAGTGCATGGTGACAAGATGGCTCATCATCAGAAGTGCAGCAGTTGCACAGTTTTAGAACCCAATAGGATGATAATTGTCGTACGTCGTGACCCCATTGTACATCCTCAGTCCAGGATAAGTCAGGCACAAGCTACGTAGGTCATTCCTCAGCCTTAGTGGGTCAGTCAGTCAGTTAAGTCCCTTAACCCACTTGGAGAGAATCATTCATGCATGTAGAGTCAGTAGAGCCTTACACTCTGCATCCTGCATAATATGCATTCATATGCCTGTGCATCATTTAGAACATCCCCAAAGCTTTAGGGAATTTACTGGGATTTATCTGGTATTTTTTCCATATTTATTAGTATTTATTTATCATTATTTGCATTATTGGGTATTTATAAATATTAACTTTATTAAATGACCAACCCCCAGTTAGTATAAATAGGCTTGCATAGAGCCTCTTTTCTCATTCAGTCTTCATTGTGCTAAGAGCTCTCCTCCTCCTTGCTTTCAGCCCAAGACTAATCCAGCCCTAGAGCCCATAAGCTTTCTTCTCCAGCCCCTTGAGAACCCTAGCTTCAGTCAGCCCTAGGTGCCTGCATTCAGCCCTGATTCAGCATCCATTCAGGCTCAGATTCAGCACCCCATTCAGCTCAGTTTAATGCCAGATTCAGCCTACAGATACATGAGTTTTTGCACAGCCGTACAGTAGTCTGCGTTTCTGTTCCAGCCGTACAGCAGCAGCCTGCAAGCCTCTGTTTGCTCATGCGTTTCAGTCCACAGCAGCCCTACAGGTCTGCGTTTCGCATCCCTACACTTCAGCATTTCTGTCCACAGCAGTTTCCAGCCCTGAAGGTTCAGTCTACAGCAGTTTCCAGCCTTGAATCTGTTGTTTGCATCAGTGTCCAGCCTTCTATGCATCATCCACACATGCAGCAGTCATCTGGTGAAGGTAACACAGCATTCATAAGTGTTTTCATCATTCTAACATAGTGTAGAACAGTCCACCTTCTTCTTTTCTCAGCCTCAAGTGTGCAGCCCTTCCTCATGCCCTTGGGAAGAGTGCATAGGCTCGAGATCAGGTCATCGAGGTGTTTCTACAGCAGTGTACAGATCAGCCACTCTCCGATCCTCTGAGATCTTGCGTTTGGCTTATCTACAGTCCAAAGTCATTCTCTCTAAAGAAATAAAGCAAATACTATCTCGTTATCGGGATAGGGGACCCTTCAGTGGTTAATTCGGGATCCAATCTGGTGTACAGTTCTCATATCTCTCTCTCTCATCTCTTTAAAGTTTGAAGTATTGAAATGGATTGCTAAACTCACGAAACTCAGGATACAGAAGATGGTGTGAGCATATTGTGTGACAGGATCTTCCAATACAAAGACTTGCGCTCCATATCACATTGGTATCAGATTCAGATAGTCCACACACACCGTATCCTAGCGTGGGGGCATCCTTCGATGGTTAGATTGCGTTCCGGCACGACCACCGACTTCAGCATCATGTCTACAGGAGAGAGTACTCATCAGCCGGAAGACGTCTCCCCCGAAGGAGACCTTGTTCTTCCGCCTACAGAGCAGACACCATAGCTCTTCTTAGAGCTCAGAACCAGCTACTCATGGAGCGTCTCCAACTCTTGGAGGCGGCAGAGCAGCACGTCCTTCTACACCTCCAGCAGCACCCGACTACATCTCCCTCTTCTTTCAGATGGAACAACAAAGGAGAGAGGACGAGGCCCGAAGGAGAAGAGAAAAAGAAGAAAGACGGGACTATGAGGAAGCCCAACGCAGGATCGACGAAGACCGGCGTCAGGCTGAACTCGCCGCTCGGGAACACCAACGTGAGCTTGATCGAGAACGTATGTTACTTGAACACCAACGGGAAAAGGAGGCCATACACTTGAGGTATCAGTAGCTCTCCTCAGTCTCCCCAGTCATAGGTGTCACCAGCCAGCAGCCCGCAGCAACCACCATCATTCGCAGTCAACCAAATTTCAGCAAGTATGATGGTAAGTGTGATCATTCTTCAGTTAATCAATTTGTTCATCAGTTTAATGCTCATTTTCCATTAGCTAGGATCACAGACCCACAAGACAAACTCCACTTAGCGGCTCCCCATCTCACTGGTGAGGCAGTCACTTGGTGGCAGCATTGGTCTAGTATTCATACTGACCAGGCCACAGGTGTCACAGCCTTTGACTCGGACATCTTTGTCCATGACCTGAAGACCAGATTTCTCCCGCCCCAGTACATGACCGGTCTGAAAGACGAGTTCTATGGACTCAGACAAAACGGATCCCCAGTACATGACCGGTCTGAAAGACGAGTTCTATGGACTCAGACAGAACGGATCCCTAGTGTCAGTTTTTCGGTAAGGTTATTACTGTAGCACAGCAGTTAGGGTTATCTGAGCAGGCCAAGATGGAGCAATTCATTCGTGGATTGGACTCCAACATTCGGTTCACAATTCGTAACTTTGAACCAAGTACATATGACCGGGCTCTGACTCTCGCTCAGAATGAAGAAATGAAGCTCAACGGGGGCAAGCCCAAGTAGGCATCTCAGTCCAGTACCAAACCCCAGCAGAGCAATCAGCTGCACAGACAGGGAAAGGTAACGCATCTTCTAAAGATGCGAAGAAGGACAGCAGTAATAGCTCCAGTTCAGGAGGTAAGAAGGATAAAAACCTAAGAAAACCCCTGATGAAAAGGCTAAAGCAGGCATTACTGGAGGTTAGCTTCCTCCAGAGGAGCAAAGGAAGTACCAGTCAAAAAATAGATATTTTTTCTGTCATATTATAGGGCATGGTAAGAAGGATTGCCACAAATGGCAAGCGGCACAAGCTGCCAAAGCTCCTTCTGCCACAGTTGCCATAGCCTCCCCAGCTCCTCCAGCCCCGCCTACTACCTCAAATGCAGTTCAACTTTTACCTTCCATGCATCCTATGCCATCCGTGGTATTTGATGCTAAGCAGGAGGGTGAGAACGATGCTGCTCAAAAGAGCCTTATCCGAGCTTATGGCTCTGCCCAGGGCCGACAGTTTGTAGTCCTTTTCGATATGGGTAGTTCTGAAGACGCCATCTCTCCCCAGTTGGCTAATAAATTGAACTGCACTTTAGTCCCATATCATCTGGATGTGGACGGGTTTACACCTGGTCTTCGCACCCACATTTCCCAGAAGGCACAGCAGTTTGCCTTTGAAGTTTAGAAGGCCTCATTTCAACGAGATTTCATCGTCTCCCCTCTGTTAGGGTGTGACATGTCTTAGGAATTCAGTGGTTCTGTCAGTATGAGTCTATTCCCAATTGGGGGCAAGACACTTTTACTATTTGTAAAGGTTTTCCTGAGCCTGTTATGATTCGGGGGAATAGAAGCATTCTTGGCATCCCATTGATTTCACATCTCCAGGCCAGACGAGCTATCCGCAAGGGAGCAGAAGGAGCACTCCTTTATGTTCGTGCTCAAACAGCCCCTCCCTCATTAGTAGCATCCATTACGTCTTCAGTCCCTCAGTTAGCAGACCTCCTATCCAGACACCAGGACATTATGCTTAGGGACGATCTCCCACCTAGTCTCCCATCCTCTCGCCTTGAGGACCATCACATTGATTTGGTCCCTGAATCAGATCCTCCTAGCAGGTTTCCCTATCGTCTTTCCAAGACTTTAGAGGGCGAGTTGGAAAAGCAGTTATCTGAGCTTCTCCGAGCCGGATTCATTCGGCCTTCTTCCTCCCCATTTGCTGCACCTATCCTATTTGTCCAAAAGAAGGACAAGTCTGCACGCCTTTGTGTAGACTACAGGGCATTAAACAAACTCACTATCAAGAATAAGTTTCCTATGCCCAGAATAGAGTACATTTTGGAGCGTTTAGACGGTGCTTAGTTTTTCACTAAGATCGACCTCAAGAGTGGTTACCATCAGGTCCGCATTTTTGAAGGTGACATTCCAAAAACAGCTTTTCGGACAGAGCGTGGTCACTACGAGTTCGTAGTCATGCCTTTTGGGCTTACAAATGCACCCGCAACGTTCAATAAGATGATGTCTAGGATTTTCGCAGTCCATATTGGGAAGTGTGTTTTCATATTCCTTGATGACATACTAGTCTTCTCAGCCACTGCAGAGCAGCATGAGAAAGATGTGGAGAAAGTCTTGCAACTTTTGCGAGATAATGAGCTCTACATAAACGCCAAAAAGTCTATATTTGGTGTTAAGGAAGTTCAATATTTGGGCTATATCATCAGTTCCGATGGGATTAGACTAGACCCATCAAAGGTTCAGGAGATCTTAGATTGGGACATTCCTAAGACCGCCCAAGAAATCTGTTCATTCGTAGGTCTTTATCAGGCCTATAGCACACATGTCCATCAGTTTTCCAACCTTGCAGCACCTCTGACCGACTTGCTCAAGGGGGTGAAGACTCGCAAGCAGAAAGTCTCAGTTTTACAGGTAAGGCACTTGATGCATTCCGTGCACTCCAGAAAGCTGCCTCAGAAGCACCTGTATTAAAGTTAGCATCATGGGACGAACCTTTCGAGGTCATCACCGATGCCAGCAATGTAGCCATAGGTGCAGTCCTCCAGCAGGACAATAGACCCGTGGCATATTTCAGCAGAGAGTTGGATGTCACCGAAAAGAATTATTCAGTATATGACAAAGAGCTTTTGGGTGTGATCACAGCACTCAAACATTGGAAGCCTTTTCTTTATGGACAGGCTTTCATAGTGAAAACAGACCACCAAGCACTTAAGTGGCTTCAGACTATGCCAAGTGCCCAGTGGAGTGATCGACAGGCCAGGTGGAGTCAAATCTTCCAACAGTTTGGAGGTATGATTGAATACATCCCTGGTAAGCATAACCCAGTAGCAGATGCTCTCAGTCGAAAGTCCAGCATCCAGGCAATCCAAGAAGCTACCATTCTCGAAATCACGGGGAAGGACTTGGATAGTATGAAAGACCAATATGTCGACTCCCCTGAGTTTGGTACTCAGTATAGTTTGGCCCTCACTTCTGAGCCTAGCCACTATTCAGTACAGAACGGTTGGTTGTTCTACAAGAACCGTCTTTGTGTTACTTAGGAAAAGCGTTCCACTCTTCTCCACGATGCCCATGACTCCTTAGTTGGAGGACATAGGGGTATCAACAGTACCCTCCAGAAATTAGAACGGTCCTTTTATTGGCCAAAGATGAGGCGTGATGTCTATGCACATGTACAAGCCTGTAAGATTTGTCAAAAAGTCAAGGTTCCCCATACAAAGAAGGCAAGTTTACTTCAACCTTTGCCTATCCTCGACGGACCTTTCATCGACATATCTATGGACTTTGTAGGGCCTCTACCAACATCCACTGGATCCCGTAACACTCAGTGTTTTACCATTGTGGATCGCTTTAGTAAGTTCTGCATGCTCATCCCATGCAAGCATACGGCCACAGCCGAGGACGTAGCACGTCTGTTTCTCAAGCATTGGTATCCAATTTGTGGTTTGCCTAGCACCATAACATCAGACAGAGATTCCAAGTTTACCTCGCATTTCTGGAGGGCATTATTTGAAAACTTTGGAACTAAGTTGCAGTTGTCTAGTGCATTCCATCCCCAGACAGATGGCCAGACAAAAATTTATAATCAGTTGGCCTTTGATGTCCTCAAGTCATACTGTCATGACCAGCAGTCCAAATGGGAGCACTATCTTCCGTTGGTCCAAGCTATCTTGAACGACACTCATTCATCAAGTGTCGGACGGACTCCATATGAAGCAGCCTTTGGTCGCCGTTTTTCTTCTCTTTTGACGAGAATGGTGTCTCCATCTTTAGAGGCTAATAAAACCACGGAAGCATTTTTCGAGATCATTGAGTCAGTTAAGGACCGCTTGACCAAAGCTCAGGAAGCATATAGCAGACAGGCAAATAAGTCTAGACGAGATGTCCACTTCAAGGAAGGGGATTGGGTCTATTTGCGTATCATGAAGCAGAGATTGAAACAAGTGGGCAAACGTTGTCCCAAGCTTTCATTCCATAGTTTTGGCCCTTTTCCAATAGTTAAGAAGATAAGTGATGTCTCAATGAAGTTAAAGTTGCCTGCCACTTGGACAATGCATGATGTTTTCCATGTTTCTTGGCTAAAACCATATGTTGGTCCAGAAGTGTTTGATGTTTCAGATGAACAGCAGCCAGACGTGGTAGACGAGGCAGAAGTTATTGAGCCTGAACAGATCCTTCTTCATCGATGGAAGCATGGTTCCGGTCGACGGATTCGTCAGTTCTATACGAAATTCCGAGATCGAGGCACCCACGAAGCCGTATGGCTCGACGAGGAGTTCTTCCAGGAGTACCCCCCGTTTATTGGCGGACTACTTGGAAGCCATGAACCTGCCGCCAAGCTAATCAAGAGGGAATGTCACATGCACTCTGCACTTAGTGCATGGTGACAAGATGGCTCATCATCAGAAGTGCAGCAGTTGTACAGTTTTAGATGATAATTGTCGTACGCCGTGACCCCATTGTACATCCTCAGTCCAAGATAAGTCAGGCACGAGCTACGTAGGTCATTCCTCAGCCTTAGTGGGTCAGTCAATCAGTTAAGTCCCTTAACCCACTTGGAGCGAATCATTCATGCATGTAGAGTCAGTAGAAGCCTTAGGGTTTGCATCAGAAAGCACTCTGCATCCTGCATAATATGCAACCATATGCCTGTGCATCATTTAGAACATCCCCAAAGCCTTAGGGAATTTACTGGGATTTATCTGGTATTTTTTTCATATTTATTAGTATTTATTTATCATTATTTGCATTATTGGGCATTTATAAATATTAACTTTATTAAATGACCAACCCCCAGTTAGTATAAATAGGCTTGCCTAGAGCCTCTTTTCTCATTCAGTCTTCATTGTGCTAAGAGCTCTCCTCCTCCTTGCTTTCAGCCCAAGACTAATCCAGCCCTAGAGCCCATAAGCTTTCTTCTCCAGCCCCTTGAGAACCCTAGCTTCAGTCAACCCTAGGTGCCTACATTCAGCCCTGATTCAGCATCCATTCAGGCTCAGATTCAGCACCCCATTCAGCTCAGTTTAACGCCAGATTCAGCCTACAGATACCTGCGTTTTTGCACAGCCGTATAGCAGTCTGCGTTTCTGTTCCAGTCGTATAGCAGCAGCCTGCAAGCCTCTGTTTGCTCATGCGTTTCAGTCCACATCAGCCCTACAGGTCTGCGTTTCAATTCCACAGCATCCCTACACTTCAGCGTTTCTGTCCACAGCAGTTTCCAGCCCTGAAGGTTCAGTCTACAGTAGTTTCCAGCCCTGAATCTGTTGTTTGCATCAGTGTCCAGCCTTCTATGCATCATCCACACATGCAGCAGTCATCTGGTGAAGGTAACACAGCATTCATAAGTGTTTTCAGCATTCTAACATAGTGTAGAATAGTCCACCTTCTTCTTTTCTCAGCCTCAAGTGTGCAGCCCTTCCTCATGCCCTTGGGAAGAGTGCATAGGCTCGAGATCAGGTCATCGAGGTGTTTCTACAGCAGTGTACAGATCAGCCACTCTCCGATCCTCCGAGATCTTGCGTTTGGCTTATCTACAGTCCAAAGTCATTCTCTCTAAAGAAATAAAGCAAATACTATCTCGTTATCGGGATAGGGGGCCCTTCAGTGGGTAATTCGGGACCCAATCTGGTGTACAGTTCTCATATCTCTCTCTCTCATCTCTTTAAAGTTTGAAGTATTGAAATGGATTGCTAAACTCACGAAACTCAGGATACAGAAGACGGTGTGAGCATATTGTGTGACAGGATCTTCCTGTTGGGTATAAAGTCCCAGTTTCGCCTCCGGACCTTGATCATCGCGTAGCTCTTTTCGAGAGCTTCGCGTCCATATATTTACTTGTACATTTGGCCCCCATTTGGGCCTTGTAACGGCATTCTTTGTATTTGGTCCGCCGGGCGCCCCATAAGTTGGGCGCCCGCCCATACCCTTGTATCACTATAAATACGAGGTCTCCCTTGAGCCTCAATAAGACATTCAAGATATTCTTGAGCATTGTGTGAGTTCTCTCTCTCTCTCTCACTCTCACTCTTCTCTATCTCCTCTGCACTTCCTTGGCTAAAGCTCTTGTGTTTGAGTCATTCTCCTCCAACAACTGGTATCAGAGCTATGGAGGGAAGCTGTATGCAGAAGCTATGGAGTTAGAGGTGTCTTCCACCACTTGACTACGGGATCGTCAAACACCTCCCTTCTATCATCAAGATGGTGCGTTTTTTTTTAGAGTGCTGCTCTTCTTTTTTTTTTTAACGCAAGAGACTGTTTTTGCTGTTTTTTCTTGCTCTTCCCTCTCCTGCGTTTTCTGCTCCACCCCTGCTGCCCTTCTGCTGCGTTTTTCCTCTCCCTTGCTTCCCCCCTTTGCTGCGTTTCTGCTGCCCCTCTTTGCTGCGTTTGCTGTTCTGTCCTCTCCTTGCTGTACGGCTGCCATCAGCAGCAGCCAACACTGCTGCCAGCAGCCCCACGACCACCAGCAGCAGCTAGGGCTGCAGCCAGCAGCCCCACGACCACCAGCAGCAGCCAACGCTGCAGCCAGCAGCCCCAAGGCCACCAACAAGCAGTCCGGGCTGCAGCCAGCAGCCCCACGGCCACTAGCAGCAGCCGTCGTCGCCTCCAGCAGCCAGGATCTTCGAGCAACCCTCAAAAGACAGCAACATACTGCCCCTCGGGTTTACATCGACATTCGGTGATACTCTTCCGCCGTCTCCTTCACTTGAAGTTGTTTCATCAATCTACGAGCATCCTACATTCAACCCATATCTGGTACATAACATCTTGCTATTGCTTACTTTCTGAAGTGTCAGTTTGATAAGTCATGGCGTCTACAAGTGATCTTAAGGGTCTACTAGAGATTAAGAAGTTTGCAGGCACTGGGTTTGATCTTTGGAAGGTGAGGATTCAGAATATCCTCTATCTGCGGGAATGTGATACTGCACTTGAGCAGTTCAAACCCGCTGCTATGACAGATGATGAATGGGGAATCCTGAACAGAAAGGCCGTTGCCTATCTCCAGATGGCTGTTGCTGATGAGGTTCTTGTAGACCTCAAAGGGCTGACAACAGCCTATGCCGTTTGGGAGAAGCTGAGAAGCACCTATGAGATCACCACGCCAGTGAACCAGGTACATCTCATCAGGAAACTCATGAATATGCAACTTGATGATTCTAAGAATGCAGTAGAGCATATTACTACTTTCACAGGGGTGCTTAATCAGATGCAGGATTCTGGATTGCCTGCTTTTGATGATAAGTTGAAAGCTATCTTTTTGCTCACTACTTTGCCTGACTCTTGGGAAACACTTGTGGTGTCACTTGGGACAAATCCCAACCTAACTTTTGATGGAGTCAGGGGTGCTATTCTCAATGAAGATATCCGGAGGAAGACCTCAGAGACTAGCGGTTCTGCAAATGTCTCACGAGGGAGGACGACCAAGCGGGGAAATACTACTACCAATTCAAAGGGTAGAAGCAAGAGCAAGGGCCAGCAATCTGATGTTACATGCTACCAGTGTGGTCGTAAAGGCCACAAGAAACCAGATTGCAAGTTTTACAAGATGGAGCAAGACCGGAAGAAGAAATCCAGTCATTCAAATGACAAAAAGAAGGAAAAAGAGAGTAATTCCAGCAAAGCAGAAGAGTTCGAAAAGGACAAGAGCAAGGCCAATGTGGCCTCTGGTGTTGTCATAGAGGAACTGTCTGACTCAGATGATGTGCTATGTGTTTTTTCTGCTAATGCACTTGATGTTCATAACTTGCATGTCACAGAACCAGATGTTATTCATGCCTTGATGTATGAATCTGATGTGCTTTCACAGACTTGGATTATTGACACGGGTGCCTCTTTTCATGTAACTCCTATCAAGGAGTGTTTTGCAACTTTCACTGCAGGCTCCCGAGGAAAGGTGTTCTTGGGGAATGATCATGCTTGCAATATTGAAGGTATGGGCACCGTGAATTTGACTTTACAGGATGGTAGTGAGTTTGTGCTGCCAAATGTGAGGTATGTGCCTGGTTTGAAAACCAGTCTCCTGTCTGTGGGCCAGCTTGATGCCTTGGGATACACGGCCATATTTGGAAATGGCACATGGAAATTGACCAAAGGCACAAGGCTGATTTCAAAAGGATGCAAGAAAGGAACATTATATAGCCTTCATGGTCAGGCTTTGTCTGGTAAGTTTATTGCTTTTGCAGAGGTACGCTCCCACATGGAGCTTTGGCATAAGAGACTTGGCCACATGAGCCATAAGGGTCTCTCCATTTTGTCCTCCTTGAACAAGTTTGATGCAAAAGGAAGCAAGCTTGATTTTTGTAATGATTGCTTGTATGGGAAACAGAATAGGAGTTCTTACTCCTCTCGTGCCTCTCGCAAGGCTGAAAAGTTGGACTTGGTCCACTCTGACATATGCAGCATGCCCATTAAATCTAAAGGTGGTTCAAAGTACTTTGTGTCTTTTGTGGATGATCACTCACGAAAAGTATGGATCACTTTGTTGAAATCTAAGGATGATGCTTTTGCTGCATTTCAAAAGTTTTATGCATTTGTTCATACTCAAACAGGAGTGAAGATTAAATGCTTACGCACTGACAATGGGGGTGAGTTTGTTAGTACTAAATTTCAGAAATTTTGTGATGATAATGGCATTAAGAGGGAACTTACACCCCCCTATAGCCCCTCTTCAAATGGTGTGGCTGAAAGGTATAATCGTACACTGTGTGAAAGAATTCGATGCATGCTGTCCACAGCTAATCTCTCTCAGGATTTTTGGGGAGAAGCCTTGAAAACTGCAGTTCATGTTTGCAATCGATCTCCACACACAGCTTTGAAAGGTGGAATCCCTGAGGAGGTTTGGTCTGGCAAACCGTCCTCATATGCCCACTTACGCATCTTTGGTTGTGATGCATATGTGCATATCCGCAAGGAAGACCGGAACAAGCTTGATGCTAAGTCCGAGAAGGGCACCTTCGTTGGCTACGGTGATGAAGGTGAGATGGGCTACCGTGTGTGGTTGCCATCAACCAACAAAGTGGTTCGCAGCCGGGATGTTGTATTTTATGAGGCAAAGCTGCTCCGTAATGTTTGTGCCTCTCATGGTGATCAGAAAAAGGTCAAATTTCAGCAAGGGCAGCCACCCATTGATGCTGAAAATGAGCCCCAGGATGCTTCACAAAGGGCTGAAGATAATGAGTCCGTGATATTTGAGCCAGAAGAGGTTGGACAGCCGCTTCATGCTCCTGGAGGTGTAGGGCAGCAACCCCTATATGCTGAAAATCAGGCTGTTCGTGAAAACCCGCAGCCTTTTGATGCTGAAATTATGATTCCTCCCGATATTGACCCCCAACCAGCCAATGATCATTGGGTACGGAGGTCTACTCGCTTTCGGAGGGAACCTCAGCGTTTTGATCCCTCTTTGCAACATGTTTTGCTTACAGATGAGGGTGAGCCTCTTACTTTCAAAGAGGCTAAGTCTTGTGAACTCCGAAACAAGTGGGAGCATGCTATGCAGGAGGAGATTAAGTCTCTACATGCAAATGACACTTGGGACTTGGTTGAGTTGCCCAAAGGAAGGAAGTCTATTCCTAACAAGTGGGTGTACAAAGTTAAGACAGTTGACGGCCAGCCTAAGTATAAAGCCCGCCTTGTTGCTAAGGGCTATGCTCAGAAGGAAGGGATTGATTTTCAGGAGGTCTTCTCTCCTGTGGTCAAAATGACCACCCTTCGTGTTTTGTTTGCTCTCACTGCTGTTTTGGATTTAGAACTGTATCAGATGGATGTAAAGACAGCTTTCTTACATGGTGATTTAGATGAAGAGCTGTATATGAAGCAGCCTGAAGGCTTTGTCATTCCTGGCAAAGAACATCTGGTTTGTAAGCTGAAGCGTAGTCTCTATGGGCTGAAACAAGCCCCGAGGCAGTGGTACAAAAAGTTTGATGCTTTCATGCTTAACCAAAAGTTTAATCGTAGCCATGCAGATCATTGCTTGTATACTAAAACTGATGCAGATGGCAGCCCAGTGATACTTGTGCTGTATGTTGATGACATGCTTCTTGCAGGGAAGAATAAGAGCATTTTGGAAGCTCTTAAGGACCAGCTGAAGTCAGCTTTTGCTATGAAGGACTTGGGTTCAGCTGAACATATTTTGGGTCTTCGGATTAGACGGGACAGAGCACAGAAGTTGCTTTTCCTCTCACAGGAGAAGTATATCCAGAAAGTCCTTGATAGATTTAACATGGCTGATTCTAAGCCTTTGGGTGCTCCATTGCAGCCCTATGTTAAACTATCCAAGGATGATTGCCCAAAAGATGATGATGCAGCCAGTACTATGCGTGGGATCCCTTATGCTTCTGCTTGTGGATCTCTTATGTATGCTATGGTTGCTACACGGCCAGACATTGCTCATTCAGTGGGAGTAGTCAGTCGTTTTATGTCCAACCCTGGCAAAGCACATTGGGATGCTATAAAGTCTATTTTGAGGTACTTGAAGGGGACACAGAAGAAATGCCTTATGTATGGTAAAGGTCCACTTGAGGTGCAGGGTTATTGTGATTCAGACATGGCAGGTGATTCTGATACCCGCAAGTCTACTAGTGGGTACATCTATACTCTTGCAGGTGGTGCTGTTTCTTGGTGCTCTAGACTCCAGAGGATAGTAGCACTTTCTACTACTGAGGCCGAGTACATCTCCGTCACAGAGGCTTCTAAGGAGGCCATTTGGTTAGCACGCCTTGTCACAGAGTTTGGATTGCCAGAGAGGGCTCCGGTCCTTGGTTGTGATAGCCAGAGTGCCATATACCTGGCTAAGAATGCCATGTTTCATGCTCGTACCAAACACATTGATGTACGGTACCACTTCATCAGACAGGTGCTAGATGATGGTTTGGTCAGTTTGGTCAAGATTGGCACTCATGAGAACCCTGCAGATGCTCTCACCAAAAGTTTGCCAAAAGCACAGCTTGATATGTGTCTACAGCGGGTGGGAGTTACATAGCTTAGAGGAGCTTCACTGGCCCTTTAAGTGGGAGGTTGTTGGGTATAAAGTCCCAGTTTCGCCTCCGGACCTTGATCATCGCGTAGCTCTTTTCGAGAGCTTCGCGTCCATATATTTACTTGTACATTTGGCCCCCATTTGGGCCTTGTAACGGCATTCTTTGTATTTGGTCCGCCGGGCGCCCCATAAGTTGGGCGCCCGCCCATACCCTTGTATCACTATAAATACGAGGTCTCCCTTGAGCCTCAATAAGACATTCAAGATATTCTTGAGCATTGTGTGAGTTCTCTCTCTCTCTCTCACTCTCACTCTTCTCTATCTCCTCTGCACTTCCTTGGCTAAAGCTCTTGTGTTTGAGTCATTCTCCTCCAACACTTCCAATACAAAGACTTCCGCTGCATATCACACTATTCCAGGTGCCTAGACAACAACTCCTCTGACGCGACGAGACGATGACGAGACGATGGACGTGCCACTCTCGGCCACCCCCCATTGAACCACCCCCACCCTCATCTCCTCCTCATCAACCTCCCCTGCCTCACCCATCCCAACCCAGCACTAGCTCCCAACCACCACCACCCTTTCCCTCTTCCCCTCACCATCCTCTACACCCCCCCCACTCCCCCTCCATCGCCACAACTCCTCCTTCAACCCCCACCCTCACTCTTCATTTGGGCCTCACCCCTCACCCTAAAAGATATACCCTCAACATCGGCAAGCCCCCAACTTTCATTCCCACCACCCTCGCCCAACGGTAACCTCCCTGATGATAAATCTTCCACCCCATCGCTACTACCTGACCTCCCTTCCCCCACACCTCTGGAGGAAGACAACATCCCCCACCCCACCAACGCAAGAGAATGAAGAAATCGACCCACCCCTCAGCCCCCTCAACTAGCACGACCCCTTTGATCGCATGAAGTTTGAACAGGCCATCAACATCCTGCTCCGTCGACAACTCCAAAAAGCCCCCATCATAGCAGGGTTACAGACCGCATGAACATCCATGTCCTTCGGCCATATTTGGACACCAAGCACAGCACATGGAAGTGCCAACACTGCCATTGGCAACACGGTGGTTACCAGCGACTCCCTCCACTGCTCGCCCCATCACCTTCTAACTCATGGGCGAGTAGCCTGCTTAGCATCGACCTTTTCTTCTCAAGCAATACATCTGGGAGGAGCGGTATTGCAAGGCTCCACGCCACCGCAGGATCAGTCCCGCCTTCTTGCCCACCGCCGACACTGGGCTTGGTACCTCTTCCAAAAGAAGCAGACAACGAACCCCAAGCTTCAATACAACTTTCCGTGGTTTGCCCCTCCCACGTTCCAAAGCCCCTACACTGAGGCCACTATGCTCACAAAGTTACAAGCCTTCATCGACATATACGAGCAGGTGCCTGATCCAGCAATTGTGACCACCATCCGCTTGTTCCACCTAATCATCACACTTCTGGAGGCCTTCCTAGACTGGAACCACTACTACGAGGGCAGCCAAGGCCTTGCCTTCGGCTACTACGAGTGCATGCAATGGATGCCTGCCTGGCACCTGCAAACCTTTCAAAGATATAATGGACACCAATTTTTGGACCAGCTACAAGGTCTTCCATCACCCCCCCCCCCCAAATCCCAAGTCGCAGTTCGACTTCATCCGCACCTGCTCCATCTACTACTGCACCAAGTACCCTTGCTAGCTCTGAGGACGGATCTGAATTAGGGAGGGGATATGTCAACCACACTCGTTAACATCATTTTCAAGCATGGTTACGCTTCTTATAACTCATTATTATGTAACCACGCTAAGCGCTTCATGAAAAAGATATCTAGGATGACCAAGCTTACGACTTGTGTAATGCCAGTCTCACAGGAATGAGCCTACGTGTACGTAAAGCTAGGAAGTCAGTTTTGGGCCCCCATTTGTAAATGGGCGACCAACCATTGTAAAAAGTGAGCTCATGTATATAAGTGATTTGTGAAATATGAAAAGAGACAATCCCAATATCACAATTGAGTTTTTCCCTCTCTCTCTCTCTGTCTCTCTCTCTCTCTCTCGTGGCTATGGTAATAATAATAAATGGAGCAAGCAGCCCCTACAAATCAGAGATCAGCTTGGTGTCACAAGAGCAAAAATGACCAGTCTTCCAAAGCTCTACTAACAACCTGCCCAAACACAAATCAACCAAGGGTGAGCAAGTCTCTACCAACAGTCAGGCCAGAAGTCAACCAATGGCAAATTCTAGAGAGGTCTATTCACTCAGTCATAGCCATTGTTCTGCACAAATCTTGTAATAAAGCAAATACGCCACTTGCTGATGGGGACCCACAATTGGGTAGTTGGGACCCAATCGGGCATACTCTCTCCTCTCTCTACATCTCTCTTCTCATCTTAGATTCCTCATCATTTTCTTGCACATAACTGATGCACACCTTAATCATCATTAACGCTTCTGCAACATACTGCATGTAACACTTGAGTTGCCAAAAATAGGTCTAAAATTCTTCCAAACCTATCCAATTCTACTCGATGGGTTGTGGATGTGGACTCAGCCTTTGTGGCCTGATCCCCCCCCCCCCGCCCCTCCCCCTTCTCCCCCTTCAGGAGTCTTTAATCCGCAGCAATGCCCTCTCCTTGATCACAATGGGCGTCTGTCCAAGGCACCCCGGGGCGCTTCCGCAGCCTACATAAGTCCCTCCAAATGCTAGGCACTTGGTCAAACATAGGGACCCTTGCATTTCTCCTTTTCCAAGGTGCTTGACAGAATCTCTGATCTTTGGGTCTTCTTTTGCAATCTTTATTCTTTTGGCTTCAACAAAACTTGAGTCTTCAGGTCATCTGTTGCTAATCACTCCAGAACTTTTCTTCCACGAGTCACAGATTTTCAACAAAGAATAAAGAGCTTCCTATTCTGGCTTATTAATCTCTTCTCAAGTTCCCGGACTGTCCATTTTCATATCGTCATGTGCCTCTGGGCAGCTATAATCCATCATCGGCGTGCACCTACATCTACATAGTGTGTGCAAACTCTAACCTATTCGCTCAACCACTTGATAGGTGGTGTCCCTTTGTGAGGTAAAAGAAGTATTAGATTTAACAAACATAGAACTGGAACCTTGCCCTGACCCTCCAATTGTTGGAATAGCACCCTCAAATGCTCAGAATTCAAATCTGTGCCATAGCACTTCAGATGATTGCCCTTCCCATTGTACAGAGATAGGCAGGAGGGGATGTCACATACATTATCCTCATTCATCTCGGAAGTATGTGTCTAGAAAAAGAGTTTCCCAAAAGAAATAGCAAGAACAGCAACAGATTTGTCGAAGAACCAGAACCACTCTCAGACCCTCTAATTGAGCACCCATTGCAATTGTTTCGGATCCAAATCCGCATCAGAGCATCGAGAAAGACTGCTCTCTCAATTTAAAAAAGCTATGGGAGATAGGATGTTACATGTATCACCCTCATTCATTGGACACATGTGGTGCTACACTACTAGTAAAAGTTTGGATTCTCCAGAAGAATTAACCCATGTTTTGAGCTAATTCGAGAAGAATTAGTCCGTGCAATGCTAGGCTAGTAGTAAAAGTTAGTATTCTCTAGGAGAATTAGCCCATAATTTGAGCTCTAATATATAGAAAGACAAAAGAGGCTGTCAGCGTGAGGCACAATGCCCAGATAGGACAACAGGACCATACACATCAAGTGTGAATGCAATTGATGCAAGTCTGTGAATTAAGGCAACTAATGCAAGTTGGAAAGTTTGCCTCCTTTTGGAGAGAGTAAAATAATAGAAACCCTGTATCCTTTTCTGCATATCTTCAACTTCTTTTGCAGTAGCCAACTGAAGAAGAAAGGACCAGTCTTAAAGAGGAGTAAGTTCAGCTTCACCAGCAGCAATTACCAGATCAGTCCAGGGTTTTCTACTGCCCCAGATTTTAGGGGTTAGGAAGGGATAACCTCTGGGTGGACCAATCACAGGGAGATTTTCTAACAACAAACAAAAAAACGTACACACCTGATCCTCATGCCTTAGCGAGGCTCCCTCTCATATATATAATTACAATTTGGTTGCAGAGTATGAAAGCCCATGTCAGATTTTGGTCCAGCTTCCACTTACTGCCCTCCCGTTCCTGGAGCTTTTGGCCAGCACTTTTACTGCATCAGCTTCTCTCTTCGGTATTTTGCCATGTCTGGCATTCTCGAAGGAAACACTTGGAAGCCCTGTTGAATGAAGCAGAAGAAAAATAGACGACAAACATGATTGTCCAAAGCTGGTAGATGATCACATGCATTGGCAGACAAGAACCAGCTATAGCTATAAAATAAACACCAACCACAAAAGTACAAAGTTTCCCTCTGTTTGTATTATCAGATTGTTCTTCAGCAGAGAAGGTTACATCAAATGAAAACCGAAAAGACGTGTCCGCCTTTTCAAAGAAAAATAGTAGATATAAGCAAGACTTCTGCATCAATTTAGAGGTTTGAAATCATGTTTCATTGGAAATCAAAGAAAGAGGGCTCACTTTGAAAGTCATTTCCTTATGGGGTTCCTTACATGGGAGGTACTTCAACTCTAGCTCTGGTACCAAAGCCGCAAAAGCCAGCAAACACATTTGAAAGGGACTTGATAAGATATGCATAGTTGGCAATGGGGGCCAGTGCTGCCACTCTATCCCCCCTCTCAAGCAAAGCTTGAAGGTTCAACCTTTGTAATGTCAACACATTTTGAGATTCTCTCCATACAAATGCCAACAAGCCTTTGCTCTCAACAAAAAGATCTCCAGGCTTTGAGCTAGGGTAGCGAAAACCATAACCATTGGCTATGCCTTCTCCCTGATAAGCCTGGAGAATGTCAACAGACGCCCCATCTCTGTCCGTGTGCCAGGGGAAATTTTGTGAAGAGGGCTCGTCTACATTGGCCGTGAACATAGGGGACCCATTGGGATGCAAAACATAGTGCGTGCCTTCCAAAATCTTTGTTGCAATCAAAAGCCGCCCCTGCTCCGTATCATCATAAGATAAAAGCAAGAAATATAAGGCCTTGCCAGGCTTGTCTTCAGCAGGTTTTCCTGGTGGCCATCCAAAAGTCCCACCCCATAACCCTGCATGTTCTCTTCCGTTCAGTGGCATCTGTTCTGGCATCTTGTAAAGAGCAAAGCGATTATCCGGCATAAGGGGCCATGCCCGATACGTCTTCAAATCCCAGCGTCTGGCATGCAAACGAAGGGCAACAGTATCACCTTGATTTGCAAACTGCTGCAAAAGAAGAACCCGCTTCAATCCTGAATTCCCATCCCCCTCATTGGTCTTCCCTGCATCTTCCGGTTTTCCCATGCCAATTATCTGCTTCATCTTTTCTCTTATAATCTTTGCTAGCCGTTGCTTTCGGGGGGGCTGAGAATGCGATGCCCCATTGCTGGAGGCATCCGGGCTTACCATGTCTGCTGATGATGGTCCGACTGTTTTTCCTTTGTTCGTCTCACCATCACTATTAGGCTTGAAATTCAACATGCTGCTGGTGTATTCAGCAGGATTGCAAATTTTATCCAATAGGTAGTTTGAGTTGATGCCATAGTAATGAGTTACCGTAGGCGGGCGCCTCCCATGTGGATCGCCATGGCTGTACATCCTAACCAGAAGTGACCTTCTCTCAATTAGTAGCAGAACCTCTCTCTGAATGTCTTCTCTAACAGAAGCAGGATCCATGTCTGTTCTGATTCTACTCTTTGCCCGCGGGAAGAGCGGCTCCACAAAAGACTGTGGGATCTTTAGCCTGACATGTCTGGCAACAGCATCCAGCATTTTCCTCCTGTCAGCAAAATGCAGGCGATGGAAAGGCACGGGACCGATATCCATAGCTGTTTTGGGCTTAAGAAGCTTTGCACCAGGCCTGGCTAGTTTTCTGATGTCATCTAGAGACAATGAAGAGTCGCCATCATCAGCCTCGGCAACAAAGCAAGGGCTGGCATTCCAAGCAGGGCTACCAGGGTGGCATCGGGGCTCGGCTTCCAGCAACAGCACATTGCAATCCTCCTTGGCCCCACTGAAGCAGCCAGGATAACAGCAGTCCTTTTCGCTCTCTCGGCCATGCAAGAAGAAGGCCAATGACCCATCTGCGGTACCGATGATTTCGAACACAGGCGCCCAGAGGAGGCCGGTCTCAAGGCCCTTGGGGCCAAGCTCCTGGGGTATGATGCGGCATCCCACAACAGAGACGAAGCCCCAGGTGACATAGACGAGGTTGCCAAGCTCGGGGTTCTGATGGACCCAGATGCCCAGCAGTGGCTGCACGGACTGTATAAAACGGAAGATGGACTTGAAGGAGGGGACGGCCGCCCACCAGGACTGCAGGTCGATGGAGCCATTGTTGTGGAGGGCGGTCTTGCATTGAGACCACCATAGCTTGTCCGAGCTGCAGAGGCTGCGCAGTTTCTTGCAGGTGAGGCTGAGATTGCACAGGTCTTTGGGCGCCAGAGACGTAGACAGCTGTGCCAACACATCTTCCGGCAGCTCTTGCAAGAAGCAAGGGGCCTCTTCATCACCATAACATGACCTATCATCCCTTTCAACATAGCCATTCCTCCTCTGTGTAGAGATTTCCACAGAATCCATCTTTTGCCCTTTGCCCTAACACCCCCCGATGGTAAGTATGTATACCCTACCCTCTGTTAATACATTACCACCACACGGATAGCTTTCGTTCGATGCCTTTTCTTAGGGTTGGTGGAGATTCCACGGCTCCAAGTTCCAACTCGGGGAGGAGGAAAGCTTGTGAGAGAGAGAGAGAGAGAGAGAGACTGACTGCAAGAAAGAAAGCTGGAGAGAGAGAAGACTATAAGTTGCACACATTCAATTGCAATTGGAAATTCTATCTTTAATGTGATTAGCCAACAGTTTAGGCCCACATCTCATGCCCTCGTTTCGCCTAACTCTTGTTCCAAGGGTATGTTCTCATGAAAGGTGGATGTGTTTTTGCCAAAAAGGTGGATGTGTTTTTGCCAAATCTTTTGTTTTGTGATTATGTTTGTCTCACATCTAATCTTTTTTCCATGCTTTAAGTACAATGCATGCTCCCATGCTTTAAGTGCAATGCATGATCCCATGTAGTCATGTCTCCTTAGGGTGTTACATCTCTCTCTCTCTTTACTACTAGATTAGTAGGATGCTTTCATGTATGCTATTTCTTTTTTCAAGATCATAGATTTAGCTCCAGACCTACATGGTCTTTAAATTATGTATTTGTCTCATAGGTCATTTTGGGCCTTCTGTAGATGTTAATAACACTCTCTTTCTTCCCTTCTCTATCTCTCTCCAGCACAATACCATGTTTCAAGGATAGTTACAAGAATGTTAGGTTTCCCTAGTATGTACTAGCATCTACACCCAATATGTTACTAGCATCTACACCCAATATGTATAAGATACCCCTTTAATGACTGTAATAGTTCAACATATGTATTATTGTTAAGTTAATTGATGTAATAAACAAACCAATAGTTATATATACATTTCTAATTTTCTCAAAGTCAATCCTATGGAGAAACCCTTTCTAAAAAAACAATAGAATTTCTAGCCAACCATAGCTCCCATAAGCATACATATTTAATTAAGTTAATTATGATAGGCAATTCCTCCCCTTCCTCCATCTGATGTAAGTGTATGCAGGAGGAAAAGACATTAAAGGGTCACAAAGGGCAACCAAGAAGAGAAGGCAAAGACTTCCAAACAAGGAGGTGGTATCTCAAAGTGAAGCAGCCTATATACACCTACTTTGCCCTCTTGGAAAATCCTCTGGGGAAGAGACTTGATATAAAAATCTGGAAGAGAAAAAAGTACATGGAGGAACAAACTCCAAAAGGGTTTTTAATTGAGCTAATTCTGCAGGCCAGCAAGCAGTTGGGATCTCATATTAGATGGGATAAATATTCTTTTGTCTCTTTGAAGATAGGATGTGGGGATAAAATATGTAAATGGCTAAATGAAGATTAAATACTATGCAGTCTGTCTGGTTTTGAAATCATTAGTATAGACGTATATGGGTTAATTTTGAGAGATGAAAGGAAGGTCAAGATGCAATAGCCCTTATGTAATATAATATATATTTCCTAGAAAAAAAAGTTACGAGAATGTACTCTTAAGTGAGTCATGTGTCTAGAACTAATAATAGTGTAGGTGCTAAAAATTTATTATATATTTGTACATACTAACAAAGGTATAGTTGAATTTACAACTCCATGTGTTCTGGGTAAACTGTGTATACCTCTACACACATGTTAAATGGGGGATTCTTTATGGAGGTCTTTATGATATAGCTAAATTTACAACTCCATGTGTACTAGATCAAATGTGTATACCTAGAGGCATGCATGTTTGTTGAAAATAGGTTGATTTACATCCATTACTTAGTGTGCATCAATGGGTTTAATACATTTATGCTAAGGGTATAGGCTAAGGTGTAAGCCATGGGTTAGCTTGTACCCCATGGTTATTGACTAGCATTCAAGGCACCTCCTCTAGGTGGCATGAGAGGGGCAAGTGGGTGTGATCTAGGCGCCTCCCTTCACTGGGCCTATAAAAGCATGGTCTCTACACCTTCTCGAGTGTGTGAGAGCTCTAGAATTCTTGTATGCACTTTGTGTTTAATCCAATCTTAGTGTTACTTTGTGAACCTTGGCTCTTGTCACCATTTTGGCTTCCTATTGAGTACTCTTTCATTTCCATGTGTTAAGTAGCTACATGACATGTGTTAAGTCTTTATCATTGCTACTTAATGAGTGTTCTTTAGCTTAATCATTTGTTGATGTATAACTTAGTGTTGTCACAAGCTATCACTATATCTATTGGTGATTAGCTTGCTAACTAAGTGAAACTAACAATGTTGAATGGGGGATTCTTCATGGTATATCTAAATTTACAACTCCATCTGCACTAGATTAAATGTGTATACCTCTACATGCATGTTGAATGGGAGATTCTTTATGGTTAAACGCACCCCCTTAAAAAATCTGTAAAAAGCATAATTGATGCTCTCAATAAGGAGTTGCCATCACTTTTTATAATGCATGAATCTTAAATTTTGTGTACATGCTAAGTGTTGAACATTTTGTAAACATGGGAAGATTGCATAAAGATTAGCATAGATTATGAATAAGGCACCCGACCATTTGTAAGTAATGAGGCTTTATATACAAAGTGATTTTGGGTCATGAGAAAGAATAATCCCCAGGGCTTACCTTAGCCTTTCCGAATCATGTGTCATTGGGCCTTGCCTTAGAGTTGCAATTGTAACTTCCGTATGTGAGGGTGTTAGCTCATCTATCAAAAAACTTAGTGTAAAAAAAGACTTATATACAAGTGACTACTTTTTACATTAGGCCAACCAAACTTAAAAAATAGCTTTACTAGTCTTAAGAAAGTATGCTTACGAAGTCCTTAGACTTTCCCTAAATGAGTTTAAATCTCAAATCTTATGAGATTTCATCCATGGATCACTGCGCTAGACGAAAAAAACCAGTCTCGCCAATGTCTTAAAGATCTGCGCCTTCCTGCGTGTTTTGAGTTGGTTATTCTTTGTGTACCTTATCTCCTCATCAAGGGCAAAAAGCTAAAGCAAAATCCCCTTCAATGCTTGCTCCCTCAAGCTTAAATGAAGCCTCTAAAAATTAGTCCTTCTAATCACTGTGTTTAAGCCCTAATCATTGTCATTGGTATAGTATTAGCAAAAATTGGCATTCAAATTTCAAAATTATGGTGTGAATCTATAGCGGGAATCCCTCTCTTGCATCCAAGTCCATCTCATCCAGTTGTATTGCTCAATTTAAGTGTTTTTCATTGCATTCAGTTCATTTTTAGCGCATATTTTGTAACTAAATCATCTTTACCACCTTGAAATCAGTCATTGCACGAAAAATTAGAGTTGAATCTTGTAAGAGAGTATAGATACTGACATAGAGACTTGTCACAAGCTCATGGTAAGACCCTCTCATGGCATCAAAACATTGGGAAGTTCATTGGGGAAGGGTTAAATCCTTGGGAAACTTATCATGGAAAAATACATGTGCATAAGCATCAAAAACAAAGGAAAGGTGCATTAAACACTATCATGAGCATGATCAAAGCACAAGTGCATGAGATGAGCATAGCACATAGCATGGCATCCATAATAAAAGCATCAAAGCACCAACCATCAAGTGGCAAATAAGAAGAATGACGTCCACACCAAAGAGGCTATCAAAAAGCCAAGAGTCAAGACAAAGAGCAAAGACCAAGAGCCAAGCAGTAGTCAACAAGGTGAAGAAGGACATGACATCGACATCGACATCAAGAACAAAGGAAGCAACAAGGGATCTGCATCAAGTAAAAGCAAGGAGATCTCAAGCCAACAGAAGCACTAAGAAACATCGAGCTACCACCACTACCCTAGCCATCTGTTGTAAAGAGGGATCACCATATGAGTAGACACCCATCTTATCATCTTATTTGTTGTATGTATCTACCCGACCACCTGACAGTAACTAGTTGAGCACCCAGGGGAGGTAATGATTGTTGTAATTCACACCCGACCACCTCTAAAAGTAACCTCTGAGCTAGAGAGTAACCAAGCCAAAGAGCCTCTGAGTTACCTAGCCAAGTTAGAAATGAGGAGGGTGATGACATGTTGTAAACCTCACATCCGACCACCTTGAGTAGCTGAAAGATTTGGCACCAAGGGGGGGTGTTGAGAAATGTGGTGCCAAAGAGCACAAGGAAGAGGAAGGAGTGAGTTGAGTAGCCAAGAAAGTGTGAAGCCTAGCATGAAGCCACATGAGCAAAGGGATATATCCCACAATGTTGTACAGGCCCAAGGGTGTACCTCCTCATATAAAAGGGGGCCTTGAAACCGTGTTAACCTACCTGTTAATATAGCCCCCTTGCTAATGGTGACCACATCGTTGCATTACCCACCAAGTCAGTGATGAAGCGGCTACCGAGGTGGAAAAGTGTAAATAATCCAATGATACACCATAAAGTGGGCGGTCAAGGTTAAGTGGTATGGTTTGGGAACGATCTATAATGGGATGCAGAGCATAGTAGTGAGAAGCTTTGGTAGCTCATGCATGGCATGAAATTAATAGGCAATGTAGAAGTTCATTATGTAATCCTCCTTTGCTCGTGGAAATGGCTAAACTCTTCAAAATGTAGTTGATAGAAGTGGTCCACACCCTATGATTGGCAAAAGGAGTGCCATAACCACCATGGAATGATTTGCATGGATAGATGAAGGTTTGGATCTACTTGGCACGTGTGACATGATATTATGCCCCGATCTCACAACGTGATAGTTAGAAATTAGGGCAAATACATGAGCCATGGTGAATTTGGATGTGTCAAAATGAAGTCAAAGTAAAGTTTGTATACTTGGAAGTGCTTTGGAGGGACTTGTAAAGTTGAGGGATTCTATGTGATTAGCCAAACTTGCACCCACCATGGTCCCCCCATCCAAGATATATCTGGAGGGTCGGTATTGATGATGAGGTTAGTTGTAGGTGCATGTTCTAGGAAAGATGAGCTACGGATCATTTAGCATCAAAATTACACTCAAGAAGGATTTGTGGGGCTGAGTGCATTTGCTACCACATTATCTTTTCTAGGGTGGAATTTGATGTCGAAGCCATATTCTTGTGGGATTTAAATCCATCTTCTTTGCCTCATGTTGAGCTTAGGCTAGGTGAAGATCCACTTCAGACTCTTGTGGTTAGTTACGAGCTGGAATTTTTCCCTCAGGAGATAATGTCTCCATAATTTGAGGCAAAGAACAATTTCTAAGAGTTCTAAATCATGGGTGGGATAATTTGCTTCATATTGCTTTAGCTTTCAAGAAGTATAAGCCACTGGTCTCCCTTCTTGTCCTCCTAAGACACCACCAAGTGCTAGACTACTGGGATCAGAAACCACCTCAAATTCCCTGGTGAAATCAGGAAGTTTCAGGACTAACGCGTTGAGGTAATAATGGCTTTAAGCTGATCAAAGTTGACTTGATGGATTGGCAACCACACTATTTTGCAATCTTTCTTAAGAAGATCTGTCAAGGGTGCAGCTCTACTGCATAATCTTTGATGAAAATCTTGTACTATCCTATGATTTCCAAAAATCCACGAACTTCGCGGATTGATTTAGGGGGTGGCCATTCCAATATATCCTTGACATTGGCGGGACGTATTGAAAGATATTTTGGGTGTATCTGCTTCCCTGACTCTGATCTAGTAATAACCAGACCTTAAGTCTATTTTTGAGAAAACTTTGGCCCCATGAAGCCTATAAAGAAGCTCGTCGATGCGAGGGATAGGATACTTATTCTTGACGATGACTTGATTTAACCCCCGATAATCTATGCAGAGTTGAAGAGTACCGTCGTCCTTTTTTTCAAAAGAACGGGTGCTCCCCAAGGGGACGTACAAATCCTTGCTCGATGAGTTAGGAAAGTTAAGCTCAATGGCTTTAGGAAGAGACAATTTAGAGGGTGTTTTTGAGACAGGTTGAGCATCAGGGATCACCTCAATTTCATGATTGACTTCTTGAGGAGGTGGTAACTCTGTGAGCTCGTCAGGAAAGTTGGGAAAGTTGCTCTTTAAGCTCAATGGCTTTAGGAAGAGACAATTTAGAGAGTGTTTTTGAGACAGGTTGAGCACCAGGGATCACCTCAATTTCATGATTGACTTCTTGAGGAGGTGGTAACTCTGTGAGCTTGTCAGGAAAGATCTTAGAGAATTCTTGGAGCCAAGAGGGATGTGTTTCTTTACTAGGTTCAACAGCATTGTTGAGTTTAACTAGGAAAACTTGTTGTCCCTTATGTGCTCCTTCGAGAAGATGCTTTGCTTTGACTAGCCTAGACTTAGGTTTATCTATCTTTCCTTGAGCTGATACTACTTGGCCATGTTCATTTTTAAAAGTGATACTCCCCTAGATATAGTGAATAATAGCATTGTTTGCAGTTAACTAGTCCATTCCAAGGATCCCATCATAAATTCCTAATGGCGGGACTCTAAAATGACCATGAGTTTGCACACTACCCAATTTAAAATCAAATTTTCCTACAGAATGTTGAGATACTACTTTCTTCCCACTAGCTAGTTCTACAACCATTCTTCTAGCTGGTTTTTGGCTCAAGTTTAATTTTTGTAAACACCTTGGAGAAAGAAATGAACTGCCACAATCAATCAAAAGTTGGAATGGCTTACCGTGATAAGTGGCTGGGGTTTGAATAACACCAAATTGTTGATTTGGACCTTGATGCCGTGCATGGACTGTGGCACGTTCTTCTTTAGCTATCTCTAGAGTTGGTTCTTCGCTTATAGCACAGGTGGTGCGAGCAATTGCTCCGCGGCCTCTGCCACGTCCACCACCCCTTGCACCTTGGTGGATGGGGGTTCCACGGCGTTGATTTGATCTACCACTTTGAGGTAAAGATGATGCTAGCTTGGGACAGTTGACCGTGAAGTGTCCCGGCTCATTGCATTCGAAACAGAGAGGGGCCTCTCTAGAAGAAGTAGCATAGAAGAAGTAGCATATGAGCGGGGAACAAAAGAGTTGGCTTGCCGCCCTCGATTGTAGTAGGGAGCATTCTGTTAGGGCATCTTGTAAGGTTGATCTTTAGCGTTTTCTTCGGGGTAAGATCTCTTCTAAGGCTTGGCTTTACTAGACTTTAGTTCTTTCACTAGAGGCTTTGCTCGTATAAGAGCATCTTGCAATGTGCTTGGCCTCATTGCTTCGAGGTGGGAATCCAAGGGTTCATTCAAGCCTTGGCACAAACGAGCCAATTGTTGGGAAGTCATCATGGCCGAGGCATACTTCCAAAGAGTGATGAATTTAGTACTCTTCCAAAGTTAAGCTGAATTGCTTGAGACTAAAAAATAGTACTCTTCCAAAGTTAAGCTGAATTGCTTGAGACTAAAAAATAGTACTCTTCCAAAGTTAAGCTGAATTGCTTGAGACTAAAAAATTCATTCATCTTGATGGATTCAGGAGATGGTGGGAGATTTTGTTCCTTCACAGCCTGCTCGATATCCTCCCAGGTTTGGCAGTGTTCAGTGACTCCTTTGTCACGACACCATTTTTTTCACCAGAGCTTAGCATCCTCGGTGAGTCGAAATCGTGCAAGCATGGACTGGTTTTCCGCTCCAGTACCGGAGCTAAGAAATAATCGTCCATTGCTTCGATCCAAACCTCAGCATCCTTCTCAATCTTTGAACCTTCCCCCTTAAAGGAGAGAGGTTACATTTTCTTGAGTAGGAGCTTCTTCTCCTGGACATCCGTATATAATGCATTGGGGAGTAGAGGTTGATTGTCCTAGTCATCATTTTGTAAGATTAAATTTTAGGATTACAAGACTCATAGTAAAACTTTTGAAATCATTTTATTTCTCAAATATTTACAAGGACAAGTTTTATTAAAGGTTTGAGACTAATATAATTAGTCTTATTTATCATAAAAGAAAAATCCTGGGCTCAACTAGACATGAGACTAATATAATTAGTGTTATTTATCATAAAAGAAAAATCCTGGGCTCAACTAGACATGAGACTAGAGCGGTCTACATAGGTGAAATATGGGGGTTCCACCGTAGTCTCTAAGACACGGAAGACTGACGGTAAGGGTGGTAAACTCTGGATTGGGCTGTGTCCCAAAACGGCTACCCTGTTGGCAGGTAAGACCTGCATTACTTGTTCATATACCCAACGGTCCTATGGTATGCGATTCCCATCTATGGTCATAGAACTGTCAGGCCTAGGAGTACCCACCACGAACCAAAATAAACAGACCATCTTCAACTTTTCGATCCAACGAATCCGTTTTAAATCGGTGGTGATGTTCCCAGTTTAGTCTGCCCTGATGAAAAAATACCTCGGCCCGCGATTCTAAAGGTGATCTCTACCCCACCCTCTGAGGATACGAGAGGTATGAGAGAGGGACAATCTCTCAAGTATCTGCACCATAGTAGATTCCACCTCGAGGATTTCTTTGAGAATTGGGCAAACTTCCAATAATTTTGCTCTGGTTGCGGGCTTCTTGGGGAAATTTACTGTAAAATGGCTCTCCTCGCCACATGTGAAGCCAAATAGTCTTCCCCGTGCTTATCCCCTCCCTCTGTAGCTCGAAATGCCCGCCTTGTTGGTACAGTAGGAGCTGCCTCTCTCATCACCACCATTCAGCTCGCATCCGACATTCTCCTCTCTTCCCACGTGATTTACGACATCCCATAGGTATCCTTTATTCCCACAACTTGCATTCTTCTATTGTATGACTTGTCATTTGGCAAATTTGTGCACCACTTTTTACCCTTTCTTGCGTAACATCTTGCTTTGTGATGCTGCAGTTTCTCCTCTAGTTCTTTGGTCTTCATTTTCCCTTTCTTCTTATGTGGTGAATCACTTTCCTCTCTTTTTGAGGTTTCATGCCTTTTCCACTTTTTCTTCTTTGTTTTGTATCCTATCTGATTTCTTCCTCATAAAACTGCTCTCAAAGCTCTTCTTTCTTCTTTTGGTTTTGTTGACTTCCACCTTTAAAGCCCTCTCTACAGGTATTTGATCTTCCTTTTCCCTTTCTTCTTATTATGTGCTAAATCGCTCTCCTCGTTTTTTGAGGTTTCATGCTTTTTCCTTTTTCTTCTTTGTTTTGTCTTCTATCTGATTTCTTCCTCAGAACTACTATTGGAGCTAGATAACTTGTTGTTTCTTTTTTTTTGTTTTTCCTGACTTCCATCTTTAAACCCTTTCTACAGCCCCTCCAAGCTTCTTGTTGAGTGGTAGCATTCTTACCCTTTAAGCCAGTTAGAAACCAAGCTCTCATACTCTACTAACTCGTGTATTACTAAGTTGTCAGTAGGGTTCCTTGATTCTTTTAGACCATTTTTTATGCCAAGAATGCATGGTTCATGGCAGAAGGCACTTGTGGTATCATGGCCAAGAAGCCTCTGTGGATTATCAATAGATAAGAGGCCTATGTGGAAAGTGACCTTTTCTTGATCCTCCCTAGCTTCTCGAGCACATCTTCATCACTTCTCGATACCTTACGAAAAATGGTACCTTCATTTTCTTGTAACTGGGACTTCTCTCGAGTGGGTACTAATAATACCACATCTGAGCTTTGTTTGTGGAAAGTAGTCATCCTAGGTATCCCTTCTCACTTCCTTTAATAATCTTGCCCACCATTCAAGGGCATCCACATGAATACTTGGCCCTCCTTCTTATGTCCTTTGAAGATTGGAAATTTTTTCTTTACCCCGCTCTCTCTTCTTGTGATGGACCGACTCTATGTGAGTGTTGTGATCGTTGTCGTCCAGTGGCTATTTTGCAGATCTAGATCCTTCTTCTTCTTCCTCTAGGCTCATGTTATATTCATCCCATCTGTCCTCTTCAAGGACTTCCCCTCGCCTTTGAGATCTTCTAGTAGCTTGTTCTTCCCTCTCGTGTTGCTTATTATTCTAGTGCTTCTTATTCTCTCGTGCATGTGCTACCACAAGGGCTTTTAGTAGTTCTTTTGTAACTTGTTCTAGCTCTAGTGTGTGTTTTCTATGATATACTAATTTCCTTATGAGAATTGTGAGTTAAAATGAGCTTTGAAGAGAACATGTTCTCTCCATGTATTAATGTCTCAACAAGAGATTTTCTTGGTGTTTTAGAGACTACAAACGTGGATGCTTGGATTCTCAATGATAGCTTTTGAGAACACGCCCGAAGTATTTCAGTTATGTCTCTCAACTTTGCCTTATTATACAAGGAGTGATCGTCAACTATCACTCAAGGTTTATCAAAGTTGATAGGGGTTGTTCACCTTCCTACTCTTTGCTGAGATTCTCGAAAAGATTTAGGGACTTGGGTTCAGGATCGCCAAGTGACTTGTGGTCTCACTGTCTAGGTTTCCAAGACTAGACTAGTCGTGCTTATGATCTTGGTCTTGACTCGTTCACTCAAACAAGTTCTCGCTCAAGATTAAAAGTATAAGATGATAACCATGAGTAAAGAAGGCATTTGTGATGGATAACAAGTGAAATGGCTTACACCAATGCTTGTTTGCTTATAAAGTTATACAATCATGATGTATTCAAGACACACACTTAGAATCTAAACAACTGGAACTCGGCCTAATGAGTGATTATTTATAGACATTTAGTGCCACATGGCACTCGTTCAGTTGGATCTGCTCCAACCTTCTTGGATTACCTTCTAATTATTGGGTTCAGTTGTGCTAGTACTTGGATCGCTTCAGCTATGCTTTCTTGTGTGTTTTATGTTTTTTGTGTGCTTGTTTGGCAAGCTTTAGAACCTTAAGTCTATTGTCAAATTAAGCCACTCACTATAGGCCTCAAGTTTCTTTGAAGCCATTCCCACCAATACCACATGTCTGGTGCATAATCTGACTATTTCTAGCCAACCATTCAGTCCGAAGTCATTAGCCCAAGCTTCCATCGACTCTTGTGATTCCTCGCCTTATGCTTTCATCAGGCTAGGCTCATATGTGCCAGGCTGGACAACTTTTGATAGATGCAAAGGCATCAAAACAAGGTCACCTAAATAGGGTACACATGGGTGGGACATCAACAAAGGAGAAATTGGGTAGCCTTCATGAGCACATGGTGCCCATTGGGTTTGTTGGTTGGCTAGCCCCCATGTGCACCCAAATAGATTGCACATGGGTGGGACATCAAAGGAGAACTTGGGTAGTGCTTACATACATTTCTAATAAGGTGGAATACAAAGGAACACACTCCTAAGATATAGGAGGGTTAGTTTACAACCCCCAATGGAAATTCTTACGTCATTACATCCGTAAGCTAAGCAAATGGGGAGACTTGTTGAACATCTTTGACAGAATGTATATGAGTTGAGATATTTTTAGAGATGAAGTTTATGGATGGGAATCATCTCTTAAATTGGGACACGTGGCATGACAATGGATCAAAGTGAGATAACTGGCCTCACATTTATCACTACTTGTTGCCATTCTAGCTCATGAAGCCCCACATCTATAAATTGGATCTCTCTCTCTTCATTTGAGCAAGCTCTATTGAAACAAACTAGCCTCTACCATGGCTGCTTACCTTCTTGTCTACAACACTATGTGGAGAGTCTCACTTCACTTTCCTAAACAAAATGATACTCCATGTCTCTAGCTTTTCTATGGTAGTATTCTTGCTATTTCAGGTGTACACTATATCAAGCATTGTACTTATTATATCAGTCAATGTATCTAATGTACCACCATATTCTGCACGAGATGCGGGACAGGTGGTTGTCAACCCAAACATACTTTTGTCAGAGGATGTGTGTTTTAAAGCTGATGAGCCAATAGAAGTGGATTCTTATAGAATGGGTTGTCAGATGTGGATGACAAATTCTAAAATACAGATGATGGCAAATTGTCAAAATTCAGATATTCATGTGTTGCAGATTTTGGAGTTGCTGATTGGGCAACGAAGAATGCATTATAGGATGCATAGTGATCAGTTTTTATGGTTTGTGGATCAGATCACATCTAAACAGGTTCAGAGGATTCCAGAGGATTATATGCAGATTATTTTCCTAATTTTTATGGAATTTTTAAATTTCAGAGCAAACTTGGTTTGTATACATCTCAGTAGGTTTCTTGCATATTGGTGTCACATTTTCATAGTAGATGGCCAAATAAACCTACAAGAGCTGATTGAGGCTGATTTTGATGGTTGGAGGACTCAATCGGAATGTCAAATTCATCAATGGGAAGTTGCAAAAGTTGTTGAGGGTCAAAGTTTTGGTTTTGAAGTATCTGAATCTCTGATGTTGATGAGAAATGTTCAATCTAATCTTAAATATGTTTTCATTATGAAGAAAGTTGGTGATCAAATTGACTATTTGGCAGATTTGGGTTCAGATTTATTTGACAAAGGTTGTTTTGATAGCATTCAACTTGGAGGATATCAAGTGCAGATATTTGATGAATGTGAAGCAGGTTTTACAAATCTGATTATGTCAAAACAGGTGTGGAGGATTAGATCAGATTCAAGGCAGAATTATGATGCAGAATTTTTAAGTATTCTAGAAGTGTTATCTGATTTGACAGCCCAGTCAGGTTTCTTTCATTTTGTTTGACAAGGGAGTATGGTCCAATTTTCAAAATGTGGAGGAAGCATGTTTTCAATGACAAGGCAAGAAGTCAGATCAATAGACAGTCGGCAGTGCAGCAGATAAGTCAGAAATCAGTGGAGGATTATGTTGCAAATGGAAAGTCAGCGGATATGCAAAATTTCAAAGAGGATGATGTTCTGATGACATTTATGCTGATTTTGTTTTATCTTTGCAAGATTCTTTGCCTATATAGTTTACGGATCAAGGGATTGTGGATCCGAAGTCAGCCTATGGCTCAAGCCACTGAGCTATGCCAAGTGTTTAAGGCTAAAAATTAGATGCTACTTTTGTCTACTTTTTTGTCTTTCAATTTGTCATAATTGGATGTAGTGTGAAGTGTCTTTTGAAATCTGGATGGAAGTTAGAAATGTCATGCGAAGTAGTAGTGGTTATTCGCAATAGAAGAAGAAGGATTTTTCATTCACAGATATAGAGATTTATGTAATCAGATAGTTGACAATTATTTTGACAATGAAGATGCAGTGTGTTTTGTCAATCTGGTTGTCACTATGGCGTTGTCATTCTGTAGTTTATTTTGAAGACTGATGTGATAAAGATGTTTTGGAAGTATTCTGTGTAATGCAGTTTTGTGTTATGGATTAGTTTGCTGTGTGTTTGGGAAGTGATACATAGTTAAACAGTTTGTCAGTTTGTTTGTCAAAAAGTCTGAATTTCCCTTGAAGTTTGTGAAAGATGTGATAAGCAACAAACAAAGATGGAGAGACAAGGTAAATAGTTAAAAAAGAGAGATATTTAGAAGAAATGATGCATTTTTGACACCTCAGTATGGGGGAATTCCCCTCATGAAGGAGGTGCCTATTTCACGTGTGTGGGAGAGTTTTAAACTCCCAAATAATGAGATATTTTTATTTGTCCTCTCTCATGTTTCAACTAGATCCAAAAAGTGAGCTAAACTGACCTAAAAATGGTCAAAAATTGACCAAACTGATCTGGAAAATTCTAGAATTAGTTTGCTTAGTTAGAGGCTCACTTTTTCCTATAAATAGAAGCCTCCCCCTTTGTTGAAGCTTAATAGTGTTTTTTGCACTGTTACCCTACTTCTCTCAAGAGCCAAAAACTGTGAATTTACTCATAATTCATTAGTTTTTGACCTTCCCTCTTCTAAAGATTGGTGGCCACTCTTGTTTCAAACAAGAGTAGATCCCTCAAACCATCAAGCCCAAGGAAAGCTCTCAAATTCTCCTTGTAAGTTGGAGATTCTTCTCTTTTCTATTTCATTTTATGGTTTTTTATGATTTTTGTCTTCTCTAAAATGATTATGATGTTATACCTCATTGAAAAAAGGCATTCCCCTCTCTTCTTAAGTAAATCCAACCATTCTTTATCCTAGATGAATGATTATTGGATAAAATCAAGTTTTTCATAATGTTTTTCTTAAATAAGTAGAAAATGTTTACATTAGAATGATTTAAATACTCTTGGTGAAATTCTAGTTGATTTTAGAGAGTTAAAATTTAAAAAATGGTTAGCCATACAAAGGAGGTTATGGCAAAATTTTCTAAAAATTGTGTAAAATAGGTTTTACTTTTTTTTAATTCAAAAAGAGTAATTCCCATCGTATATGTATTCTTAAAGTGTTATTCATCCTAGGTATAGAAAAATGCATACTAAAAATGTTTTATTAAAAAAGTGTTCCTTTCTTTAGAATTAAATTCTATGCATAGAAGGAAGCATATTGAAATTGTTATTTTGATTATAAAAGTGTGATTTTCATCATAAGTGATTTTTATGCATAAATGGATGCATAAAAGAAATTCTTTTATATTAAAAGAGTGATTTTCATCATAAATTATTTGTATGCATAAACATATGCATAAAAGATTTTTTTTATATTAAATGTGTGATTTTCATCATAAATGATTTTTATGCATAAATGGATGCATAAAAGAAATTCTTTTATATTAAAAGAGTGATTTTCATCATAAATGATTTGTATGTATAAACATATGCATAAAAGATTTTTTTATATTAAAAGTGTGATTTTCATCATAAATGGATTTTATGCATAAATTAGATGTATAAAAGAAATTATTTTATTAAAAAAGTGTGACTTTCATCAGAATTGAATTTATGCATAAATAGATGCATAAAAGAAAGTTTTTATTTTAAAAGAGTTATTTTTCATTGGATTTAGTTTTTATGCATGGGAAGATGCATAAGAGAAATTCTTTTATTCTAAAAGTGTAATTCCTACTAAATTGGATTTATGCATGGAAAGATGCATCAAGAAATCTATTTTTATTTCAAAAATGTTATTTTCATCAATTTTGATTTTATGCATAGAATGATGCATAAAGAAATCTATTTTTATTTCAAAAGAGTTATTTTAATCAATTTTGATTTTATGCATAGAATGATGCATAAAGAAATATATTTTTATTTCAAAAGAGTTATTTTCATCAATTTTGATTTTATGCATGGAAAGATGCATAAAGAATTCTATTTTTATTTCAAAAGTGTTATTTTCATCAATTTTGATTTTATGCATGGAATGATGCATAAAGAAATCTATTTTTATTTCAAAAGAGTTATTTTCATCAATTTTGATTTTATGCATGGAATGATGCATAAAGAAAACTATTTTTATTTTAAAAGAGTTATTTTCATCAATTTTGATTTTATGAATAGGAAGATGCATAGAAGATTGATTTTATTTCGAAAGTGTTATTCTCATTAAAATGGAATTTATGCATAGTAAAATGCATAAAAGGTTTATTTTTAATTCGAAAGTGTTATTTTTCTAAAATTGAGTTTATGCCTAAATAGATTCATAAAAGGATTTTTATAAAAGTGTTATTCCTACTAAAGTTGTCTTTATGCCTAATTAGATGCATAAAGAATCTTTATATCAAAAAATTAGAATTCTCTTACATTCTATAAATAGATGTGATGAGATGTGATAGGAAGCAGATAGATGTAAATGGATGGATGGAAGTGATATGAATTTTAGTTCGATAGATGAAGTAAATTCCGGACAAAAATTGTTCTATGGAAAAGAATCAACGGCTGTGCCTCTCAATGAGGAAAAAAGCGTTGGTCTCTATGATCCAAGTACAGTATTTTTCCCTGATCTGACTATGGGACTTACGGGTTCGGTCAGATGAGCTCAGTTAGTTAAGGCTTTTGACTACGTTAGGGAGAACTTATCCTGGTGGAATCGCCCGTGCTTTCCGAGCAAAGGAAGTTTTTCAGAGTTCGGTTTTGGAAAAACTGATGGATTAGTCTCTTGTTCGGATATCCGTGGGCGAGGCCCCGAGTGTGGGACCCTGCCTCGCGCAAGAAGTGCTACTTCCGCTGCTGCTAGCACCCCTGAAATTGTTGCGCGGTGGGGATGGAGATCTCACATTGCTCGTATGAGCGCATCCTGTAATATGCTTGGCCTCATTGCTTCAAGGCGGGAATCTAAGGGTTCATTTAACCCTTGGCAGAAACGAGCCACTTGTTGGGAAGTAGTCATAGCTGGGGCATACTTCCGAAGAGTGATAAATTTGGAATAGTAGTCCTCAAGAGTTAACCTGCACTGCCTAAGACAAAAACACTCATTCATCTTTATGGATTCATGGGAAGGGGGAAGATATCTTTCCTTCAGGGCCTGCTTGATGTCGTCCCACGTTTGAGAATGCTTCGTGACTCTCTTGTCACGGCACCATTGTTTCCACCAGAGTTTAGCATCTCCGATGAGGCAAAATCGTGCAAGCATAGACTGATTTGCTACTCCAGTACCGGCGCCAGAGAAATAATCGTCCATCGCTTCAATCCAGACTTCAGCATCCTTCTCAATCTTTGAACCTTCTCCTTTAAAGGAGGGAGGTTGCATTTGCTTGAGCAGGAGCTTCTTCTCCTGGATATCAGTGTAAAGCTCATTGGGAAGTAGAGGGTGATCGTCCTGGCCATCATTGTAAAAACAATTTTAAGATTACAAGATTCATACTTGCACAACGCTTATTTTGGAGAGTAAAACATTGAAATCATTTTATTTCCAAATATTCACAAGGACGAGTTTTATTACAAAGATCTGAGACTAATATAATTAGTCTTATATGCCATCAAGGGAAATTCCTAGGCTTGACTATGACATAAGGGTAGAGCGGTCCACATAGGTGAAATATGGGAGTTCCGCTGTAGTTTCTAAGACTCTAAAAATTGATGGTAAGGGTGGTAGACTCTGGATTGGGGTAGGTCCCAACATAGCTACTCTGTCAGCAGGTAAGACCTGCATCACTTGGTCATACACCCAGCGATCCTGAGGTATGCGAATCCCATCTATAGTCACAGAGGTGTCGGCCCTGGGGGTACCGACGAACCAAAATAAACTGATCATCTTCAACTTTTCAATCCAACGAATCCGCTTTAGGTCAGTGGTAAGGTTCCCAATTCGATCTGCTCGGATGAAGAAATATCTCGGCCCACGACTCCAGAAATCTCTACCCCATCCTCTTTCAATACAAGAGAAATGAGGGAGGGACATCTTCTCTAGTGTATCTGCACCATGGTGTCACGGAACTCGAAATTTGAGGAGTGACTAGTAGTAGTCCCGAAGATGCATTGGAAAACTAGAAACTTCGAGTAGGCATCTTCCTCTTCCTACAATCATTCAAACATCAATTCAACTTATTTGTTTTAGTAGGATGTTTTTATTAATTAGCATTATGTTAGGTAAAACATTCATTACAAAACAGTCCTTAAATGGCAATTCCTAGGAGCTAAGATCGGCTTTGATACCAATTGTAAGGTTCCCCCCTTCTAAAATAGGGGAAACTCTTAAGATAGTCCACTAAGTCTTAACTTGGAGAAAATTTCCTGTTTATCGACACCTTGACCATGTAGAGATTCAAGGATACGATTCATAGGTAAGAACTAGTCCTATCCCGCAGGGGGAGCATGATCTTCTAAAAATCAAATCACCCATAGGTTAGGCAACTACTAGACTTGATTTCTAGAGGCAACGCTTTTTTCCTCATCCATGCAAGGCACAACTACTGGCCTAGTCTTCTAGAATAGAGTTGCCCAAGAACCTATTTATCCGGCGTAGAGCTTTCACTTAATCTGTTGGAAAGCTACCCGACTAATCGGGTCCACCCGTCTCTATAGGATGGTGCCATCGGGGCATTCCATCCTCCCACTTTCCACCCTACTCACGTGTCAATTTGTTTTCTAATTAATCTTACCACACTGATTGACATAAATAAACATGTTCCTTAATTAAGGCCCTTTTCACAAGGTTTGTTAAAACAGTCTTTTTTCACAATACAATAATGCCAAAGACAAGATATATAAAAAAAGGTTTATACATGAATCAATCCCATACAAGCCAAATCGGCTCTCTTTATATTGCCGATGATCTAGAATTCGGCCTTCCAGCCTCTACATGCTGGGCAAAACCCTACGGGACCATACACCTCATCGTCGGTCGGCTGGTGAGGACTCAAGCCGGCTTCTCGCCCTCTCATGCTCCATCGCTCAATCGTCCCGCCCTCAGAGGGATGTATGTAAACTAGGGTGGGCTTATTCACCGCACTAGCCTGGGCCCTCAAAACTAGGCAGCATCATAATCTCTCGCCTCAATCGGCGAACCTTATTCTCCCAATGGTATGGGGGATACCTTGGGCCATTCACGGGCTTTGCTAACGATGCCGCCTGGCTACACAAGCACGGAATGGAGTTAGCGTCGAAGCCAGGAAAAACTTGCACTCTTTAAAGATAACAATTTCAATACAATTCATTGAATACAACATCACTCTCTTTTATGCATCTATTTATGCAAAAGAATCAATTTTGATGAAAGTAACACTTTTATAATCAAAATATTCCCAATATGCATCTTTCTATGAATAGAAATTAATTCCAATAAAAATTACACTTTTATTATAAAATTATTTCTAATATGCACTTTTCTATGCATAGAATAAAAATAACACCTTTAGAATACACAAGTGGTGGGGATTACTTTTTTTGACCACAAAATTTAAGAAAATTTAACCTCCTTTGTATGGCTGACCGTTTTTCATTTTTTTCATTCTCAAGTTACTTAGAAATTATCCCAAATGGTTTAAAGCATTCTAAACTAATCAAATTCTACTTTTTAAAGAGAAACAATATGAAAAGTTTAATTCTAACAATTTGATTACACATCTAGGATAAAGAAAGGCTAAATTCAAGAATGAAGAGAGGGGAAAAGCCTTTCCAACAAGGCATAGCAAAATTTTTAATTTTAAAGAAAATAAAAATTAGAAAACCATTAAATGGAATAATTTTTGTGAGCTTTCCTTTGGCTTGATGGTTTGAGGGATCTACCCTTGTTTGCAACAAGAGTGGCGACCAATTCTTTTGAAGAGAAAATGGTCAAAAACTAATGAATTATCAATAAATTCACTGTTTTTGGCTCTGGGGAGGAGTAGAGTAACAGTGCATAAAACACTATTGACCATTTACAAAGGGGGAGGCTTCATTTATAGGAAAAAGTGAGCCTCTAACCAAGCAAACTGATTCTAGAATTTTTCAGATCAGTTTGGTCAATTTTTGACCATTTTTAGGTTAGTTTAGCTTACTTTTTGGATCTAGTCGAAGTAGGAGAGAGGAGAGATGAAAATAACTCAACCACACATGTGAAATAGGCGCCTCCTTCATGAGGGGAATTCCCCCACACACTAAGGTGTCAAAAATGCATCATTTTTTCTAAATATCTCTTCTTTTTTAACTAATAACCTTGTCCTTAGTCAACTCTTCATCTTATGTGAGTATTTACTCATTTTTGGGGGGATTTCCTTTTATTCTTTCCATATAAAAGATCCATGGACTAATGTGTTGAGGACTAACATGGTCAACCACAACGGATCCATATAAAAGAGCCATGGACTAATGTGTTGAGGACCAGCAAAGTCAACCAACCAGATCCATGCCTGATTTCAGAAAACAACTCTTACTCCTTGTTCTAATATCTTCCCCGACATACGTGTGGGTATCTTCGGCGACCCAGAGCCCGAGCACTGTATGGTCAGCACCCTCTAGGATCCTTCGCTCGCAGGTCACCTAGCGCTTCACTTCTAGGTCGCTTCCTTGGTCCCTCATCCACCGTACTGGAAGCTCACCATTTTAATCGAACCGAGGCTGGTGAAGACCTCGGCCGAGACCTTGCTACGCGAGACGTCCTCCAATGACTCTCCGTCAGCTGTTGCAACTTTATCAGATTAGGTCTCCACGACCTTATTCAATCACAAGACGGTTAAAATGCTTCTCCACCATTCTTGACATAAAATAGTCATTTAAAAACAATTCAAAAATAGTCATTTAAAAACAGTTCAAAAATACAGTTTCTATAACGAACTCTCATCTTTCCACATTGCTCCACATCAAACCACATTAATTAATTCCACAACCATTTCATAAGTATTCCTATTCTCATCCAATCTCATCATTTTCATCTCATCTCGTCTTTCCTCAATTTAACCTCATCAGATCTCATCCACTCACATCTACCCATATTCACATCACATTCATTCACATCTCATCCATTCAGACCACATCACATCTCATTCATTTTACCTCACATCTCATTCATTCACATCTATCCCGATTCACATCCCATCACATCCCATCACATCACATTCATTCATATCCATCACATTCACTTTCATTCATATCCATCACATTCATTCTCATCACCATTATATCACATCACTTCTATCCACATCATATCTCATTCATACACATCTCATCCACATCCCACATACACATTCACATCCATTCTTCTCATACACATCCTTATCCATTCTTTCATATACTCATTCACATCCATTCTTCTCATACACATCCTTATCCATTCTTTCACATACTCATTCACATCCATTCCTCACATACACATTCACATTCATTATCATCACATACATTCACTCACATCCCATATCATTCATTTACATTCTGATTCACATGACATCACATTCATTATCATCACATACATTCACTCATATCCCATATCATTCATTTACATTCTGATTCACATGACATCACATCTCATCTATTCATTCATCATCTATCTGATTCACATCTTATCTCATCACATCTTTTCACCTCTATTCACATCACATCCATCCATCCATTCGCATCTATCTAATTCACATCACATCTATCCATCCAATCATCATCTATCTAATTCACATCTTATCTCGTCATATCTATTCACCTCACATTCTCATCATCTCTATTCACATCACATTCTCATCATCTCTATTCACATCACATCTATCCATTCATTCATTCCCATCTATCTGATTCACATCACATCTCACATCTATTCGCCTCACATCTCATCACCTCTATTCACATCACATCCATCCATCCATTCACATCTATCTAATTCACATCACATCCATCCATCCAATCATCATCTATTTGATTCACATCTTACCTCATCACATCTATTCACCTCATATTCTCATCACTTCTATTCACATCACATCTATCCAATCATCTATCTGATTCACATCTTATCTCATCACATCTATTCACCTCATATTCTCATCACTTCTATTCACATCACATCTATCCAATCATCTATCTGATTCACATCTTATCTCATCACATCTATTCACCTCATATTCTCATCACATCTATTCACATCACATCTATCCAATCATCTATCTGATTCACATCTTATCTCATCACATCTATTCACCTCATATTCTCATCACTTCTATTCACATCACATCAATCCATCCATTGATTCCCATCTATCTAATTCACATTATATCCATCCATCCATTCATTCACATCTACCTTATCTCATCACATCTATTCATAGAATTCAAACATAGAATTTAAGAGAAATCTAATTTTTGATATAAAGATCCTCTACGCATCTAGTTATGCATAATTCAAATTTAAGGAAAATAACACTTTTGAAATAAAAATAAATCCTTTATGCACCTTTCTATGCATAAATTCAATTTGAATGAGAATAACTCTTTTGAAATAAAAATAAATTTCTTTATGCATCTTTCTATGCATAAAATCAAAATTAATGAGAATAACTCTTTTGAAATAAAAATAAATTTCTTTATGCATTTTCTATGCATAAAATCAAAATTGATGAGAATAACTCTTTTGAAATAAAAATAATTTTTTTTAAACATAAAATTAAAATTTGATGAAAGTAACACTTTTATAAAAAAAGAATTCTTTTATGCATCTATTTATGCATAGATGCATAAATAGATGCATCTATGCATAAAATCAAAATTTGATGAAAGTAACACTTTTCTATGCATAAAATCAAAATTTGATAAAAGTAACACTTTTATAAAAAATGAATTCTTTTATGCATCTATTTATACATAGATTCAATTTTAATGAAAGTAACACTTTTATAATAAAAAAATTCTTTTATGCATCTATTTATGCATAAAAATCAATTTTGATGAAAGTAACACTTTTATAATCATAATATTCCCCCATCTTTCTATGCATAGAAATTAATTCTAATGAAAATAACACTCTTATTACAAAAATATTTCTAATATGCATTTTTCTATGCATAGAATAAAAATAACACTTTTAGAATACACAAGTGGTGGGGATTACTCTTTTTGAATAATAAAAGATAAAAGTTATTTCACAAAATTTAAGAAAATTTTACCATAATCTCCTTTGTGTATGGCTTACCATTTTTTAATTTTTTTCATTCTTAAGTTACTAAGAAATTATCCCAAATGGTTTAAAGCATTCTAAACTAATCAAATTTCACTTTTTAAAGAGAAACAATATGAAGAGTTTAATTCTAACAATTTGATTACACATCTAGGATAAAGAAAGGCTAAATTCAATAATGAAAAGAGGAGAAAAGCCTTTCCAACAAGGCATAGCATCATTTTTCATTTTAAAGAAAACAAAAATTAGAAAACCATTAAATGGAATAAAGAAAAAGTAGGATTTCTAGCTTACATGAATTTTTGTGAGCTTTCCTTTGGCTTGATGGTTTGAGAGATCTACCCTTGTTTTTGCAAGAAGAGTGGCCACCAATTCTTTTGACGAGAAAATGGTCAAAAACTAATGAATTATCAATAAATTCACTGTTTTTGGTTCTGGGGAGGAGTAGAGTAACAATGCATAAAACACTATTAACCATTTACAAAGGGGGAGGCTTCATGTAACATACCCATCTTCACTAATAATAAAATGTCCATGTAATAGAGTTTTTATGGTATAAAAATCAATGATTTTATTAAATGAGTCATTTCTACTCAAATTCTGAGTCCCATATTTCAAATCTGCACGCGATTTTACCCTAATATAGGATTTTATAGCATAAAAAACGGACATCGGATCAAGCTTATACGTAAATTTCAGTCATTTTTAGTTAAAACGCGACGACCTTTAAACCTTAATAAATGCACGATCGGGCATCCGATTGACGAACGGTCTGAATCTCAACGACCAGGAGAACCTCTCGAAAAAAATAAAATTTCGCCCCTCGAGGCGGTCTGGCACGCAAATCGAGACTGGTGCCCAAATTTTGGAGACCCCTCCCCAAAACTTTGGACCGTACACACTTACCAGGGTGCCCGGACGATGGTCGCACAAGAACCAAAGGACGGCCGCCCACTGTGTGGTCCACATGTATCGCTACGTGGACACCCATGCTGCCCCCAAACAAGATAAGGTACATGCGTACCACTCCTTTCCCTGTTAGCCAACACCGTACCTTTCCCATAGAGCCATGTAGGCCACTGATCTACAGCCTTTGCTGGCACACCATCCTTTCGTCCTTGCTTTGCGTAGCGCCCGTACTCGTACCCCACAGTTATATAAACCCTCTCGGGGTGCTCCATGGGCAGCACGCATTTCTGTGTAGCTTATGCTCTGCTGTGCCGCCGGTCGTACCGCCATCCGTCCCTATGTAGTTTACTTGCTATAGTACAGCCGCCCCTTGCAACCACCCCTCTCACACCCCTTCATTTGCAACCACCCCTCTCACACCCCCTCATTTGCCACTTTTTATATAAGGCAATTTTTCTCTATCCCCCTCTTGCCCAGGAGAGGCAGTGTCCTTAACTCTTCTCCCCTCCCCTCTGTGTGAAGAGACTTACAGCAGTCCTCAGACCTTCTCCCCTTTTGCAGAACATTTTTGTGTTAAGGACATCTCACAATCCCCCCCCCCATTTGCGTGGACTTTAGTAAGAGGTTTTTGCCTTAAGAGAGGGTTCATGCACTGTGGTCTTTTGCTCATACGGTGAGCAAACGATCTCAGAATTGAGATTTGACTGGAGCGTTTCGATCGCAACAGCGAGCCCTGCAAGACGACGTCCAAGATGGCCCCTTCTTGAAAACATCAAAATATTACCTCGGGAGGAGCACGCAATAACGAGATTAGAGAAGATGCTCCCGATGCGGCTCCAACCCTCCCTTTACAAGCTCCTCAAGGAAATGGTGGCCAGGTTGGCTTGGTTATCTTTTAAAGAAGAGTTTTTTTTATATTAGTGTTAATAAATGTGTATCTTTTCCTTTTAAAATAATGACATAAAATTGTATGAAGTTACGAATTGTGTGATGCTGTATTCAATAAAATGCATTGAAATTGTTATCTTTAAAGAGTGCAAGTTTTTCCTGGCTTCGATGCTAACTCCATTCTGTGCTTGTGTAGCTAGGCGGCGTCATTAGCAAAGCCCGGGAATGACCCAAGGTATCCCTCATACCATTAGGAGAATAAGGTTTGCCGATTAAGGTGAGAGATTATGATGCTGCCTAGTTCTGAGGGCCTAGGCTAGTGTGGTGAATAAGTCTACCCTAGTGTGCAGACATCCCTTTGAGGGGCGGGAGGATCGAGCGATGAAGCTTGAGAGAGTGACAGGCCAGCTTGAGTCCTCACTAGCGGGACCGACGATGAGGTGTATGGTCCCGTAGGGTTTTGCCCAGCATGTAAAGGCTGGAAGGCCGAATTCTAGATCATCGGCAATATAAAGAAAAAGAATAAGAGAGCCGGTTTGGCTTGTATGGAATTGATTCATGTATAAACTTTTTTTTATAAATCTTGTTTTTGGCATTATTGTATTGTGGAAAAAGATTGTTTTAACAAACCTTGTGAAAAGGGCCTTAATTAAGGAACAAGTTTATTTATGTCAAACAGTGTGGTAGGATTAATTAGAAAACAAATTGATGCGTGAGTAAGGTGGAAAGTGGGAGGATGGAATGCCCTGACGGCACCATCCTACGGACGGGTGGACCCGATTAGTCGGATAGCTTTCCAACAAATTAAGTGAAAGCCCTACGCTAGCTAAATAGGTTCTTGGGCAACTCTATTCTAGAAGACTAGGCCAGCGGCTGTGCCTTGCATGGATGAGGAAAAAAGCGTTGCCTCTAGAAATCAAGTCTAGTAGTTGCCCAATTTATGATCAATTACCCTATGGGTGATTTGATTTTTAGAAGATCACGCTCCCCCTGTGGGATAGGACTAGGTCTTACCTATGAATCGTATCCTTGAATCTCTACATGGTCAAGGTGTCGATAAATAGGAAATTTTCTCCAAGTTAAGACTTAGTGGACTATCTTAAGTGTTTCCCCTATTTTAGAAGGGGGGAACCTTACAATTGGTATCAGAGCCGATCTTAGCTCCTTGGAATTGCCATTTAAGGAGTGTTTTGCAATGAATTTTTTACCTAACATAATGCTAATTAATAAAAACATCCTACTAAAACACACAAGTTGAATTGATGTTTGAATGATTGTAGGAAGAGGAAGATGCCTACTTGAAGTTTCTAGTTTTCTAATGCATCTTCTTCGAGACTGCTAGTCACTCCTCAAATTTCGAGTTTCATGACACCATGGTGCAGATACTAGAGAAGATGTCCCTCCCTCATTTCTCTCGTATTGAAAGAGGATAGGGTAGAGATTTCTGGAGTCGTGGGCCGAGATATTTCTTCATCCAAGCAGATCGAATTGGGAACCTTACCACCGACCTAAAGCACATTCGTTGGATTGAAAAGTTAAAGATGATCCATTTATTTTGGTTCGTCGGTACCCCCAGGGCCGACACCTCTGTGACTATAGATGGGATTCACATACCTCAAGATCGCTAGGTGTACAACCAAGTGATGCAGGTCTTACCTATTGACAGAGTAGCTGTGTTGGGACCTACCCCAATCTAGAGTCTACCACCCTTACCATCAGGTTTTTAGAGTCTCAGAAACTACAGCGGAACCCCCATATTTCACCTATGTGGACCGCTCTACCCTCATGTCATAGTCAAGCCTAGGAATTTTCCTTGATGGCAAATAAGACTAATTATATTAGTCTCAGATCTTTGTAATAAAACTCATCCTTGTAAATATTTGGAAATAAAATGATTTCAATGTTTTACTCTCCAAAATAAGCGTTGTGCAAGTATGAATCTTGTAATCTTAAAATTGTTTCTACACTAATGGTCAGGACGATCACCCTCTACTTCCGAATGCACTTTACACTGATATCCAAGAGAAGAAGCTCTTGCTCAAGCAAATGCAACCTCCCTCCTTTAAAGGAGAAGGTTCAAAGATTGAGAAGGATGCTGAAGTCTGGATTGAAGCAATGGACGATTATTTCTCTACCGCCGGTACCGGAGTAGCAAATCAGTCTATGCTTGCATGGTTTCGCCTCATCGGAGATGCTAAACTCCGGTGGAAACAGTGGTGCCGTGACAAGGGAGTCACCGAGAATTCTCAAACATGGGAAGACATCAAGCAAGCCGTGAAGGAAAGATATCTTCCCCCATCCCATGAATCCATAAAGATGAATGAGTTTTTTAGTCTTAGACAGTGCAGCTTAACTCTTGAGGACTACTATTCCAAATTTATCACTCTTCGGAAGTATGCCCCAGCTATGACTACTTCCCAGCAAGTGGCTCTTTTCTTCCAAGGGTTAAATGAACCCTTAGATTCCTGCCTTCTTGAAGCAAAATGAGGCCAAGCACATTACAGGATGCTCTCATATGGCAAAGCCCCTTGTGAAAGAATTGAGGATTGACAGCAGTGCAGCTTAACTCTTGAGGACTACTATTCCAAATTTATCACTCTTCGGAAGTATGCCCCAGCTATGACTACTTCCCAGCAAGTGGCTCGTTTCTTCCAAGGGTTAAATGAACCCTTAGATTCCTGCCTTCTTGAAGCAAAATGAGGCCAAGCACATTACAGGATGCTCTCATATGACAAAGCCCCTTGTGAAAGAATTGAGGATTGACAAACCTAAGCCTCAAAAGAGATCTTACCTTGAGACAAATCCTAAAGATCAACCCTACAAGAAACCCTAACAGAATTTCCCCTACTACAACAGAGGGCGACAAAGCAACTCTTTCGTCACCCGCTCGTATGCTGCTTCTTCCAAAGAAGGCCCTCTCTGTTTTGAGTGCAATGAGCCGGGACACTTTAGGGCCAACTGTCCCAAGATGGCAACATCATTTTCCCAAGGTGGCAGAGGAAATCAAGGCCGTGGAACCCCTATCCACCAAGGTGCGAGAGGCGGTGGGCGTGGCAGAGGCCGCGGAGGAGCAGTTGCTTTATAAGTGAAGAACCGACCTTGGAAATGGCTGAAGAAGAGCGCGCCACCGTCCATGCGGCAATAGAACACCAAGGTCCGAATAAACAATTTGGTGTAATCCAAACCCTAGCCACTCATCATGGCAGTAAACCATTTCAGCTTTTGATTGATTGTGGCAGTACCCATTCATTTCTTTCTCCTAGGTTTTTGCAAAAATTAAACTTGGGTCAAAAAACAGCTAGAAGAATGACTGTAGAGTTAGCCAGTGGAAAAGAAGTAGTATCTCACCACTCTATAGGAAACCTTGATTTTGAGCTGGGTAATGAGCAAACTCATGGCCACTTTAGAGTCTTGCCATTAGGAATTTATGATGGAATCCTTAGGATGGATTGGTTAATTGCAAACAAAGCTAGCATTCATTGTAACCAGGGGAGTATCACTTTTCAAAATGAGCATGGCCAAGTAATATCCGTTCAGGGGATAACAAGAAAACCTAAATCTAGGGTGGTCAAGGCAAAACATCTTCTCAAGGGAACACGTAAGGGTCAGCAAGTTTTCTAAGTCAAGCTCAACAAAGCCATTGAACCTAGTAAGGAGACAAAACCCTCTTGGCTCCAAGAATTCTCTCACATCTTCCTTGACGAGCTTACAGGGCTACCGCCTCCTCAAGAAGTCGATCATGAAATCAAGGTGATCCCTGGGACTCAACCCGTCTCAAAAACGCCCTATAAAATGTCCCTTCCTGAAGCCATTGAACTTAAAGAGCAACTTTCCCAACTCATTGAGCAAGGATTCGTACGCCCCAAATACAATATGTAAATTCTGAGTTTTTACTATTCAATTTTGAGTTTTTACTATCATTTAAGGAATGAAAATATAATATGTAAATTCTGAGTTTTTACTATTCAATTCTTATAAGGTTTATTTTCTCTTTTTAAACCTTCAACAATACTCTGATACTTAGATTTAATGGGATCGAGAAAAAGTACCTTTAACTAGGTCAAGTAATTGGCAGAAACTTAGAAAAGTCCTATCAGTATCGAAAGTAGAGAAACTATACTAAAAGTGGATGTGATAAGATGTGATGTGGATCTAAATAGATGTAGATGGATGTGATGAGATGTGATGTGGATCTGAATGAATGTAAATTGATGTGATGGGATGTAAGTGGATGTGATGAGATGTGAGTGGATGTGATGAGATGTGAATGGGTGTGATGAGATGTGAGTGGATGATGTGATGAGATGTGAGTTGTTACGATGAGATGTGAGTGGATGTGAATGTGTTGTGAGATGATATCTAAATGGATGTGGTGAGATGTGAATGTGATGTGTTGTGGATCTGGGTAAATGTGAATGGATGTGAAGTGAAGTAAATAGATGTGAACGTGATGTGATGATATGTGGATGTGATGTGGATCTGAATGAATGTAGATGGATGTGATGTGATATGAATGGATGAGATGTGATGTGGATATGTTGTGACGTGGATAGATGTGATGTGATGTGATGTGGACCTAGATAAATGTGAATTGATGAGTGTGATGTGGATGGATGTGACGTGATGTGATGAGGATAGATGTGGATAGATGTGATGAGATGTAATATGATATGATTGGATGATAATGGATGAAGGACGATGGGAATACATATGATTGGATGTGAAATAAGCAATGTGAATTGATGTAGAAGAATCTGGAATAACGAGAAATGATGTGAAACAATGTGGAAAGACGAGAGTTTGTTAGAAACTGTATTTATGAAACCTGTTTTTAAATGACTGTTTTAAGTCAAAAATGCTGGGGAAGCATTTTGACCATCTTGTGAATGAGGTCGTGGGAGACCTAAGTGATAAAGTTGCAATAGCTAACGGAGAGTCAATGGAGGACGTCTCGCATAGCAAGGTCAGCTGAGGTCTTGACCAGCCTCAATTCAATTCAAATGGTGAGCTTTCGGTACGGTGGATGAGGAACCAAGGAAGCGGCCTATGAGTGAAGTGCTCAATTCGATTTAAATGGTGAGCTTCCGGTACGGTGGATGAGGGACCAAGGAAGCGACCTATGAGTGAAGTGCTAGGTGACCTACGAAGGAGCCTAGAGGGTGCTGACCATATGGTGCTCGGGCTTTAGTAGCCAAAGATACCCACACGTGCATCGGGGAAGAAAATGGAACAAGGAGTTAGAGTTGTTTTCTGAATACGGGCATGGATCTAGTTGATTGGCCTTGCTGGTCCTCAATGGATGAGTCCATGGCTCTTTTATATAGATCTGTTGGTTGATCTTACTGATCTTTTGCAGAGTCCAACTGGATTTTCTTATGTGATTATATTTCTGGGTACTATGAGCTAGGAACTATTGTAAGGCCCCTGAGTGAAGAGGTGGTGAGCATTCTGGTTACCAATGATGCCATAGGTGCACCGATGAAGGAATGATTGCAAATTGGAATTCAAGCTAGATATTTTGGAGGATTATGATCAATGATACTATGATTTCATTAAATTATTGTTTTAAAGACAGCTGAATCTGTGAAACATGCAATTTCATATTGGGGTTGTAAGTGGTGTGACTATCTTGAATGGAGGCCTGAGAACTCCTTTCCCTAGTACTCGGGGCAAAACATAACCAAATTTCTAAATGGATCCTATCACTACAGTGGTTGGGCGGTTGGCTAACCCATGGGGTTAGGCTGGACTGATGGATCCCTAAAATAAGACTCAATTCTATTATATTACAATAGTTGAAGTAGATCTCGGATAACCATTGTTCTATGGAAAAGAATAAATGGATGTGCCTCTTGATGAGGAAAAAAGTATTGGTCTCTATGATCCAAGTGCAAGTCTTTTCCTTGATCTGACCATGTGACTTACAGGTTCGGTCGGATCAGTTTGGCTCTTAACAATGTTAGAATAGATTTTTCCTAGTGGAATCACCTATGTCTAGTGGCGAGGGAAATTTTTCCAGATTCGGTTCTGGAAGAACCGAGGGATTAGTCTCTTGTCCGGATATCCATGGGTGAGGCCCCGAGTGGGAGTCTCTACCCTACACAAGAAGTGCTACTTCCATTGCTAGCACCCCAGAATTCATTTTTGCGCAGAGGGGGCAAGGATCTTTCAGCTAGTATTAGAGCCAATTGGCTAAAGTGGAACAACCGAGAAGCTAGAAATGTCAAAAATTTATGAAGTACCAGTAAAAGATTGTAATTGTGTTATGAAATTCATACAAAGTGATGTTCAAAATGAAGATTCATAAATTGGAAATCGGGTCTTTAGATGGAAGTATAGCAATTCGGTGGAATCCCTGACTTGCTTGAGGCCTAGATATGATGGTATTTACATTATAGTTCCAAGGACCGTGATTACCCGTATATACCATAGGTATAACTATAGCTCTTTACTGGCAATATATACGAGTAAATCTAAGACCTTGAAATTATAATAAAAAATGCTATCCAGATGATGAATTCGAATGCTGGTTGATATGATTTTTGAATTCTGATTGAGAATTGATGAATTAATTTGGATTCTTATTGAAAGATGATGATTTTTAAATTCTGGTTTAAAGAAGATAAAGAAGATAAGTTGAATAAGTTGAAAGATGATGATTTTTAAATTCTAGTTTAAAGAAGATAAGTTGAATAAAGCCACAATGAGGATGAACGGGACGAATACCAGTGAGATGATGTTAGTAAGTAGAAGACGATTATGAATTCAGTAAATCACTATGAGATTAGTGGATTGTGTTGACAAATTGCTACTATTTGACCTTTGACCCAGTGGATGTAATTAAGGAATGACAAAGTGAGAACCTGCATAACTGAATATCCCGTGGGAAGGAATGTTCAGATGAAATTTTTGGTCTGATGGACCATTATTGTGTTAAGAATATGAATGAATTATTCTCTGGCAATGAGTTATGTATGTTCTTCTTGTAGAAGGGATCTTTATCCCAAGATTCTGTGGGGGGCTGACCAAACTATAAAGAACCCCAGAATCAGTTGGATCTAAAGTCGGATTTGAATTATAAATAAAGTGGTCTTTTCACCTGAGCGTCTTGGTCAATTTGGGAAAAAGGGACTTAATAAGAATTTCGTATTGATAGGATCATGGATCAAGGTCATCGTGGTAGGAATGTTCACCTCCAACTTGATGTGAGGAAGAGCTCGACGTGGATATTCGTAAAACTCTTCATAGAGATCGTAGCCTAGACCTTTCAAGGGTTTCAAGGGTGAAGGGGAAAACTTGGGAGAGGCCGTGGAGAAGTGGATCGAAGCAATGGAAGAATACTTCGATTTCACCGTGTACAATGAGAAGAGTAAAATGGCTCTTACAAGGCTGAAGATAGTAGAAACAGCTAGAGTGGCATGGAGAAACCACTACGAGACGAATCGTCTGGATCGGAACACCCAGACATGGAATGATCTTAAGATTTACCTAAGGAAGAGATTCTGTCCTCTTGAATTTTTGGAAGCCAAGATGAATGAAATTTTAGAGTTAACCCAGGGGAGCAGAACTATTGAAGTGTATCACCAAGCGTTCACTCTCCTCCTCAAGTACTTGCCACCACTGGATTGATGGCCAGGTTCATTCGGGGAATGAACAAACCCTTGAATACCCTGGTGAAGAATGCCAAGCCAATTTCTATGGTGGCTGAAGCCGTACGTATGGCAAAGGATTTTGGCAAGGCCTTTGTTTCAAGGTCCCGAAGCCAGCACCACATTAAGAATTTTTTGAGGTCATCTAGAGGGCCTTGTAAGAAAGTTTGACCAAAATATTCCATCCAAAAAGGGGCACCAAATAATATTTTTACAAATGAACTCCAAATTTGTCGGACTTCACATATTTAGATTCTACTCTACAAAAGCTATCCATTGATATATAACACGATAGGGTTCGAAGAAGGAACAAAATAGATACCTAGAAGATTCCTTTTTTCCTGGGAAAGATTCACATTACGTAATGTGAATCTTCCCCAGGCAAAAAGGAATCTTCTAGGTAGTAACGTGAATCTTCCTCCCCAGGCAAAAAGGAATCTTCTAGGTATCTATCTTGTCCCTTCTCCGAACCCTATCGTGTTATATATCAATGGATAGCTTGGTTATGTGAATCTTCCCTAGGCAAAAAGAAATCTTCTAGGTATCTATCTTGTCCCTTCTCCGAACCCTATCGTGTTATATATCAATGGATAGCTTTTGAAGAGTAGAATCTAAATATGTGAAGTCCGACAAATTTGGAGTTCGTTTGTAAAAATTTTATCCGGTGTCCCTTTTGGAGGGAATATTCTGGTCAAACTTCCTTACATTGCCCTCTAAATGACCTCAAAAAATTCCTAATGTCATCTTTCAAAAGATTTCTAGCTCCGAAAAGTGATTCCAACTTTCCACCGCCTAAGAGACAACAAGGTCAATCTCAGGATATGGGAAGTTCCAGAATGGAAGAAAGGTCCTTTTCCCGGAACTCAATCCCTTGGAATTCAACTTCAGAAGTTCCATCCTTGAACAAAGAAGTGAAATGCTATAACTGTCAAGGATTTGGACATCGCAGTATGGATTGCCAAAATCCTTTTGGATCAAGGTTCTCAGAGCAGGGAAGTCAGGGACCAAGATTCTAGAATCTAGCTCCTTACTTCCAGAGTAATCAAGTTCCTTTCCATCAAAATTAGGGAAATCCCAGAGGTAGACCCTCTAGCCAACCCTCAGCTTCAGTGCAAAGTAATGCAAGACCTCTACCTCTCAGAATAGGGGAAGTCAAAGAGAGATGTTCCTAGAATGGCTGTCCACTTCCAAGTCAGTAACATTGGAAGTGATTGAAGAAGAAGAAGATGAACGAGATTACCATCCACCTAGGAGATGAGGACATCTCACATTTTTTAAGTGGGATAGGATGTAAGATTTGTCCCTCCAGATTTTGAGGTGTAAAGCTGTAAGAACTTCCCCTTCTATTCTTGTAATTATTCCTCTCTCTCAAATAGAAGAAAGATCTTGTTTTACATTGTTTTGGTCTAGAGAGAGAAAATATCTAGAGAGAGGTAATTCAAAATTGAGATATCTTTGGATACAAAAATTCTCCTAGTGTCTAAAATGGATTCCCCTGAAACAGAAGTTTAAAATGAACTTTCCAATGTTCATTATTTAGGAATTAATTGAAAATGGTATAAGGGACCTTAGCCTAAGGATCTAGATTTTCAAAAAAATTTGGGTTATGGTCAAATTAAGGTTCCAATGGGCCAATAGGATTAATCTAAGTGTTGGGATGAGATAAATCTAAATAATAAAAGAAAATATCCAAAAATGAGTAAATTCTCATGTAAGATGAAGAGTTGATTGAGTACAGGGTTTATTAGTTAAAAATTACGAGATATTACAAAAAAATGAGATATTTTGAAGAAATGATGCATTTCTTGGATTTCTCCTCTCTCTTGGATCAAACCAAATCAAAAAGGGAGCCAAAAAACTGGTCCAAATCAAAAAGGGAGCCAAAAAATTGGTCCAAATCTTGTCCAAATTCAGCCAAACTGAAGCTCAAAAATTCTAGAACTCAGTTGGACTCAATTAGTGGCCTCCCTCACCTATAAATAGACCCTCATTCTTTTGTATTCTCATCTGTGAACTAAACTATGCCGGTATTACTCTAAGATTAGCTTATTTTCTATTATCCTCTAAAAATCCTCTATAAATTGAAGAGATTGGAGCTTCTCTCTCTTTTCAATCTTCCTTGGAGTCTTCATCAACATACCAAACCAATTGATTGGTTGGGGGCCTCTACTTTGATTAAAGAATCAAGCAATCTAGGAGGTAAAGTGTGGTTTATGGTATTTTTTTTTAAATCTCCAAATGTTTCTCTCTTCTCAACCCCTCTCAATCTTGAGAAGCATTCAATTGAATGGCTTTTTAATACAATTGAAGTTCTTTAATGAATTGTAGTGATAAAATACATAAATTTTTATTTATACTTAAATTATTATTTTTTTAAAAGCATTTCTCTCTCTCTCCCCCAAAGAATGGTCATTCCTATGGCCTATAAGCTTCTCATGAAGCAATTCTCTAATCTAAAAGTAATTTCTATGCTTATCAAATTGAGACCAAATAAGTGGCTTTTTACTGCTTTTATGCTATTTAATTCATGAAAAATTTAGAAAACAAGTCCATAATTGGATATTGATCCAATTAATGGTTATTCTATCATATGATATTACTAAACTTTATGTTTTCATAATTATTGAGAATTATCAGCAATAGCAGCGGAGCTATGGTAAAATTTCTAAAATATTAACACATGAATCATTTTTATTCATAATATGAAAAGAGGACTTCCTACCATATTCTAGGATTAATCATCCTAGATTAATTGAATGATTCTCATAATAATCATGGAAAATTTGATTTTTATGTTTATGCATAAATAGTTAATTAGAAAAAAGAGAAATTTCTAGTAATTCATTTTTATGTTAAAAGAGTAATTCCCATGATAATGGAAATCCATATATTCCAATGAAGTAAGAGAAAAATTGGGATGCTAAAATAATGTATATTTCATTTAAAAATTAAAGAAGGATTTTAATTAAATTTATCTTTTTGCATAGATAAATTTAAATGATGAAAGAGGAATTTCCACCATATTGGAATTCAAATATTTAAATGAGAAAAGTGTAATTCCTAGTGTAAAGGAATTAATGGAGATTTTTATTTAAATTTTAAGAGAAAATTTAGTTAAAGTTATCTTTTTGCATAGATAAATTTAAACAATGAAAGAGGAATTCCCACCATATTGGAATTCAAATGTTTAAATGAGAAAAGTGGAATTTTTAGCTTAATGGAATTAATGGATATTTTTATGTAATTTTTAAAGAGAACCCTAGTATGTATTTGGTTGAGTACCTTTTCATATAGCGTACTCGTATCTTTGTATATGGTGTGGCGTAGGGAATGTGGCTCTCTGAATAAAATGGGATATCTCTCTCTGATGGCTATATATGCTCTGCATCTGCATACATAATGCTCCTCACTCTCCACCTCCTCTCTGTACAATCTGCATACCCTCTCCTCTCAGGGGATCCATGCTGCTCTGCCAGTCTTGATCTCCAATCGATGTGATGAAACTCTAAGCTGACCAATAGCCACTCAGGAGCCGTGTGGTAAAAAGTCCTCCATGTATCTAGGCCTCTCTATAAATCCATCATCAGTGATACTCATGAAGTGATCTCTGTCGTATAGCATCTTCGGTGGAAGAGGCTGTGTAGGCGATATCCATGTGTTTAAATAGATTTAAGTTATGGTAAAAGAGAAATTCCCATGATAATTGGATTGCACTCATTAAAATGAGAAAAAGAGGGATTTCAAGTTTATTAAAAAAAAGGTTTGATATTTAGTTAAAAAGAAGAATTTTTATGATAATTAAGAAAAGATGGATTTGAATTAAATTCTAGTGTCAAAAGATGAATTTCCATCATAATTCTACCTAATGAATGAAGGTTGAGAAATTACGTGATAGAAGGAATATCTTTGGATATTTTAATTGGTAAAATCACTAAATGGATATTTACCCAAAACTAGATGTTTATCTGAAGGAAATCCTTGTAGAACTAAACCGAATGAATTTGGTTAAACTACAAGAGGGACGGACAGTAAACTTACTTGTCCATCTCTCGATCTGAATCAAGTAAAAACTTCATGACCAATTCCAGTTTCTAATCACAAAGAATAGACTATCGAAACTAAACTAGTTTTTCCTGACCAAACTCACCAAGAATCTAGTTGGACAATCAGACTAATGATGGGTAGATTACCCTGATGAGAGATCAAGGATCCTCATTATGAAACTGGGAATTATGGAAAAAGGGTTTTTGGAACCAATCTCAAATTGGAATTTTACTTGCATTATTGGAACCTCTGTTTTTTTAATTCAAAGGATTGTTTTATGCCAGAATGCTGGAGGAAGCATTTGGCTTATGTTTTTCTAAGAGGAGGTCCTTTGGAACAGCTGGCAGGGAGTCGTCAAGGGACGTTGCTTGCGACAAAGCCTACCGAGGTCTTGACCAGCCTCGGTATGGTTAAAATGGTGCGCTTTCGGACGATGGGCGAGGACCGATGAAGCGGTCCCTGAGTGAAGTGCTAGGACACCTAAGGAGGATCCTAGAGGGTTCTGACTAGGACACGGGCTCCTGCTTGCTAGGACACCCATGCGTATGTCGAGGAAGATTTTGGATGGACTAAAAGAAAAGATTTTTGGGAACCAAATTTTGATACTAGATCTAGTTGGTTGGCCAGCTAGTCTTCAACAAAGAGTCCAGAGGATATTATTGTAATACAATGGACTCGGAATTTTAAAAAATGATGATCAGAAATATTATGATTTCTATTGAAGGATTGTTTTAAAGCCAGTCAAATCTGTTATAAATGGTAATTTCATATTGGGTGTGTACGTGGTATGCCTACCTTGATTTTTTTGCATGAATCACAGGCTAGGGGACATGGGAACTCTTTTCTTTGGTACCTGGGCAAAAACACAACCAAATCTTTATAAAGGAATCCCACCAATACAGTGGTCGGGTGGTTGGCTAACCCATGGGCCGGATGGGGTTAGGATGGATTGGAGGATTCCTGAGAAACAACTAGATACGATTAGTTACGTTAATTAGTTTAAATCCTTAGAAGACCTTGTTCTGTGAGAGGGGATCAGCGGATGTGCCTCGTAAATGAGGAAAAAAAGCGGTGATTCCATGGACCAAGTGCAAGTCTCTTCTTGATCTAACTATGTGACTTCACGTTTGGTCAGATCAGTTTTACTAGTTAAGACTTTGACTCGTTAGAGTAATCCCCCCATTAGAAGATTTTTCTCATGGCGGAATCGCCCGTGTTGCCTTCCGGGCGAGAGAAGTCTTCCGGGCCCGGTCTCGGAGGGACCACCCGAGCTAGTAGCCTCTTGTCCCGGACATCCGTGGTGGGTGAGGCCCCGAGTGTGGATCCCCTCCCCATGCGGAAGGCCGACACCGCTTTCGCTGTCTACCGGCATGGGTACCGCAGAGGGGGCAGGGACCTCACAGCTGGTATCAAAGCTTTGTTGACAGCTAATAAGGATGAACGAAGTCTTATCAGAAATTGATAATAAAAACTCAGAAAAAGTATTTTTCATAATGTATTTTCATTCCATTAGTCTCATTAAAAAAGAATTTTTAATCAAAGAAATTGAATTTTCGCTGTCTGCCGGCATGGGTACTGCAGAGGGGGCAGGGACCTCACAGCTGGTATCAGAGCTTTGTTGAAAGCTAATAAGGATAAACGAAGTCTTATTAGAAATTGATAATAAAAACTCAGAAAAAGTATTTTTCATAATGTATTTTCATTCCATAAGTCTCATTAAAAAAGAATTTTTAATCAAAGAAATTGATTTTTTTAGATGGAAGCTCCATACTTATCTGGTATTCCAGACCTCACCCACAAGACATGACTGCGTTCGCCTTCGAACATCTCATGTCTTTCACTACAACTCGAACAAGCCGAGTCAGACTCGCATGCCATTTCGAGGATTTATATTTTCCTGACCCATCGGAGAGACGATAGCATAAGTGGTTTGCAGGGCAGTATGTCCATGCCTCATGCGATCAGCGTGAAACACTGAGGCAGAACCTCTCATTGGCCATGATTCTGATAAAGCTGAAAGTGGTACATGGTGTCATTCTATATCATTCAACGCCTCAAAATTTTTAAACTTTCATGCCAAGTCTACAGACTCCTTAGTCGCTTTATTCCTAAGAAGAAGATAATAGCTCCCTTGGCAGTAAGTGAACGTTTGTATTAGGTCATGGCTATGGCCCAGTACCGCCATCTTAATGTGGTTTGATGTGGAGGTGTTGGAAAAGCATTTGCTCAATGTTCCAGCCTTGTGTTGCTATTGTGGCTGATGGATGTGCTCCCTTACACCATTTTCAATTAATTCCTAATGCACATTGAAAAATTCATTTTAAACTTTTGTTTTAGGGGAATCCATTTTAGACACTACGAGAATTTTTGTATCCAAAGATATCTCAATTTTGAATTACCTCTCTTTAGACATTTTCTCTCTCTAGGCCAAAATGTAGTCACTTGGAAGCATATGTGTATTCAGAGAAGAAGTATATATGCCGATACTGATGGTTTGCTGACTACTTGTCTTTTTTTTTACTTCTATATAGTGCTGTTGTTCATTTATGTTCTTTGTCTATAACATGTTAATATGAATAATGGTACACATTGGCTTTCCATCAACACTTTGGCTATCCTGCTGCGTTCAATTTCCTTTTGATTCTCTTGGTTTTTTTTGTTTGCTAGTATGTTATTTTCCATGAATGGATTTGTCTCACTGGTTTAGGGATTACCTCTCCCAGCTAAGTGTGCAATTGTCCGTGGTCTTTTTACAGACTGAAAATGTTGAAATCATCATGGCATCACCATTTTCCATTCCTGTTTATGTCTGGATTATGGTCGTCGATGCCTATGCACTCTCTTACATTGATTATTATCCTTGCTGAGTTTACCGCTATTTAGTTAGCCAATCATTAGGGAATTATTGATTGCATTGAATTTACAACCATTCATTTTTCCCATGGGTTGAGTTATTATCGCCATCATTTCTTACATTGCATCCATGTGGTTTGACAATTTTTGTTTATATTTTTCTTTACTGGAGTGGCATAGCTATGCTCTTTGATGTAGACACCAAGCACAATTGGATGATCTAGAAACTCTCTAGAATGATCAGGGGCATGATTCTTAAAAATAGTGGACTGCATGACCGACTATGAGCAATGTTACGCTGCTTGCTAGGAGCGATTTTGCCTTACTAGACTGACTCAGGGAAATATTTTGGACGATGCTAGTCAATACAATTCATATCACGGGGGATGAATGGGAGGAGAACTCTATTGACGAGGCATCTGGTAGTGATTCTGGAAGTCTAGATGAGCTTGTCCGAGTGCAGAACTTGTTAGTTTCTGGTCTCCTTCTTGGCAACTCTTGGTTCCAATGCCCCATCCTCGGTTCCATTGGGCCTTGATAGTGCAACATTGCCACCCATCGGAATGGCTCATCAGGTTTCCTTAAAGTATCCAAAGTTTAATGGAAAGAAAAAGGAGGATCCGAATACCCATGATTTGGCATGCCAATGATATGCCACCCACTATTCCCATAGTTACCAAGAGGAATGCCTTTAGGCGGCACTTTTTATGGTGAGGCAACCAACTAGCATGATGCTCAATATGGCCCAAATACTTTTCTTAGCTTTGAGAATCTATATGATGCTTTTCTTCACCATTTTTAAAAAGACAAGACCTCTTCCCAGGTGCTTGATAAGCTCCGTCGGTTGGCACAGAAGTGTTTTCCCAGTGGAGGATTATGTAGCACGTTTTTGCACTCTTTGGAGTTAGGTGGAGCCTGCAGATCAGCCAATTGAAGCCTTAATGGGGGAATGATTTGTTCATGGATTGCATAGGAAGCTAAAACCAATTGTCACTTCGGTAGATCTCACTGTGGGGACTTTGATGCACTAGTGGGGAAGCTTCCCAGCGTGCTGAGTGCAGCTTGTCAAGTTGCACTTCTAACTAAGAAGGGAAAGCATAAGCACGATTTGGATCCCTTTGATGATGACCATGAAGTGGAGGACACTCAGATTTGAATTTAAATCTAGACTCAAAGCACCAAAACCAGAAGAAGAGAAGCCAAAAGATGGATAAGAAAGTCGATAAATAATGTTAATAGTATTGGCAAAGCTCACTGGAGGAAGTGTGGGAGGGACTGGACTCGGATTTATCCTAATGTCTGGTTTGATAAGTGCTCCAAAAAAGGCCATACCAAGGAGGAGTGTAAGTTAATCCCATATTATGTGATTTGAGATCCAACACACATAGCACAGAAGCTTGCCGATACAATTATTGTGGTTCATCATCTGCCAACGTGCCACAGGTCTAGTGCAACCTAGGGTTTCCGTACAACAAGTGGTGCTCGTCAATCTAGTAGCGCACCACTATATCATCCTTATGGGCATGGAAGATCTGGAGGAGCACTTGGTTCAATTTTCAATGTTATTACTATAAAGCCCCTAGTCACCCAGCTGGAAGCCTGTCTCTGGTCTAGAAGTGCCACCAAGGGTACAACAAAATCAGGTGGAGGGGTCTCCTTGTCAGGCTCTGGCAATTAATATGGTCCATATTGATCCTCTTTCGGTGGAAGACAGTCCACCAATGGTGGCTATATTGGCAGTGACACGTTCAGAGGAGCTAGTGATAAAAGAGAATCATGATTTTCCAAGGACAAAGGACAAACCCACAGATTGGACAGAACAAAAGCGTGTTCTGGGATTAGGTTGCCAAGTTAGTGCAAGAAGCACAAGGGTGGTCCAGAATGATCATCATCAAGTTCCTTCCCAGATCCAAGTGGTTGAGTATCATCCCACCAACAAGTATGACTTTGTAGCAGTCACAACAAAGCATACTAAGGCAAGTCCGCTTGTCGTTTCTCCAATGAAGGACAAAGTAAGAAGCAGTTATGGTGCAGGAAGAATCCGACATTTGAGAGGAAATCACAAAGGACAAAGGAGGCCGAAAAGTTCTAGTTTTCACAAGATGCATGAAATAAGTCTAGTTGGATGATACTCCATTGAAAAGACGAGAAGTTATACACAAGACACAAGAAGCGGGAAGCTTCAATCACATGGGGGAGAAGACCTCAGTGAAGATAAGTCCATTAAAGTATACTGATACTGTCTGGGAGTCTCGAAAGCAGAAAAAATACGGATGTGGAAAGACGACTGATTTTGAGTATGATCTTTAGAAAGATCTAAATAATATGAATCTCGACACACGACATTGGATCAACTGTGCTATGTCTGGTACCCAATTACCGTACATAATTAATCTTGAAGCTTGTAGATGAAGACTACCTTGTTGAGGTTTCAATCGCAGTGGTTAGCACCCAGGAAGAAAAAGATCAATCATCCTTTAAAGTCTAGCCAGTTGTGCATATTGGGATGAGGCAGTTCCATAAGTAACATTTTAGATACAGGGGAAGACCATCAAAGGTGTGGCCCTTGATGACGGATGTGGAGTGAATATTATCAAGATAAAACCCACTGGGAAGAACTGAGTATCCTAGAGTGAGAATTGGAACCGGTCATCCAAATGGTAAATCAATAAAGAGTGAAGCCACTTGGCCTAATCCAAAACTCCAAAATCCAGATAGTGGGATGTGATCTCTCAGTAGCTTTCATTATGTTGAAAATGGAAGGAGTTGCTGGATCTTACCCCATGCTATTGGAATGCGACAAGCAAGGATCAAACACAACTGGGAAACTAGTCAGATATTACAATCCAGAACTAGAAGAAGAAAGTCCGTGTACAGGTGGCATCCTGCGATATGTTACAACAATCCATCCGCCAGTTTATGCTGAAGGATTGAATTGGCTAGAAGGAATAGATGTGGATGAGGAGGAAGAAATTCTTAAGAAAAATGTGGATTTAGTATCACTCTTTAAAGTGGACATGGATAAAATTATAGTGGATGTGGATTAAATCATTTCCCATTATAGTCCAACTCTGGATATGGTCAAGTCCCCAGCGCCCCAGAGAACTCTCTTGGATGATGCAGGTGTACCAGAAAGAAGTTCAAGCTCTCATCATAGGCGAAAAAAAATCATGACAGGGACATGAAACATATCCATCAGGTCACAGTAGATGAGCTAGAGGACATGAACTCGAGAGATGCAGAGGATCCTAAGATGCTCTGGGTCAACACAGTAAGCTTGATGCAAAATTTAAACAGAATCTCCAACAATTATTAAAATCTTATGTGGATGTATTTTCTTGGAGTTACAAGGATATGAAGGGAGTTGATCCTCAGTTTTATCAGCATCATATCAATCTTAAGGAGGATGCCATTCTAATTAAGTAACAATGGTACAAATTGAACCCTAATTATTCAAAGCAGATTATGGAGGAAATTGATAAACTTTTGAAAGTGGAGTTCATTTATCCAGTTAATAAGGTGACTTGGCTGTCTCCGATAGAGAGTGTACCAAAGAAGAATGGAAAGATTTGAGTCTGTGTGGATTATTAGAAGCTCAATGGCGCAACTCTAGACAAATACTTTTCCACTTCCATTCACAGATTCAATGTTAGATGTTGTGGTAGGGCATGAAATGTATTCTTTCTTGGACAGATTTAGTGGATATAATCAAGTCTTGATGGCTCCGGATGATCGGGAGAAGACAACTTTTGTGACTGAATGGGGAGCATTTGCTTCCAATGTGATGACATTTAGTCTTAAGAATGCTCCAGTAACATTTCAATGAATGGTTTAAGATATTTCTATGATTACTTAGTCAATTTCATGAGAGTATTCTTAGATGATTCCAGTGTCTTTAGCAAAATGGTGGAGCATCTTCTGTTTTTAGCACTCTGTTTGGAGAAGTGTTATACTACATGCTTAGTCTCAATCCAGCTCAATGCGCCTTTTCAGTAAAACAAGTGGAATCCTTTTGGGGCACATAGTGTCAGCAACAGCCAAAATTGCATTGGATACCAAGAAGGTGGAAGTAATCAAAGCTTTAATGGCACCTCGCAATATCACAAGGAATTAGGAACATTTCTAGGTCATATCAAATAGCATAACAAATTCTTACAATAATTGATGTGGCTTATCCGATGTCTCTTCTCACACGAAGAAGTATGTTCTGTATAAATTAACACATAAATTAGCCAAGTGGATGCTAATATTGCAAGAATTTGAATTCATTGTTCATCATACACCCAGAAATTAACACGCAATGAGACTAATTTTCTGTCTTGGATTGACACTGGAGAAGTCCCGTAAGATGTATCGGATCAATTGTTCCGGATTGTTCAAATACCATTTTTCTAGAGAAGTAACAGGGCAAAAAATATTTCAAGATGGATTATGGTGGCCTATCATGATAATATATTCATGGAAATTCGCTTCGGAGTCAGCAGCTTGGCCAACCGAGTGCAATGGATCGGATGCCACATAATCCAATTCTCTCGATGGAACCTTTTCAAAAATGGGGTCTAGATTTTGTTAGACCATTTAAGCCTCCATCTCAACAAACTGATAATAAATATATCCTGGTAACCACAGATTATTTTACCAAATGGGTGGAAGCCAAGGCATTAAGAGATAATAAAGCCGATTTAGTAGAAAAGTTTCTTTGTAAAATGATCATGACCAGATTTGGTTGTCCAACTAAATTAGTAAGTGATTAGGGTGGACATTTTTTGAATGAAGTGATTAAGAGATTAACCCAACAGCACATGATCATTTATAATAAATCTACAGGCCAATGGTTGGGACCGAATCCTCTAGTAAAATTTTACAGAAAATTTTGATGAAAGTGATCAATGAGAACCGGACAAATTGGGACCAGAAGCTGTACGCTACATTATGGGTGTTTTGGACTGCTTTTACAAGTCAGCAAACAGGTTAAATGTGCTTAACATGGTTTACGGGCTGGAAGAAATGGTTCTAATGGAATTTGTTGTACCTTGTTTAAGAGTGGCGGTGACTACCCGATTATCTTCCGAAGAGTCCAAAGCAAACCAACTCACAAACAGTTATTGGCTTGCAGAGCATCTAGACATCTGATGTCATCCAACGTCGCAGAAAGATATGGATTAATCGAGATATAAAATTCAAATTTTTTGATGGTAATGATATAGTTTTATTGTTTAATTCTAGGATGGGTCCTTATCCTCCAGGTAAACTTAAATTGCGGTGGATGGGCCCATACCGAATATTTTCCAAAATTGGCACCGGCACATTCGAATTAGTGACAGTGGTGTTGACAAATGTATTACGAAAGAGCACAAGGAAGAGGTAGGGAGTGAGTTGAGTAAGCCAAGAAAGTGTAAATCCTAGCATGAAGCCACATGAGCGAAAGGATATATCCCACATTGATGTACAAGCCCAAAGGTGCTTTTTTTGGCGAGCAATTACGTGCTAGTTTTGTGAAACTGGCACCGGCACATTCGAATTAGTGACACTGGTGTTGACAAATGTGTTACCAAAGAGCACAAGGGGAAGAGGTAGGGAGTGAGTTGAGTAAGCCAAGAAAATGTAAATCCTAGCATGAAGCCACATGAGCGAAAGGATATATCCCACATTGATGTACAAGCCCAAGGGTGCTTTTTTTAGCGAATTATGTGCGAGTAGTTTTGTGAAACTGGGAGCGGTTAAAATCGTAACACATAGGTACCTCTTGTTCCCTACTCTCTTTCACACTCTATCACTCTCTCTCTCTCTCACACACACACACACACACAATTCACATGTAGACTCTCTTTGCAAGCTCTCTTTGCAAGATACCGAAAAAATTCACAATCTTACTCTCAAGTAAGTGTGCTTGGTTGAAATCGTAACACATAGGAAATTTCTCTCTCTCTCTCTCTCTCTCTCTCTCTCTCTCTCTCTCTCTCTCTCTCTCTCTCTCTCTCTGTGTTTCACTCTCATGATATTGACGCATGTAAACACCAACACATTTCACACTTTTGTAGGATATTTCACATGTAACACATCTCAGTTTGCATAGCTTCCCAAAATTTTCAAGTAGGGAGGGCATGTTCTCATCCTCCTCTTCCACCAATTTCCTAACAACCCTTTTTCTAGAGCTCTATGGGGTAGAGGAGCCTGCTACAATAGTTTCTTGGATCACATTTGACACAATCTCACTTGGCCCTACATTTTCTATGCTCTTGGACGTCAGTTGAGAGCGAGAGAGAGAGAGAGAGAGAGATAATCTTTTTTAATTTACAATGTGTGTATTATATGCATTTGTGTTTTGTGGGGGTCAAGGGAGATGCATGCAAGATGAGAGAGAGAGAGAGAACTTGTGTGTATGTGAGTGTATACTTGAGTGTATGGGAGAGAGAGAGAGAGAGAGAGAGAGAGAGAGAGAGAGAGAGAGAGAGAGAGAGAGATGATAGTAATCATCTCTCTCTCTCTCTCTCTCTCTCTCTCTCTCTCTCTCTCTCTCTCTCTTCCCCCCATACACTCAAGACACTCAAGTATACACTATTCTTATTTGTATGGAGACAGAGAGTGTATGGTGATAGTAAGACCCCTTATGCAAAAGATGATTACTATTCTTATTGATTCTTTCAAATATAAATGAGAGAGAGAGAGAGAGATAGGTTCATTAAGATAATTCCGATTCCATGAATGTGCACATGAATCGATGGTGACCTTAGAAGAGCTTGATGAAAGCGACGAGCAGCCACGATAAATTGAGCTTGATGAGCATCAAATGACAAACATTGTGGGGTAGCGCGATTGAAAAACGACATGCAGATTGAAAAACGCCAAGAAGATCAAAAAATGCGAAGTTGAAAAGCGACACACAGTAATTTATAAATGCTATGTAAACTTATGGAATACGTGGCATGTGATGTGGCATATAACTGCCACATCATATTGTTGATTGTCGGTAATATGATGTGGCAGTTATTTGCCACATCACATGCCATGTATATGAGCTGCATCATCGTTGTCATCGTCTCCCTTGTCCGCACCAACCAGCCGTCCACACCATCATTGCCCTTGTCCACTCCAACCAGCCGTCCACGCCAACTAGTCATCCACGTCGTTGTTGTTGCCCTAGCCGTCCATGATGCTATCATCGCGCCAATCATGTCATTGCCAACCATGTCGTCCTTCCCAACTAGCCATTATTGTCGTCACCCTTGTCCATGTCATTATCCATGCCATCATCAACCATGCCATCCTCGTCGTCGTCCACGCCAACCATGCTAACTATGCCATCCTCGTCGTCGTCCACGCCAACCATGCTAACTATGCCATTGTGCCGTCGTCCACGCCAACCATGCCATTGTCACCATTGCCCACGCCATCGTAAGATTCCTCCCTCCGGCATTTGAGGTGTGTAGGTGTAAAAACCTCCCCTTCTAATTTTATAATTATTACCCTCTCTGAAATAAAAGAAAGATCCTATTTTACCCTGTTTTGGCCTAGAAAATGTCTAGAGGGAGGTAGTTCAAAATTGAGATATTTTTGGATATAAAAATCCTTCTAGTGTGTGTCTAAAATGGTTTCCCCTGAAACAAATATTCAAAAAGAAATTTCCAATGTTCAATTGGGATAAATCGAAATCAGGTAAAAAGGACCTTAGCCTAAGGGTCCAGATTTTTTGAAATTTTTGAATTAAGGTTCCTATGGACCAATTAGATTAATCCTATACATTGAAGAATAAAATGAAATCCCCTCCAAAAATGAGTAAATACTCACATAAGATGAAGAGTTGACTAAGGACAAGGTTATTAGTTAAAAAAGAAGATATATTTAGAAGAAATGATGCATTTTTGACACCTCAGTGTGGGGAAATTCCCCTCATGAAGGAGGCACCTATTTCACATGTGTGGTTGAGTTTTAAACTCACAAATAATGAGATAATTTCATCTCTCCTCTCTCCTGCTTCAACTAGATCCAAAAAGTAAGCTAATCTGGCCTAAAAATGGTCAAAAATTAACCAAACTGATTTGGAAAATTCTAGAATCAATTTGCTTGGTTAGAGGCTCACTTTTCCTATAAATGAAGCCTCCCCCTTTGTAAATGGTTAATAGTGTTTTATGCACTGTTCTCTACACCTCCCACCAAGAGCCAAAAAGAATGAATTTATTGATAATTCATTAGTTTTTGACCATTTCCTCTTCAAAAGAATTGGTGGCCACTCTTGTTGCAAACAAGAGTATATCCCTCAAACCATCAAGCCAAAGGAAAGCCCACAAAAACTCATGCAAGCCAGAAATCCTACTTTTTCTTTATTTCATTTAATGGTTTTCTAATTTTTATTTTCTTTAAAATGAAAAGTGATGCTATGCCTTGTTGGAAAGGCTTTCCCCCTCTCTTCATTCGTGAATTTAGCCTTTCTTTATCCTAGATGTGTAATCAATTGTTAGAATTAAACTTTTTATATTGTTTCTCTTTAAAAAGTGAAATTTGATTAGTTTAGAATGCTCTAAGTAACTTGAGAATGAAAAAATTTGAAAGATGGTCAGCCATACAAAGGAGGTTATGGCAAAATTTTCTTAAATTTTGTGAAATAAGTTTTATCTTTTATTATTCAAAAAGAGTAATCCCCACCGCTTGTGTATTCTAAAAGTGTTATTTTTATTCTATGCATAGAAAATGCATATTAGAAATTTTTTATGCATAAAAGAAATTTTTTATTATAAAAGTGTTACTTTCATTAAAATTAAATTTATGCATAAATAGATGCATAAAAGAATTTTTTTATAAATAAAAGCGTTACTTTCATCAAATTTTGATTTTATGCATAGAAAGATGCATAAAGAAATTTATTTTTATTTCAAAATAGTTATTCTCATCAATTTTGATTTTATGCATAGAAAGATGCATAAAGAAATTTATTTTTATTTCAAAAGAGTTATTCTCATCAATTTTCATTTTATGCATAGAAAGATGCATAAAGAAATTTATTTTTATTTCAAAAGAGTTATTCTCATCAATTTTGATTTTATGCATAGAAAGATGCATAAAGAAATTTATTTTTATTTCAAAAGAGTTATTCTCATTAAAATTGAATTTATGCATAGAAAGGTGCATAAAAGATTTATTTTTATTTCGAAAGTGTTATTCTCCTTAAAATTGAATTTATGCATAAATAGATGCATAAACAGATTTTTATAAAAGTGTTATTTTCCATTGAAGTTGTTCTTATGCATAAATAGATACGTAAAGAATCTTTATATAAAAAATAAGGATTCTCTTACATTCTATAAATAATGCAAGAGTGAGGATAGGGTATTCTGAGGAGAGTGCAATGAAGTTTTGCTGTGAAAAATATTCGAAGATCATAGACGCGAATTGGGTAATGAGGATCAACCGAGAAGCCAAATATGTCAAAAAATTTTGAAGAAGCAGTAAAAGGTTGTAATTGTGTGAAAAATTTCATACGAATTGATATTCAAACTGAAATTCGTAAATTGGTAATTGGGTCTTCGGATGGAAGCAGTAAAAGGTTGGAAAAATTTCATATGAATTGATATTCAAACTGAAATTCGTAAATTGGTAATTGGGTCTTCGGATGGAAGTACTGCAATGGTAAAGAATCCCTGACTTGCTTGAGGCCTAGACATGATGGTATTTACCTTATAGTTCCAAGGACCATGACTACCCGTATATACCAAGGGTATAACTGCAGCTCTTTCCTGGCAGTATATACGAGTAAATCTAAGACTTGAAATTATAAGCATTAATACTATCCAGATGATGAATTCGAATGTGGTTGATATGATTTTAAATTATGGTTGAGAACTAATGAGTAGAATTGGATTTTGATTGAAAAATAAAGATTCTTGAATTTTGGTTAAAATGTAATAAACTAAGCATGACGAGTCCCTGTGAGCATGACGAGTCCCTGTGATGAATGGGACGAGTCCCTGTGATGATGTTCGTAGCTGGAATGACATTAATGACTTTAGTAAATCACTATCAGATTAGTGAATTGTGCTAGCAGATTGCTGCTGTTAACATCTGACCCGGTGAATCAAGTTAAGGGATGTCCAATTAAAAATCTGTATAATTGAAAATTTCCATGAAGAACTGTTCAAATAGAAAATTCAGTCTAATGGACCATTATTGTGATAAGGATTTGAATGATACGATCTGAGTGAATTATTATCTGATGATGAGTTTTATATAAGGGATCTTTATCCCAGGATTCTGTTGGGTTCACTAGACTATAAGGAACCCCAGAATCAGTTGGATCTTAAGGAAAAGAGTTCTCCTTTAATTTTGCGAGATGAGGACATCTCGCGTTTTTTTAAGTGGGGTAGGATGTAAGATTCCTCCCTCCGGCTTTTGAGGTGTGCAGGTGTAAAAACCTTCCCTTCCTATCTTATAATTATTCCCCTCTCTGAAATAAAAGAAAGATCCTATTTTGGCCTAGAGAGAGAAAATGTCTAGAGGGAGATAATTCAAAATTGAGATATTTTTGATATAAAAATCCTCCTAGTGTCTAAAATGGTTTCCCCTAAAACAGATATTCAAAAATAAATTTTCAATGTGCAATTGGAATAAATTGAAATCAAGTAAAAAGGACCTTAGCCTAAGGGTCCAGATTTTTTAAAATTTTTGAATTAAGGTTCCTATGGACCAATTAGATTAATCCAAATGTAGGGAGGAGATAAATTGAAGAATAAAAGGAAATCCCCCCAAAAATGAGTAAATACTCACATAAGATGAAGAGTTGACTAAGGACAAGGTTATTAGTTAAAAAAGAAGATATATTTAGAAGAAATGATGCATTTTTGACACCTCGGTGTGGGAAAATCCCCCTCATGAAGGAAGTGCCTATTTCACATGTGTGGTTGAGCTTTAAACTCACAAATAATGAGATAATATCATCTCTCCTCTCTCCTGCTTCAACTAGATCCAAAAAATAAGCTAAACTGAACTAAAAATGGTCAAAAATTGACCAAACTGATCTGGAAAATTCTAGAATCAGTTTGCTTGGTTAGAGGCTCATTTTTTCCTATAAATGAAGACTCCTCCTTTGTAAATGGTTAATAGTGCTTTATGCACTGTTACTCTACTCCTCCCCAGAGCCAAAAACAGTGAATTTATTGATAATTCATTAGTTTTTTACCATTTCCTCTTCAAAAGAATTGGTGGCCACTCTTGTTGCAAACAAGAGTAGATCCCTCAAACCATCAAGCCAAAGGAAAGCTCACAAAAATTCATGTAAGCTAGAAATCCTACTTTTATTTATTCCATTTAATGGTTTTCTAATTTTTGTTTTCTTTAAAATGAAAAATGATGCTATGCCTTGTTGGAAAGGCTTTCCCCCTCTCTTCATTCTTGAATTCAGCCTTTCTTTATCCTAGATGTGTAATCAAATTGTTAGAATTAGACTTTTCATATTGTTTCTCTTTAAAAAGTGGAATTTGATTAGTTTAGAATGCTTTAAACCATTTGGGATAATTTCTAAGTAACTTGAGAATGAAAAAATTTGAAAAATGGTCAGCCATACAAAGGAGGTTATGGCAAAATTTTCTTAAATTTTGTGAAATAAATTTTATCTTTTATTATTTAAAAAGAGTAATCCCCACCGCTTGTGTATTCTAAAAGTGTTATTTTTATTCTATGCATAGAAAATGCATATTAGAAATATTTTTATAATAAAAGTGTTATTTTCATTAGAATTAAATTCTATGCATAGAAAGATGCATAATTGGGAATATTTTGATTATAAAAATTTTACTTTCATCAAAATTGATTCGTATGCATAAATAGATGCATAAAAGATTTTTTTTATTATAAAAGTATTACTTTCATCAAAATTGATTTTTATGCATAAATAGATGCATAAAAGAAATTTTTTATTATAAAAGTGTTACTTTCATTAAAATTGAATTTATGCATAAATAGATGCATAAAAGAGTTTTTTTATAAATAAAAGCGTTACTTTCATCAAATTTTGATTTTATGCATAGAAATATGCATAAAGAAATTTATTTTTATTTCAAAATAGTTATTCTCATCAATTTTGATTTTATGCATAGAAAGATGCATAAAGAAATTTATTTTTATTTCAAAAGAGTTATTCTCATTAATTTTGATTTTATGCATAGAAAGATGCATAAAGAAATTTATTTTGATTTCAAAAGAGTTATTCTCATTAAAATTGAATTTATGCATAGAAAGATGCATAAAAGATTTATTTTTATTTCGAAAGTGTTATTCTCCTTAAAATTGAATTTATGCATAAATAGATGCATAAACGGATTTTTATAAAAATGTTATTTCCCACTAAAGTTGTTTTTATGCATAAATAAATACGTAAAGAATCTTTGTATCAAAAATAAGAATTCTCTTACATTCTATAAATAGATGTGATAAGATGTGATATGAATCAGATAGATGAAAATGAATCAGATAGGTGAAAATGAATAGAGGATGGATGTGATGAGAATAGAAGTGATGAGAATGAGAGGTAAATAGATGTGATGAGAATGAGAGGTAAATAGATGTGATGAGATGGGATGATGCGAATCAGATAGATGGGAATGAATGGATGGATGGATGGATGTGATGGGAATAGAAGTGATGAGAATGAGAGGTAAATAGATGTGATGAGATGGGATGCGAATCAAATAGATGGGAATGAATGGATGGATAGATGTGATGAGAATGAGAGGTAAATAGATGTGATGAGATGGGATGCGAATCAGATAGATGGGAAAGATGGACGGATGGATGTGATGAGAATAGAAGTGATGAGAATGAGAGGTAAATAGATGTGATGATATGTAATGCGAATCAGATAGATGGGAATGAATGGATGGATGGATGGATGCGATGAGAATAGGAGTGACGAGAATGTGAGGTGAATAGATGTGATGAGATGTAATGCAAATCAGATAGATGGGAAAGAATGGATGGATGGATCTAATGAGAATAGAAGTGATGAGAATGAAAGGTAAATAGCTGTGATGATATGTGATGCGAATCAGATAAATGTGAATGAATAGATGAGATGTGATGTCATATGAATCAGGATGTAAATGAATGATATAGGATGTGAATGAATGTGATAACATGTGAATTGGGATGTGAATGAACGATAAGGGACGTGAATGAATGTGTTAGCATGTGAATCAAGATGTGAATGAATGAATGAGATGTGATGTGAAATGAATGAGATGTGATGTGAAATGGATGTGATAAGATGCGATGTAAACTGGATAGATGTTAATGTATGTGAAGTGATAAGATGTATGGGTAGATGCAAGTAGATGTGATCTGATGAGGATAAATGAGGAAATAAGTGATGAGAGAAAAAGATGTGATTAGATGAGAGAAAAAGATGTGATTAGATGAGAATGGGAATACTTATGAAATGAATGTGGATTGATGTGGATTGATGTGTGGGTAATGTGGATTGATGTGGATTGATGTGTGGGTAATGTGGATTGACGTATGGATTGATAAGGATGGATGTATGGAAGATGTGGATGGATGTGTGGATAATGTGGATTGATGTGGATGGATGAGTGGATAATGCGGATTGATGTTGATGGATGTGTGGGATAATGTGGATTAATGTGGATGGATGAGTGGATAATGTGGATTGATGTGGATGGATGTATGGATGATATGGATTGATGTGTGAGTAATGTGGATTGACGTGAATGGATGTATGGATGATGTGGAGGATTGATGTGTGGATAATGTGGAATGATGTGGATGGATGTATGGATAATGTGGGTTGACGTGTGGATGGATGTGGATGGATGTATGGAAGATGTGGATGGATGTATGGAAGATGTGGATTGACGTGTGGATGGATGTGTGGATAATGTGGATTGATGTGGATGGATGTATGGCTGATGTGGATTGGTGTGGATGATGTGGATTGATGTGTGGATGATGCGATTGGATGTGATTTGATGTGGGAATGATGTCATGTGATAGGGATCGATGAAGAAAAAAAATTATGGGAAGATGAGAAAAGATGGTGGGGACTATGTAAAAGGATGTGGAGTGATGAGAAAGAATGAAAATATTTTTAGAACTGTATTTGTATGTGAAATCTGTTTTTAAATGACTTTTTTATGTCAAGAACGCTGGGAAAGCATTTTGACCATCTTGTGAATGAGGTCGTGGACCTATCTGTTAAAGTTGCAACTGCTGACGGAGAGTCAACGGAGGACGTCTCGCATAGCAAGGTTGGCCGAGGTCTTGACCAGCCTCGGTTTGATTTAAATGGTGAGCTTCCGGTACAGTGGATGAGGGACCAAGGAAGCGGCTTATGAGTGAAGCACTAGGTGACCTGCGAAGGATCCTAGAGAGTGCTTGACCATACGGTGCTCAGGGTCACCGAAGATGCCCACACACACGTTGGGGAAGATATTGGAACAAGGAGTAAGAGTTGTTTTCTGAATTCCTCACATCCTATCACATCCCATACACATCTTATCACATCCATTCACATTCTATCACACCCCATACACATCTTATCACATCCATTTTCATTCTATCGCATCCCGTTTACATCTTATCACATCCTATCACATCTTATCGCATCCTATTTTCACCTTATCTCATGCATTCACATGCTAATCCCATTTAGTAGCTTTTTCTAGGTTGATCCTGATAATGGGATTTTTTCTAAAGGTTGATCCTGATAATGGGATTTTTGCCAATCGTTTGGCCTAATTAAAGGTTCTTTTTTCTCAATGACTATTTCCATATTCATTCTCAATTTCTCAAATGAATTATATTCAATATTCCTCTTTTGAATAAAAGAATTCATGGGATTTGTAGAAATCAATTCTACCCATATTTCCACTTTTGGTAAATAATCATAAATTGAATTATACTAAAAATTCCTCTTCTTCTCATTTATTTTCTTGGATCTCAAATACCATTGGGAATTCCTCTTTTTACATTTAATTAATTGCATTCCAATGTCATGGGTTTTCCTCTTTTATCAGCAAATATTTCTCATAAAGTAATTTCATCTAAAATAAAATACCCATTAGATCAATATGCTAGGAATTTCTCTTTTCCCATCTAAATGATGGAATTCCAATTGTCATAGGAACTCCTCTTTTAACATTTAAATATTTCTCATAGATAAAATAAATTTATCTAAATTTTATCTTTGAATTTAATTAAAATACTCATTAATTCCAATATACTAGGAATTTCTCTTTTTCCATCTAAATGATGGAATTCCAAATGTCATAGGAATTCCTCTTTTAACATTTAAATATTTCTCATAGATAAAATAAATTTATCTAAAATTCATCTTTGAATTTAAATAAAATTCACATTAATTTCAATATGATAAAAATTACACTTTCCTCATTTAAATATTTGAATTCCAATATGGTGGGAATTTCTCTTTTATCATTAAATTTATCTATACAAAAAGATAAATTTAACTAAATTTTCTCTTAAAATTTAAAAAAAAATCTCCATTAATTCCTTTACACTAGGAATTACACTTTCCTCATTTAAATATTTGAGTTCCAATATGGTGGGAATTCCTCTTTCATCATTTAAATTTATCTATGCAGAAAGATAAATTTAACTAAAATCCTTCTTTAATTTTTAAATAAAATATACATTATTTTAGCATCCCAAGTTTTCTCTTACTTCATTGGAATACATGGATTTCCATTGTCATGGGGGGATTACTCTTTTAACATAAAAAATGAATTACTAGAAATTCTTCTTTTTTCTAATTAACTATTTATGCATAAATATAAAAATCAAATTTTCCATGATTATAATGAGAATCATTCAATTAATCTAGGATGATTAATCCTAGAATATGGTAGGAAGTCCTTTTTTCATATTATGAATGAAAATGATTTATGTGTTAATTTTTCCAAAAATTTTACCATAGCTCCACTGCTATTACTGATAATTCTCAATAATTTGAAAGCATAAAGTTTAGTAATATCCCTATGATTAGAATAACCATTAATTGGATCAATATCCAATTATGGACTTGATTCTTAATTTTTTCATAAATAAAATAGCATAAAAGCATTAAAAAGCCACTATTTGGCCTCTAATTTGACAAGCATAGAAATTACTTTTAGATTAGAGAATTGCTTCATGAGAAGCTTCATTTGAATATAGAATAGGTCATAGGAATGACCATTCTTTGGGGGGGAGAGAGAAATGCTTAAAAAACATTATAATTTAAGCATAAATGGAAATTTATATGTTTTATCACTACAATTCATTAAAGAACTTCAGCCATTCAATTGAATGCTTCTCAAGCTTGAGAGGGGTTGAGAAGAGAGAACATTTGGAGATTAAAGAAAAAAAACCATAAACCACATTTTACCTCCTAGATTGCTTGATTCTTTGATCAAAGTAGAGGCCCCCAACCAATCAATTGGTTTGGTATGTTGATGAAGTCTCCAAGGAAGATTGAAGAGAGAGAGAAGCTCCAATCTCTTCAATTTGTAGAGGATTTTTAGAGGGTAATAGAAAATATCATTATTTCAGTATAATAGTAGCATGGTATAGTTCTCATATTTTTTTACAAAGGGCTAAGGATCTATTTATAGGTGAGGGAGGCCTCTCACCAAGTCCAACTAGTTTCTAGAATTTTCTAAGTTCAGTTTGGCTGAATTTGGACAAGATTTGGACCTAGTTTGGCTCCCTTTTGATTTGGTTTGATCTAGGAGAGAGGAGAGATAAAAATATCACAATATTTTTGAGTTTAAATCTCCACCACACATGTGAAATAGGCGCCTCCTTGAAGAGTTCCCAAGGTATCAAAATTGAATCATTATACCCAAAATATCTCATTTTTTTAGTAATACTCATAGTTTTTTACTAATAAACCTTGTCCTTAGTCAACTCTTCATCTTATGTGAGTATTTACTCATTTTTGGGGGTTTTTCTTTTATAAATTGGATTTATCTCCTCCCCACACTTGGATTGATCCTATTGGCCCATAGGAACCTTAATTGGAGCATAATTCTAAAATTTCTGAAAATCTGGACCCTTAGGCTAAGGTCCTTTTTACCTATTTTCAATTAATTCCAATTGCACATTGGAAAGTTCTTTTTGAATTTCTGTTTCAGGGGAACCTATTTTAGACACTAGGAGGATTTTTATATCCAAAAATATCTCAATTTTGGATTATCTCTCTCTATACATTTTCTCTCTCTAGGTCAAAAGAGGGTAAAACAGAATCTTTCTTTTATTTCAAAGAGGGGAATAATTACAAGATCAAAAGGGGAGGTTCTTACACTTGTACACCTCAAAAGCTGGAGGAAGGAATCTTACATCATGGCATTTGGCAATAGTTGCCTCTAGACGCTTTGTCACTTCCAAAAATTCACTCTTTCCAATAGCGTCCCCTTCTTCGACTTGAAATTAAGATCTCCTCGACGTGAGTTGGGATGATCACTCATCTCATCAACATTATCATTGAATGAGAAGTCAATATGAGCCATGGTAATAAAGTTCTTCAAAAATCACGATTCACTCGAACCAACGTCACTTGCCCACTCTTGACCAAAATGATCTAGCAAATCAATTCTCTAGAACTGACTGCACATAAGAAAAAATTATTTAATTAGCATTTAGTGGCTAAACAACGGTAAAAAAATCATAAAAACACCATCTAGAATTAATCCAAACAGAAATAACTACAAATCTGAGGCACACTCGCATTAATTATATATGAATAGCTCCCATCTATCTAATGTCAGCATGTAAAAAATATACTTCAACACTAAATAACCCTTGAAAATATTAAATTCTCAAGAAAAAAAATTATCATGATTTTTTCCTAATGTTTCCTATTTTTCTAGGGCCTCAAAATTTACTAATTTTGAAATCCACCAAATTCTATCTTATGGCACTCCAAATCTAAAGTTTTCCAATAAAATTTAGCAATAAAATTTTCCAAAATACAATTGATATTTTAAAAATACCAATTTCTAAGATTTTAAAATAATTTCTAGAATTTTTCTAAATTTGGTAATTATAAAAAAACTTTACCCCGAGAATCCCATCAATCACAATTTTTTTTATTTCTGCCCAACAATTCTCAAATCCTATCAAAATCTCTAATTTTAATGAAATTACTAATTTGCTAAGCAAAAAATAGATTTTTTAAGGAATTCGAATAGTTACGGGCACCCAAACGAACATGCCACATGTCGATCGAAAAACCCGGATATTCCAAAAATTGGATTTAACCTTTGTCTATTTTTTTAGAATTTTTATTTTACTCCAAACGCATTAGAATACGAACAATCAAAAAAATTTTGGAATTTGAATGGTCACCCTAGAATGCGGATAGTCAAGGGTTGCAGAAAATAAAAAAACAAAAAACTCCGAAATACGGAAGGTCAAAAAAAAATTTGGACCCCAAAGGTCCAAGGGCTCTCTTTAATATCATGAATATGAAGATTTTTTTTTTACTTTAATCAAAAGCTTTATAAAGTTTTTTTTTTGGAAGAAAACGTGGCGGGGCCGTTGTGCGATGGCGGCAAGCAAACCCCCCCTATGCGTGATTACGAATGGGAAGGGGAGGAGCCTAAGCTTCCCTTCCTCACTTCCCCTTTCTCCATTTCAACTCCCTTCTCCACCATCTCTCTCTACTCTTCTCTATTAATAGAGAGATTAATGTATAATCTTGATTATACACTAATCATTCCTTAATTATGATTAGTATTAATCAAAATATTCCCACCCAAGAGGTGTTCACACAACGTAGGAGAGAAAAATGAAGGGAAATTCAAATTTGAGATATTGAAACTATGCAAGCACACGGGAGAGAACCAGATGCATCAGCATGCTGCCCCCTACTAGAATTCATCAAAAAATTGGTAGAAATTTGATAACATGCCTGTAGGAAACCCACAAAAAATGCATTAAAAATGTTTTTTTAACCATAAAAATCCTCTTAAAAATTCCCAAATATATATGAACAATTCCTTAAAATTGTAAAAATTTAGGGAATCCTTTCTACCAAAAAAATACATAGCATGTGCAGTATTTTGGTTAAACATTTTAAAAAATACTTATTTTAACCAAAATAGATAAAAATAGCATTTCCACTCATAAAATTTCTTGGCAACATCGATACATCCATCCAAGTCAAGAGGCACCGCGTTTCGACTGCCATATTGATGTTCCCTCAACGCATAGACCACCAAAACAAACCAAAAAATAACATTTTTTTGCTTAGCAAATGTTAAAATTTACTTTAAAATGTAAAAAATTTAGAATAATGAGAGAAAAATAAGAGGAAAAAAGCATCAAAAATTAACTAGACACTAATCTGATACCACTGTTAAAACCCTAAAGATCTCTCTAGCTAATAACTATGCAAAAACATGCATAAACCAGGTATATACTCATCCACCCGCCGACCAGCCCAAGGATACACACATCAATAAAATAAAGTCCACTTATCTTACCTTAGTGTCCCATACCACCAAGAGATATGACTTCACTCCAGCAGCACATAGCTCTAGCATGACATGACAAGAGAGTAGACACAATGCTCTACACAAAAGAACATCCCTTGAGAGTGCCCCATGTCCCTATTATATAGGAGGGCCCTTAAAAGTGACTCTTGACTCTCCATTTCCATGTGTGACCCTTTGTTGCCTGACCCTAACCTCAACCAAAGGTTAGACCTAACCCTTGCCCCACTAAAGCATGTTCCCATGCTCCCATGCTCACATGCCTAGGGTGGGTTAGCCTCCTAGTATATGCACATATAATGTGCACATAACAGTAGGAATGTTGAATTTAGTGACTTCAGATGTGCCCACAAATGTTGATGATGTATGGTATGTGGATTTGGGATCCTCTAAACACATGACTTGTCATGGTGAGTGGTTTAGAGATGTCAAAAATCTAGAAAAACTAGATTATATAGGGCCGGAGGATAATAAGGCTCATCCTATTGCTCACATTGGGAATGTGCCATTGGCTATGTCCTTCATGTGCCTAACATAACAATTAGATAGTTTGTTGATGTACTTCATGTGCCTAACATAACAAAGAATTTCTGTTGGGCATATGATTGAGCAAGGTCTGCAGGTACGCTTTAACCCTGAGGGCTGTTATGTTGAGTATTTCAACAGCAAGTGTCATTTAGTTACAAAAGACAAAAGAGTGGGTATAATGTTTACTTTGGATGTAAGAATGCCTGAGGTGAAAGCTGCTATGTTTGTACAAGGTGCAGGTGTTGTGGTTGATATAGATATCTCGCACAAACGTATTGGTCATGTGAATGAACAGGATTAAAGTCTATGCAGAATTCAAAAATTATAACAAGTTTGCCAAATTTTAAGGTGGATGGAGTGCATAAAGTATGTGAAGCATGTCGGTTTGGAAAGTAAACAAAGAATGTATTTCCACATGATAGGAATGTAAGAGAGCACTTGATGTGGTGGCGCACTTAGATGTATGGGGGAGCCAACAAAGATAGCATCAATGGGAGGATGTCATTACTATGTATCTTTCATTGTTGATGACCACACAAGAAAGGTGTGGGTCTATTTCAAGAAAAAGAAAAGTGAATTGTTTACTCACTTTCACAATTTCATAAAGTTGGCTGAAAAGAAAACAGGTTTGCAGGTTAAGTGCCTAAGGTCAAATGGAGGGGGAGACTCTCTTTTCCAATGAGTTCAGTGAGTACTTGTTGAGAAAGCATGGAATTTAGAGGCAGTTGACATATAGATACACTTCACATCAAAATGGTATTGCTGAGAGGAAGAATAGGCACATTGCAGAGCTCATGCATTGATGGCTATAAGAAGAGCATGTCTCACCATTATTGGGCTAAAGAAATTGAATGCAATTTAGATTATGAATAGGACCCTCATAGTGGCAGTGCATGGTGTGACTCCCAGTGGAGAATTATACTAGTAGAAAACCAGATTTATCACACTTGAAAGTGTGATAAATCTGGTTTATCACACTTGAAAACCAGATTTATCACACTTGAAAGTGTTCAGTGAGTACTTGGGAAAGCATAGGCAATTCACATGTAGATACACTCCATAGCAAAACGACATTGCTGAGAGGAAGAATAGGCACATGTAGATACACTCCATAGCAAAACGACATTGCTGAGAGGAAGAATAGGCACATTGCAGAGGTTGCTTGTGCAAAGACTGGTCAATCCTATGACCTATTCTATATTCAAATGATGCTTCTCATGAAGCAATTCTCAAATCAAAAAGTAAATTCTATGCTTGTCAAATTTGAGACCAAAGAAGTGGCTTTTTAATGCTTTTATGCTATTTAATTTATGACAAACTTGGGAATCAAGTCCATAATTGGATATTGATCCAAATAATAGTTATTCTATCATATGGTATTACTAAACTTTATGCTTTCAAAATTTTTAAAAATTATCAGTAATAACATTTGAGCTATGGCAAAATTTTTAAAAAATTAACACATAAATCATTTTCATTCATAATATGAAAAGAGGACTTCGTACCATATTCTAGGATTAATCATCCTAGGTTAATTGAAAAGTTCTCATCATAACCATGCAAAAATTGATTTTAATGTTTATGCATAAATAGTTAATTAGCAAAAAGAGAAATTTTTAGTAACTCATTTTTATGATAAAAGAGGATCCCACCATATTTGGAATTCTTTATCTAGACATTTTGACTTTGATCAATGGGTCAGACCAAGTCAATGCTGTAAGGCAATCTTGCCCATACAAAGCTTTGAAAGGACTCATCCCAATGCTTCGAGCGATTGCTTCGAGCGATGATAAGAAGCATTGTAAGCAAATTCAACCAGATGTAAATGGCTTAACCACTTCTTGGGTTCCCTGCCGCCGCAGCATGACCGAAGGATATCTTCTATTACCTAGTTTACTCTTTTAGTCTGGCCATCTATTTTGGGGTGATAGGTTGTGCTGAAATCCAAGAAAGTTCCTACTGCGTCAAAGAATGTAGTCCAGAATTTTGATGTGAATTTAGGATCCCTGTCACTTACTATCCTCCTCGATAAGCCATGCAATCTAAAGATTTCTTTAAGGAAAACTCTAGCAACATCCACTGCAGTGTATGTTTCCTTCACTGAAATCAGATGGAAAATTTTGGTTAGCGTGTTAACTACCACAAAATGGAGTTGTAACCTAATTGCACTAAAGGTAATCCAGTGAACAAAGTCCATATTGATACATTCCCACTTCATCTGTGGAATGTCTAGAGGCTGCAGTTTCCCTGGCATCTTGACTCTCTTTGCCTTGACTCTCTGACACATTAAGCATTTCCACACATGATCAAGTACATCCTTTTTGAGTCTTGGTTAGAAGAAGCTTTTCTTCACAGACATATAGGTTTTTATAAACCCTGGATGTCCAGCTATCACGCTATCATGGGTTTCTCTTAGAATTCTTCCCTTTATTCCCTCATCATTGGGAATACATAGCCGATTATTATAATACATGCATCCTTCATCCAATTTGTACCCAAGAACTGGACTCATTTCTTGAGGAGTCTTCGATTGTCCATGTTGGAGATGTGCCATTGTCTATGAAGGATGGTAAGGTGAAGTACCTTGTAGATATACTTCATGTTTTGAACATTACAAAGAATCTGGTTTCTATTGGTCATATGATTGATGAGGGTTTGCAAGTGCGGTTAAACCTTGATGGTTGTTATGTAGAAGACTTTAAAGATAAGTGCAGGTTGGTTGCAAAATGGAACAGAGTGGGCATAATGTTTACACTGATGAATGTACATATGCCTGAAGTGAGTGCTGCAATGTTTACAAATGGATCAGAAGTTGTTGCAGATACAGACATTTGGCATAAAAGAGTTGGTCATGTAAATGTGCAGAGAATGAAGCCTATGCAGACTAAGGAAATTGTGACAGCCACCTAAGTTTAAAGTTGATGGTATGCAAAAAATTTGTAAAGCATGTCAATTTGGGAAGCAGACAAAGCATGTATTTCCACATGATAGGAATGTGAGCAAGAATGTACTAGATGTTGTACATTCAAATGTATGGAGTCCTGTCAAGACTATGTCTATGGGTGGCTACAGGTACTATGTAACATTCATTGATGACCACACGAGGAAAGTGTGGGTGTATTTTATGAAGGAGAAGAGTGAATTTTTCACTCATTTTTAGAATATCATAGTGATGGCTGAAAAGGAGACAGGAAAACATGTGAAGTGCCTAAGGTCAGATGGAGGGGGAGAATACTTCTCCAATGAGTTCTCTGATTTCTTACGGAAGAATGGCATTCAAAGATAGTTTACATGTAGATCCACTCCGCAGCAAAATGGAGTTGCTGAGAAGAAAAACAAGCACATTTTAGAGATAGCACGAGCATTGATGATGGCAGAGAAGAATATTCCGCATAGCTATTGGGCTGAGGCTATGCCTACATCAGTTTATATCATGAATAGGACTCCTACTGTAGCCATACATGATGTAACGCTAGAGGAAAAGTTTACTTATTACAAGAAACCTGATTTGTTTCACTTGAAAGTTTTTGGATGTATTGCATATGTGCATGTGCCAGATGAGTTGCGTACTAAGCTAGATCCAAAGGTAGAAAAATGTGTGTTTATTAGGTATTCCCTTGAGCAAAATGAATATAGATGTTATAATCCTGCTACACATGAATTGAGGGTAAGCAGGGATGTTGTATTTGATAAGATGAGTAGCTGGTATGCTTCTGAAAAAGATGATGTTGGGGCTGATGTAAGTGGAAATGTGGTTGCACAGAATGCAAGTTAGTAATCACAGTCATTGAGTGGACCCAGGAGAGTCCTCATGCAGTGGGTTCTATTGATAGACCATGGAGTGGTAGGTTGCATCATAATACCAGTCCTAGAAATGTAGTTGGTACATCACATAAAGGGAAAGAGAAAGTGGTTGATCCCCTTTTGGTATGCATGATATTTTTGTAGGGCATTATTTTGTTGATGGAGAGTCTAGTGGCTTGGAGATGAGCCTTGATGAGGAGCTTGGGATTCCAGTAATGAGGAAACCTAGTGTAAAGAAGGCTTTGGAAGCCATGAATACAAAGTTACAAAGATTTGGAAGAGTCAAAAACCCTATGCAGAGGTTGACTTATGATGGTTATGTGGCACATCACTATGCTTATATGGAAAAAGTTGTGCAGATAAATTAAAGAATAAAAGAAAAACGCCCAAAAATGAGTAAATGCTCACATAAGATGAAGAGTGGACTAAGGACCAAAGAAAACATTTAAAAAACTCAATTTTGACACCTCAGAGTGGGGATCTCCCCTCATGAAGGAGGTGCCTTTTTCTCATCATTACCCCAAATTTTAAATCAATAAAATGAGATATTTCATCTCTCCTCTCTCCTATTTCAAGTCTAGATCCAAAAAGTAAGCTTAACTGATCCCAAAATGGTCAAAAATTAACCAAACTGATTTGGAAAATTCTAGAATCAGTTTTCTTGGTTTGAGGCTCACTTTTTCCTATAAATAGAAGCCTCCTCCTTTGTAAAATCTTAATAGTGTTTATGCACTGTTACTCTACTCCTACCTAGAGCCATTTACATTGAATTTTCTTGATAATTCAATTGTTTTTGGCTTAATCCTCTCCAAAGTAATTGGTGGCCACTTTTGCTTCAAACAACAGTAGAACCCTCAATCCCTCAAGCCAAAGGAAAGATTACAACTCCATTTACATTGAATTTTCTTGATAATTCAATTGTTTTTGGCTTAATCCTCTCCAAAGTAATTGGTGGCCACTCTTGCTTCAAACAATAGTAGAACCCTCAATCCCTCAAGCCAAAGGAAAGATTACAACTCCACGTAAGCTAGATTTTTCTTACTTTTTAATTTTAAATCTATGGTTTTCTTGATTTTCTTGTTTTTTAGTTGATTGAAGTAAATTCTAATGCTATGCCTTGATGAAAAGGCCACCCCTTTCTCTTCTTTGCATTCCAGCCTTTCTTTATTCTTGAATGATTAATAAAAAGATTAATTAAACTTTTTTTTGTTTACTCTCTTAGAAATTAAAAATTGTGTAGATTAGAGTCCTATACATCTAATTGGGGTTAATTTAAGTTGAAAATAGAATGATAAAAATGAGAAATGGTCAACCATACAAAGGAGGTTATGGCAAAATTTTCTAGAATTTAATGGAAAAGAAAGTTTATTTTTATGTTATTCCAAAAGAGTAATTTCCACCATTTGTGCATTCTAAAAGAAATATTCTAATTTACTCCATGTACATATTCACCTATGAATATGCATGGATATCACTGATATTAATTATTAAAATTTAATTTCTATGCATAGAAAGATGCATAATGAAAAAAAATTATTATAAAAGTGTTATTTTCATTGAATTTAATTTCTATGCATAGAAAGATGCATAATGGAAATTTTTATTATAAAAGTGTTATTTTCATTGAATTTAATTTCTATGCATAGAAAGATGCATAATGAAATTTTTTTTATTATAAAAGTGTTATTTTCATTGAATTTAATTTCTATGCATAAAAAGATGCATAATGAAAATTGTTTTATTATAAAAGTGTTATTTTCATTGAATTTAATTTCTATGCATAGAAAGATGCATAATGGAAATTATTTTATTATAAAAGTGTTATTTTCATTGAATTTAATTTCTATGCATAGAAAGATGTATAATGAAATTTTTTTAATTATAAAAGTATTATTTTCATTGAATTTAATTTCTATGCATAGAAAGATACATAATGGAAATTTTTTTTATTATAAAAGTGTTATTTTCATTGAATTTAATTTGCATAATGAAAATTCTTTTACTATAAAAGTATTATTTTCATTGAATTTAATTTCTATGCATAGAAAGATGCATAATAGAAATTTTTTTATTATAAAAGTGTTATTTTCATTAAAATTGATTTTTATGCATAGAAATATGCATAAGGAAATTTTTTAATTTAAAAGTGTTATTCCTATTAAATTTGATTTTATGCATAAATAGATGCATAAAAGGATTGTAACCAATAACTGTTTGTCAATGGATTGTTTTATAAGTTAAAGTTTTAAAGAGGCGTGTGTGCGTATCTGCATTCGAAAGCAAAAGTTAAGAAAGGCATTCAATTATGGGTGGGTGAGTAATTGTCTGGTTCTACCGATTCCAGTGGTTGGTGGTGGCTAACCCATGGGCCGGAGGCTAGAATCAGTGGAGTTTTAATAATGAAATTGAATAATAGGAATACGCTTCGAACTCGAGTAGTTAAATAAAAACCTGGAGACTTCTCAAATGATTAGATCAATAGCTATGCCTGATTTCAGTTAGGAAAAAAGCATTGATTTCTTCAAGTTAAGTCTGTAATAGTTTTCCTTCTATCTGGTTTAATTAGGTGAAGGATAGTTTAGCCTCTTGACCCCGTTAGAAAATTCGTTAAGAAAATCAAAAAGGTGAAATCGTCCTCGTTTTTTGGGCAAGGAAATTTTTCCGGTTTCGGTTTCAGAATGACCACCAGATTAGTCTCGTGTCTGGACATTCGAGGGTGAGGCCCTGAGTGGGAAACCATGCCCCGTGCCTGATGAAGCTACTTTCGTTGCTAGCAACCGGGAATCCGGTGCACAGAGGGGGCAGAGGGGTCTCACATCTGGTATCAAAGCTTGTTGTAAACTTATGAAACAGCAAAACAGAAATTGCATAAAATTTTAAAGTAAATCGTGGAAATAATATTTTCACTTGCTAAGATTATGTTTGAAATCAATTCATAAATTGAAAACTCATCAATTGAATTGGATTTTTGGATGGATACCCCAAATCTGTCTAGCATTCCTGGACTCTCCCAGAGTCAGGATATGATCGCTTTTGCCTTCGAAAATCTCATCAACTCCACTACAACCCGAGAAAGAAGAGTGAGACTCGCTCGTCACTTTGAGGATCTATACTTTCCTGATCCAGTAGAGCGATGTCAGCATATGTGGTTCTCCGGAGGGCAAAGTATTAACGTCAATACCAATCAGCGTCAAAGACTCAGACAGAATATCTCGCTAGCCATAATCTTGATAAGGCTAGGAGTTATTCATTATGTCCAACTCTATAATCATTCACCCCAGAATTTTAGAATTTCTTGCCGAATTTTTAGACTTCTAAGCCGCTTTATTCCTAGGAGCAGAATTACAGCACCATTATCAGTGAATCGTGTATATCATAGCATGTCTCCATCGCAGTATCGCTTTTTTATGCGTACACGATTGAGACAGTGACTTTTGGAGCCGAGACACTCTATGTATATATCAAAAACTTTTGATAATAAATGATGTTTTGCAAAAGATTCCAAATTGATTTCGTGGTTGTGAATATTGGTTAACAAAATTATCAGAGTGAATCTTGTTTTCAAAAATTATGATGGAATATTTATTGTTTAAGAAATAAATCTCAAAAATTAAATAGTCATAAATCTGATGAGACTAAGTTAAGTTGATAAAAATCTTGTTTTGTTAGAATCATGAGGCACCCGGCCCGTGCTAGGTAGCCGGATCCTCTTACCGATGAGATGAAGAGTTAGATCAAGACGTTCATAAAGCCCTGCACCAATCCCAACCTGGTCCATTCAAGGGTGAAGGGGAACAGTTAGGAGAAGTAGTTGAAAAATGGATCGAGGCAATGGAAGAATATTTTGATATAACTGGGACAAATCGTCAATTCTCTGTCATGGATACTCCAACTAAGTATAAGGGTAAGCCATTTAAGCTTTTGATTAATTTAGGCAGTACTCATTCATTTATTTCCCCAGGATGCTTGCGTAACCTAGTCTTAGAACAGAAATCAAGGAATCCTATGCAAGTTGAATTGGCCAGTGGAAAGATTCTTTTCACTCACCATGAGACAGATCGTATTCAGTTTAATCTAGATGGGAATGTAACTGACTGTTAGTTCAGAGTCCTACCTTTGGGAGTTTTTGACGGAATCCTTAGAATGGATTGGCTCCACTCAAATCAAGCTGACATTCACTGTCACAATGGAACCATTTCCTTCTGTGACCTTCATGGGAACAAAGTTCAAGGAACTCCAATTTTCGAATCCCCAGATCTGCAATTAGTAAAAGCTTCTAAATTACTAAAAGGACCTAGAAAGAAGCAACTCATTTATGTTGTCAAAATGAATCCGGTAGACACAAAGTTGAAGGCTAAAGGACTAGAATGGTTAAGTGAGTATGATGATTTATTCACAACAGAGCTAATAGAGATGCCTTCGATTCGAGAAGTAAATCATGTGATAGAATTGACCCCCGAAGCTCAGCCAGTAGCCCAGCTTACGTATAAAATGCTAGTCCCTGAAGCCATTGAACTCAAGGAACAGCTTAGATAGCTATTAAAACAAGGGTTTGTATTTCACCTTGGGGAGCGCCAGTTCTCTTTCAGAAAAAGAAGGATGGAACGTTAAGACTCTGTGTGGATTACAGAGGTCTCAATCAGCTGATAGTTAAGAATAAGTATCCTATCCCCAGAAGTGATGAGCTTCTGGACAGGCTCAATGGGGCCCAGATCTTCACAAAGATAGATCTCAAATCAGGGTTACCATATCAGGATTAATGATCAAGATATCCCGAAGACAGCCATCAATACTCGCTATGGGCACTATGACTTTACATTCATGCCGTTTGGATTGACAAATGCCCCAGCTACATTCAATCGCCTAATGCAAGACATTCTCAGAGAATACTTGGATGATTTTGTTCTTGTTTTCTTTGATGATATTTTGATTTACTCAAAGAATGTAGCTGACCATGAAGCTCACGTCCGTAAAGTTCTTGAGATTCTAAGGAAGCACCAACTCTTTGCAAAAAAGAGCAAATGCATTTTCTCTGCCGTCCATGTTGAATACTTGGGCTTTCTGTTATCCAAAGATGGAATTTCTCCATATTTCGCAAAAAACCAAGCAATCATAGATTGGCCTGAACCAAAGACTGAAAGAAGTCAGGGGATTCTTGGGATTAACTAGTTGGTATAGAATTTTTATACCTAAGTATGCTCTCATAGCTTCCCTCCTGACAAATCTTCTCAAGAAGAATACCCCATTTCAATGGTCTGCCAAGTGTCAGAGCGCTTTTGATAAGCTGAAGTAGCTGATGCCAGTGGTTTTGCCCTGGGAGGTGCACTCATGCAGGAAGGTCATGCACAGTGGCCTCTGAATCCCAAAAACTCAAAACGCATGAGAGAAATTATGCTATCCACCACGACCTGGAGCTACTTTCAGTAGTCTATGCCCTGAAGTTGTGGAGACATTACCTACTCGGTCAAAGATTCACTTTGATGATGACAGATCATCAGAGCTTAAAGTGGATCTTCACTCAGAAGGATCTCAACATGCGCCAAAGAAGGTCGATGCAAACCCTGCAGGAATTTGATTTTGAAATCACGTACCGCCCAGGCAAAGAAAATGTGGTAGCAGATGCCCTCACCAGAAAAGCCTCCTTGCTTGCAATCACAGTGGTGTCAAATCCATTGATTAATGAAGCAAGAGAGAAGATAATGCAGGATAGATTCTTTGGCCCTATTGCTACCCTACTTATGCAGGAAAGCAAAACTCCTCAAGAGTTGAACCAAGTTCAAGGGTACAGCCTGGATGAAGGAGTTATGTATTATAATAGCAAGCTATGCATTCCCAATGATGAGGAAACTAAGGGTCAAATTCTGAATGAATCCCATGATATCCTTATAGCAGGACATCCAGGTTTCATCAAGACCTACATGTCTATAAAGAAAGCTTCTTTTGTCCTGGACTAAAAAAGGATGTACTTAATCATGTACATCAATGCCTGGTATGTCTGAAAGTGAAAGCCAAGAGAGTAAAAATGCTTGGGAAGCTACATCCATTTGACATCTCCCAGATGAAGTGTGTAAGATTCCTCCCCAACCCCTCAAGATGTCCAGTATCTTCCCCCTATAATCAAATCCCTCTTCAGAAATATAAAAGATTTTGTTTCTACCTGTTTTGGCCGAGAGAAAATCTTCTAGAGAGAGGTGATTCAGTTTTTAAATAATTTTGGATGGAAAAATATCTCATCTTATTAAAATAATTTTCCCTGAAATAGAAGTTCAAAAAGATTTTCAGAAGGTGCATTAGAAATAAATTATAATCTATTCAAAAGGCCTTATCCTAAGAGTCCAGATTTTCTAAAAACTTTAAATTAAGGTTCTGACAGGCTAATCAGATTCATCCAAATGTATGGAGGAGATAAATTGAAGAAATAAAGAAAATCCCCCCAAAAATGAGTAAATACTCACATAAGATGAAGAGTGGACTAAGGACCAAAGAAAATACTAAAAAAATAAATTTTTGACACCTCAAGAGTGGGGATTCTCCCTCATGAATGAGGTGCCTATTTCACATGTGTGGTGGAGTTTTAAATTCTCAAATATTGAGATATTTCATCTCTCCTCTCTCCTAATTCAATTCTAGTTCCAAAAAGTAAGCTAATCTGACCCAAAAATGGTCAAAAATGGACCAAACTGATCTGGAAAATTCTAGAATCAGTTTGCTTGGTTAGAAGCTCACTTTTTCCTATAAATAGAAGCCTCTCCCTTTGTAGAAGCTTAATAGTGTTTTATGCACTGTTACTCTACTCCACCCCAAAGCCAAAAACAGTGAATTTATTGATAATTCATTAGTTTTTGACCTTTCCCTCTTCAAAAGAATTGGTGGCCACTCTTGTTGCAAACAAGAGTAGATCCCTCAAACCATCAAGCCAAAGGAAAGCTCACAGAAATTCAAGTAAGCTAGAAATCCTACTTTTTCTTTATTCCTTTTACTGGTTTTCTAATTTTTATTTTCTTAAAATGAAAAAATGATGTTATGCCTTGTTGGAAAGGCTTTTCCCCTCTCTTCATTCTTAAATTCAGCCTTTCTTTATCCTAGATAAGTAACGATTCATAGGTAAGACCTAGTCCTATCCCGCAAGGAAAGCGTGATCTTCTAAAAGTCAAATCACCCATAGGGTAGTTTATCATAAATTGGGCAACTACTAGACTTGATTTCTAGAGGCAACGCTTTTTTTCCTCATCCATGCAAGGCACAGTCGCGCTGACCTAGTCTTCTAGAATAGAGTTACCCAAGAACCTAATTATCTAGCATAGGGCTTTCACTTAATCTGTTGGAAAGCTACCCGACTAATCGGGCCCACCCGTCCGTAGGATGGTGCCATCGGGGCATTCCATCCTCCCACTTTCCACCCTACTCACGCGTCAATTTGTTTTCTAATTAATCCTACCACACTGTTTGACATAAATAAACATGTTCCTTAATTAAGGTCCTTTTCACAAGGTTTGTTAAAACAATCTTTTTACACAATACAATCATGCCAAAGACAAGATATATATATATAAAGTTTATACATGAATCAATTCCATACAAGTTCCTAAGCTTTGCTAACGATGCCGCCCGGCTACACAAGCACGGAACGGAGTTAGCGTTGAAGCCAGGAAAAACTTGGACTCTTTAAAGATAACAATTTCAATGCAATTTATTGAATACAGCATCACACAATTCGTAACTTCATACAATTTTATGTCATTATTTTAAAAGGAAAAGATACACATTTATTAGCACTAATATATAAAAAAAACTCTTCTTTAAAATATAACCAAGCTAACCTGGCCACCATTTCCTTGAGGAGCTTGAAAAGAGAGAGTTTAAGTCGCATCGGGAGCATCTTCCCTAATCTCGTTGTTGCGCGCTCCTCTCGAGGCAATATTCTGACGTTTCCGGGAAGGGGCCATCTTGGACGTCGTCTTGTAGGGCTCGCTGTCGTGGTCAAAACGCTTCAATCGGATCTCAATTCTCTGAGATCGTTTGCTCACCGTATGAGCCAAAGACTATAGCGCACGAACCCTTTCTTAAGGCAAAAACCTCTTATTAAAGTCTACGCAAATGGGGGGGGGATTGTGAGATGTCCTTAAGACAAAAACGTTTTGCTAAAGGGGAGAAGGGCTGAGGGCTGCTGTAAGTCTCTTCACACCGGGGGAGGGGGTGGGGGGGGAGAAGAGTTAAGGACACTGCCTCCTAGTGTAGCAAGAGGGGAATAGTGAAAAATTGCCTTATCTGAAAAGAGGAAAATGAGGAGGTGTGAGAGAGGTGGCTGCAAGGGGCGGCTGTACTACAGCAAGTACACTGCGTCATAGGACAGACGGTGGTACAACAGGACATACGCTACGCAGAAATGTGTGTTGTCTGTGGAGCACCCCGGGGGTTTATATAGCTGTGGGATATGGGTACGGGCGCTGCGCAAAGCAAGTGCAAAAAGACGGTGTACCTTCAAAGGCTATGGATCAGTGGCCTGCATCCCAAATGGTTTAAAGCATTCTAAACTAATCAAATTCCACTTTTAAAAGAGAAATAATATGAAAAGTTTTGTAACATACCCATCTTCGCTAATAAAGAAATGTCCATGTAATAGATAAATTTATGAGTTTTTATGGTATAAAATTTAATGTTTTTATTATTTGAGTCATTTTTACTTAGAATCTTTAAATTCTAAGCCCAAATTTGGAATCTGCGTGCAATTTTACCCTAATATAGGATTTTACAGCATCCAAAACGGACACCGGATCAAGCTTATACGTAAATTTCAGTCATTTTAGTTAAAAAGCGACGACCTTTAAACCTTAATAAATGCACGACCGGGCATCCGATTGATGAACGGTCTGAACCCCAATGACCAAGAAAACCTCCCGGACGAAAAAAAAATTACCCCTCGGGGCGGTTCGGCACGCAAATCGAGGCGGACACCCCACCCCAAAATTTGGACCGCACTTACCAGGGTGCACGTATGATGGCCGCACAAGAACCAAAGGACGGCTCCCCACTGTGTGGTCCACACGTACAGCTACGTGGACACCCATGTTGTCCTAAACCAGATAAGGTACGTGTGTACAACTCCTTTCCCTGCTCCAGACCAGATAAGGTACATGTGTACCACTCCTTTCCCTGATAAACGACACCGTACCTTTCCCCTAACTCAATTTAACATGTGCTGCATAACAAACAAATTTTCACATATATCTTCGGCTTGCTTGCTTGAAGATATATAATTGTTTTACTACAACTATCACTTTTTATGTCACTTTGCTTTGTGACATTCTGCTAAAGTGACGACCTGGTTTTGCACAATAAAAGCAATCCTTTAAACCTGATCTTGATTGATGTCTTTACCAATTAGCTTGGCCTCTATGGCTCCCCCTGCCTTGAGACTAGCCTCTTCCACTTGTGTGTGCTTGGTGCAGCTGCTGTGAATCATTAGACTGATGTTGTCCATAATTCGGATTTCCAAAACTACAACCACCTTGGCTTCGACCGTCGTGACCTCTACCTCTGTGTGAGTTTGATCTAAAGTGTTCTTGTTTTGGGAGGAAGAGTCTTCACCCAAAGACTTCTCTTCTAACATAGACATGAAATCCTAAAAGTTAGGAACATTCTCTCTTATAACAATAGAGGTCTTGAATGACTTATATTCTTTGCCAAGCCCATTCAAACAGATGCTCACCAAGTCATCGTCTTCCACTGAGACATTAATAGATCTAAGGAATTCAATAATACCCCTAATCTTCAACGCATACTCATTGATGGACATGTTCTTGTTTTAGCTGCAGCTTCCTTACATTTGTGTTTGTCTAGAACTGCACCAGGTTTTGCCATGCAACTGTTGGAGTGTTGGCATCATGTATCTGCCTTATCATAGTATCTAGCACCCTGGTTCCAATATTTTAATGTCTTTATCTCTGCTAGAGCAACATTCTCTTTAGGCAATTCTAGAGGGTCTTCATTGTCTCCTTTCAACATAGTCCCAAAATCCTTTTCCTATCAGGAAATTGGTCATTTTAAACTTCCACGCATAGAAGTTGTTCTTGTCAAGCTTCCCACCACTGATAATTTGGTTTTTATATTGTCAGACGTCTTTGCTTGCCCCAATAAACAAAAATCTGCAAACATACAATTTCTATATGCAACCTATAACACAGCTGTTATAACTCTTGTAGATGCGGTACTTCTACACAATCTGTATGTCACAACATGTGATCAAAGTACACATACATACAGACAATTTCTATATGCAACATGTAGCAAATCTATTATAACTCTTGTAGCAGTACTTCTACATAATCTATATGTCATAACACGTGATCAGAGTACATGCGATCCACTTCCACCCATGATGTTCACACACGACACATACATACACCCACAATCAGCGATACATGGCAATAACCAGAGTTCAGATAGAGACACAGTCCAAACTAGAACTTCTTAGAAGTGCCCAAAAGCACCTTGCAATGGCCAAAATTTATAGTACATAATACTGAGCACAATACAAGTACCTCTGCACCTGTGAAGAGAACTCCTCAATCGAAGATGTATAGCTCCTAGAGCTACCCAACAAATGTCATACCAAAATAAAAAGGGGAAGAGATGATGATGCTCTTACCCGTGTACCACTTCCTTTACCTTTGTAGCTTCCTTTGTTTACCCCTCAGCTCCTTAGCCTAAACCAAGCTCTGATACCATGAAAAGAGTGGGAGAGGAGAGAGAGCTTGAGCTCTTGCAAGAACACACACACACTCTCACAACAATGGATAAGACACACATAAAGATGGAAGGCTAAAATCTTATCCTTCTTGTTGCTCTCAAAAGAGGTCTACAAAAAATAAGTGAAAACCAACATAAGTACTAGAGTACTATGTACAAGCGGTCCATAATGTGAACATGCTAACTAGGTAAGCTAACAAGATAAGTATACCATAACTCGGTTAGACTAGGTAGGTGTAGTCCAGCTATAGAATCATTGGTGAAGATCCATCATGGGCAACACCAAACACACCAGTGGTGTAAAGGTGGAACGGTTGGGTAAACACCCTTAAATCTTTCAAGGAGAACGAGTTTTATGAGTTACCAGCTACTAATGTAGATAACTTGGAAATCAAAGTCACTCCTTACCAAAGCTGATTTACAAGCAAGCCTAGAAGATATAATTGCTGAAGGAAAAACATGTAAGAAAATTCATCTCATCAGGCAACAAGTAGTTGTGTCTTCCAAAGAGTACAATAATTAAAAGATGAGAATTTAGCTTTGAAAGTCCCCGGCCAACAACTAGTGCGAAAGCCAAGCAGAATTCATGGAGCATCAAGCCTTAGATGGTCAGAAAATTAACTAACTCAAGAAGAAAGTGGGATCCTCAACAAAGCTGTAAGCAGCAGTCCAGAAGTTAGATGAGTATGAAGAACAGATCAGCCATATATGTGTCGTGTGCACAAAGAGAATGTTGATTTTCTCCAATAACATTTTTGCGGAGCAGTTGATTGGGGAGCATAAAACCCAAATTAGAGCATTGAGAGCTAATGCAGTCTATTTATCTATATGCCAAGCATACTTTGACATGAGCTGTCTCTTCTACCCACAAGTGCAACCAGTTGTTACCTTGCATAGCCAGGATATCCTCCTCCGCTGGCCAACCAACCTCCTCCTCCAAGCTTGCTCCGGTTCCACTACAATCTCCTCATCGCACTAGAGCTCACGGCTATGGTGGCCAAGGTACCAGTACTATCTGGTAGCTTGAAGTGTCTTTTGATACCCCTGAGCCAAAAATAAAAAAATTCCACCAAAGAGATTCTTTTTCACTTTATATATATATCCTTTTTATAATTACAGAGCCTATTATCCTCACACTTAAAGTTATAGATGTACAAGTTAGATATCCACATAATACTACATGATTAGGACATTCAAGTTATATCATTCATTTTTCATAGGGTGAAAAACAATACAATGGGTATGACTTTAGTCTGCAGGGCACACAACAACCTACTGGGTGTACCAGGTGTTAACTCTAAAATACTACCATAGTATAGTTCTTTACCTTTATATATGAATAGTATTCTCCATTAGGATTCCAAACATCATAAGAGCAGATGTCTCTTTAATTCACATTCTAGAAGCTTATAATTTGTAGCTCTACACCTAGCACTTATGATGGATTATCTTTGTGATCAGAATGTAATCTAATAATAGAGTATCACGGCATGATGTTCTTTCTTTCTGTTCTGTTTATTTGTTTATTGGTTATCTTATGAATGCTTTGTAAAAAAAATTGGTGGAAATTTGCCAATAATTTCAAGCAAAAAAACCTTTCTATTAACAGAATATTATGAATATTCTTGTTACATTAATTATTTTTCACTTGAAAATGAAGATAAGTCGGTTATTTAGATATTCCAAAAGTATGATTTAAAAAAATTATCAGCAAAGAGCATAGCTAAGGACTCAACAATTGATATTTGAAGGGTGACCCAAAATTTCATTCCAATGGCACAAGGAAGCGTAACAATCATTAGGGTCTCCTCCATTAGTAGACAATCATGTTTGCTTTTTTTTGTCAAAGCACGACTTTTAGACAAATAATCATGCTCGCCAATCTACATAAGTGGTGGGACCCTTCAAAAACCCTCCTCCCACACACAAATACTTAGCGTTTGGTTGTGTGGAACATTTGTAGTTTGCATCTGCGAGCTAGTTTGTCTAGGAGTGGATGTGAAAGGGTTTACATAGGTACCACTCCACCGTTTTTGTGCTAGAAATCCCCTCATTAATATAGGTGTCATCATGTCATCATGTCATCTATCATGTGCATGCACATGGACCCGCTAATCCCAAGGCTAATCCCTGAATGGTAGCACATAAGGGCAATAGATAAATAGACCGTTTAGGACATGAGCAAGGCACAGGAGGACACCAAAATGGATCCCCATGGATTAGGACCAAGTCAGCCAAGTGTGAGTAGCATTATGGGCTCGTCGACAATATTAATGGATTTGATGTCCATTGAAGCAAGCCGACAACAATTGGCCAACATGAGTGAGTCCAAAAGGCCTATATAAGGCTCAGCCAAGAAATCTTTTGATTCATCTCTCCTCACTTGAGGGCAAGTCTAGAAATAGGACCTTTGAGGTCTAGATTAGGTTTGGGGCATGCCTATGGCCACCAAAAACATGTACCCTTTTTGTATTATATGAATATATTGAAAATACAACTCTCGCTCTCTCTTTTCTCCATCTCTTCTTTGTGTTTTTGCATCAAGATGTTCATATGAAAGATGCTTACGGCAACTGAAAAAAGACACAAAGCTTCCGCACATGTGACATTGGTATTAGAGCTTCAAGTTCAACAATGCTAAGCACTGATGTTGTCCCAAATGAAGATACATAATCCAAGGAGGATAACACAAGACATGGAAGAAGTTTCCAAGAGGTTGGTTGGTGGTGGTCCACAAGACCCAAGGGAAATGGCAACCCTATGAGTCGGATGCCACTTGGGGCATACCAAGAAAGGCTTTCAAGAAAACAATTCCAAGAGATGATGATCATCCAAGGCGTGGAGTGAGGACGCCACACTTAATACTCAAGAAAAGAAGACCAAAGAAAGTGTTCTGAGATGAGGCATGAAGGGCCAAAGGACAAGTGGAACAAATGCACAAATCTTCATTAGACTTTAGAGGAGGATCAAGGAACGACAAGGTTTTCAATGAAAAGGTTGCCAAGAAGGGAAGGATGATAGGTATGGGAGACCATATGTGGAGGCAAGGGATGATGGCAGTCATCCAAGATCAAAAGTTGGAATCCCAACATCAAGTTTAGCAAAAGAGGATGTCATGTGCATGCACATGGACATGCTAATCCCAAGACTAATCCCTAAAGGGCAACAATACACATACCATTTAGGGCATAAACACGGCACAAAAGGACACCATAATGGATCCCCTTGGATCAAGACCAAGTCGACCAAGTGTGAGTAGCATTTTGGGCTGGTCAACAGCTTTGAGTGAGTGTCCAAAAGGCCAATATAAGACTCAACCAAGAAATCCTTTGATTCATCTTGTGGGAAGGTCTAGATTATTTGGGGCATGCCTATGTGTACCCTTTTTGTAACATATGAATATACTGAAAATATAGCTCTCTCTCTCTCTCTCTCTCTCTCTCTCTCTCTCTCTCTCTCCTTTGAGTTTTTGCATCAAGATGTTACTATGAAAGGTGCTTAGGGCTGAAAGAAGACACACAGCTTCCGCACATGTGACATCATCATCCTTAATGAGGCATGCTATGCTTTTTCTCTCTCCTTGCATGCACATGTTTTATTTTGAGCACTGTTGAGGCACCCTCTTATTGGGAAGGTGCTATGCTTTTTCCTCTCCCTGCAATTGTGTTATTTTGAGGACTGTTATGGATGCCGTAATCTTCATAGTTTTATTACGCACTTTGTGAATCTTAGAAAGTACGACTTCAACCGTGATGACAACTGCCCATGCCCACCGCATATGAGCCACTCGTGAATACTGCGTATATGCACTCTTTTATCATCTGGTGCTGTCTCCTGTAGTCGCAACTAGTCCCTTCTATTCAGCATGTCATCTCTCGATCACCTTTGTTTGTCGATCGGGTTTTGTCACCATTCATGTCCGACGTTGCAACATTAGTTTCCATTCACTGCTCCTTTGGTCCACCATAGCCATCTGTTACCTAGTTGGAGCAGCTTATTGTTACTGGCCATCCACCAGCTCACAACACCTTCCTGTTTCCACCTTACTGATGATGACCACTAGTTGGAGAATATTGGTACTTTTATCCCTCTGAAGGACACGGATCGCCAGCCACCAACATTGTCTAGATCGAACTCATGTTGGTGTCTATCCCGGTTCATTATATGTTCCAACACCATCGTACAAAAGTTGAGTGATTGATAGCAAAGGTAAGTGTCAAAATGCCTTGCAATAGATTGAGCAAGAAAAATCATGTGAACCAATCAAGTGGTTAACAATCATCTTTGACTATCACCATCACCACAACAATCTCACCACTGAATATGCAACAAGCAACAAAGAAGCCCCATCTAGAAACCATACCCTGTCATGCAAAGAATCCCGAACCACCATCAATAATAATCAATCAAATGCACATGTTCTTGACCCAAAAATCCACAACGCAAAGACATGAACCCACTTTCCATATATTTAAGGACCCAAACCCACTAACAACCCTAGAGATGAGACCTCGCATCAAGTACTTCTACGCCAACACTACACCACATGCAACCTCGACACACTTCCTACCTCAAGGGCCAACCAAAATCTACCCCTTTACTGAATAGTTTTTCGACCATTCACACCTCTCCGAAACTGACCATTAAGCAATACACAATCATTCCCTTGCAATAGAATACTTGTGCGCTCTCTCTTCTCCCTACTCTCTTGCTTGTATTTTATTAAATCTTTGCAAAGTGATGGGGGTTCATGCATAGATAGGTTTGACTGTAGACTTCTTTCTCTCATGAGCTCCCTTTCTACCCACATCTTGTGAGTGAGAACCGTGAAGGTTACCCTTTTCTTGTTCCCATCTAGGCAAATAGAGCTCTTCCTCCACACCCATAGCCATGGAAGCTCTCCAATGCGACAACGGAGTGAGGATACGGATGATAAGCTAGCACTCGGGGAGTCACATTTCGCAGCTCTACAACAAAGCTCCCAACAACACTTGTTTCGGCATAGGCAAGGTAAAGTCTTGATTGAACATGGAGGCCAACCTAATTCTTGGTGAGCCTTGTGATAGGAGGCGGCTATGTTGCTCGTAGTCAACCAAATGGCTTCTTGAAAAGCTTAGGGCATTTACTAACCAACTGCCCAGCTGCATGATATTTGGTGCACTTTAATAAATCCGTTCATCTCCCACATTTCACCATGGTACTAGAAACATTCAATAACTTGACTCAGATAACTTCCATGTACATCCAAAGGGATTAAGATATAATAAGGTGAAGCGAAAGCTAATATGTTAACAACATCCAGCAATTGTGACCTATAGTTTTTGGAGTCTCTTAATTAAGTGTCCATGAATACAGGAAGTGAACCATTCCAGCTTAAAATACTTAACAAAGACGGTGATGGTGATGATTTCTGACTCGGGTAGGTGAGAAGCATCACTACGGGCTGTAAGGTGGAGTTGCTTATCAATGATGCTATAACTCATATATGAAACAAGCAGTTCCATGCAACAGATTTATTGAAAATGAAATAATTTATTACATCCAAGGTGCAATTATTATATCCTAATCAGGGGAGAAAACCTTATTGTGGCAGAGGAGGGCAGTCAACAGGGAGGGACTGTGTGGGAATGAGAGCAATTATCTGGTTCTTGAGAAGGCTTGCATAATGCTCGATCTCAGTGTAGATTGGATAATTCTGAGAAGAGCAAGGTCGCAGACTTGCTAGAACTGAATCAAATGCCATGGCAATCTCTGCTGGCGGGAACTGTCTTTCTGTGAAAGCCTGAATATCAACACATCATGAACCATAAGAATAGGCAGAAGTATATGCCACTCCTTTGAACTATAAAGACCAAGTCAAACTAGATTTTTCTTTAATAAATGTAGAACCGTAATTTACCTGCACCATTAGCACAGTGGCAACACAAGTTGACATAAGGTCTGCCAGGAACATTGTATCATCCTTCCCATTATCTGGCTTCATGGCTCCACTTACAGGGTCTATGTTTGTTGAATCCCCAAAACCCAAGCTGACTTGGTCGGCTGCTGCTGCCATGACATCAACCTTAACCCCATCTACTTGAGACACACACATATTTGCCTTCGGAAATTGGTTAAGGGCAATCCCAATCTTTGACAGCGCATCTTCTCCTTCCTTGATTGAGAGAATAGTCTCCACAGCTGTATTAACCATTAGTCTGGCATGATGCTTGGCATGGAATGTTACTTCTCTGGCAAGAGGGAACTGTTCAAGTGAGAATGCATTCGATTCCAGACTGCCTGAATGCATGTATCCCATGGCATGCTGCGTTGCATAACGATGCCATGGTGGCAAGCAATTCTCCTGATACTTGTTCCGCTGTCGCAAATGCAAGAGGGCTCCACACACCTTTAAAGAAGGCCAATGACAACAATGGCATTACATGAAAGCAGACTTTGATTGCAAACCTTGGTAGGAGGAGAACGGATACCTGTTGGTTTACTTCTTTCAGTTGTAGAAGCAGAGTGGCATATTGCTTCTGGAACATGTCTGATCTGCACACAACTTCCCCATCCCTTTTATTCAAATCTGCATCATCATTCATATTCCGCACTTCCAGAAGTATAGCTTCCTAAAAGCATTCCAAAAGTCAACCAGTGAATTTTGCCATAACTATTAATAAGTGATGCTGGTGATCCCATGCAATTGGCATGTAAAGTGTGTTAGCTATCGTATGTCAAAAGGCTTTGCCATTGCAGACGTTGTAGCAGGTTGGGCTGCCCGGCACACTAAGGAGTGGATGATTCTCTCTCTACATATGTCCGGAAGTCATGAGAAGGGGATTACGCAGGTTAAGACAAGAAGCTTTCTCACACATGGAATAATGCAGACAATGACAAGACACAGAGAAGAGCACGCTACTTAGAAATCATTCCATTAACCACTAACTCTGTTACAGAGCTACTCACTGCACTGTGATCACAGTGACTTGCTAGAAGCCACCAAATGCAAGACTCGATGTCACCATTTGGCTTTTACCCACCTCTGATCAATGTTTTGGGGGTGTTCACATCGATATTTGGGGTTTGGGCACTTGTAAGGGTAATGCATGGACGTGGGCAAGCTTTTTGGGCCTACAATGTTAGGCGTCCACTTTTGGGAGATCCTTGAAGTGTTTTCTGGTCAGGGTTTTGGTTACACTCGATGCTCAAATGAGAGGGACCATTAGATCTGATGGCTCCACTCCCCACTCTGGAGAGTCCTTTTAGCTTGGACAGTCGGTAGGTGGAATCAAGTAGGTGATGCGGTGGAGAGTCCTTTTAGCCTCGAGAGTCGGTAGGTGAAATCGGGTGGGTGGTGCAATGGAGAGTATTCCTCCAATAACTTGTGGTAGAATAATTGATGCGTGTGGCTTGAAGTAGCCATTGAGTTGGACCTTTGGGGGTTCCCATAAGACACCATTGAATCCCATCGGTCCACTCTCCTCCGATCTTGGTGTTCCCACCGGACAAGTGGGAACCCCATAAGTGTTAAATCTCCATCGGATCTCCTCGTGGAACACTCCTGGTACAAGACTCAAAACCTACAACAAACAAACAAACAAGAAGGGGGTGCAGGCATGACTCACCTCCCAACCACGACAGCCGTGGGCAAGCCCACAAGACTTGGCTGTCCCCACCGAGCCACGAGCTGAGCTAGCTAGATGGACATACCAACCAATCCCTTCCTCGTGACGTCCCATACCGCCACGAAGCTACTCTCGAGGGCCTCGAGATTGCTGCCGGCCTCGGCTGCATTAAGCAAGTGCACGTCTGAACTAGCTCCAAGCTCCTGACCATAGAGCTCTCACAAATCACGCGAGACTCTATATGACTAATGACTAACCTTGGCCACCCTTTTAGTCTACCCCTAACTCAGCTCGCCAATCAGCCTGCCTAGCTCCAAGCTTCCCCAAACCTCGAAGCTAGTCTTGTGTGCGTGTAGCACACGGTAGATACACTGTGAACATGACATACTCCCCTTCCTCTAAGAGCTCACTCCTGAGCTCACTAAAAAGCCAAGGTAATCCCTCTGAAGAGTAGTTAATATCTCCCATGTAGCGTCCTCCTCAACACGATCCTTCCACTTGATCTTGTATTCCGTGATAAACGTATTACGCAATCTTCTTTCACGAAATCCAAGAATTTTTTCACGTTCGTGTGGAACAAATATCATGTCCTCGAAATCTATGATTTCTTGAGGAGTAACTAACTCGTCTGTTCCACCCAGTACTTCCTTAAGTCTACTGACATGAAATACAGGATGAACTTTCACATGAGAAGGCAAATCCAATTCATTTGCAACTGAAACAATCCGTCGTGTAATACGAAATGATCCACAGTATCTAGGGAATAATTTCGGAGATCGACCTGTCGATAAAGTCTCGGAACTCGCAAATACACCATCGTTCCTTCAGAGAACTCTCTGGGTGAACGATGTCTATTAGAATAAAATCTGTCTCGGTCTTGAGCACTTCTAATAGATTCCTTCGCAACTTGTAACATTTCTTGCATATCTTGCAAAAAATTACGTGCTGCATCATGCTGAAGTCCTGAGAATCCCACTGTAACAGGTGATCTAAGTTGAAACCCATACATAAGCATGAAAGGACTAAAACCTATACTCGTATGCTTAGTAATGTTATATGCAAATTCTAACATAGAAAGATGAAGCATATCCTCCAAAATCTGATTCACTCTTTCAGTTTGGCCATCAGATTGAGGATGATATGAGGAACTCAAATTCAAAGTTGTTTCCAACTTCTCAAAAACAAGTTTCCAAAAATCACTCGTAAACTTAGAGTCCCTATCACTGACTATGTCCTGCTTCTCCATAAACTCGGAGAAGATTATGCAAGCCAAAAACTTTAGAGTTGAACAAACAATCAGAACATGTACTAGGGCGAGAAAGTACAGTAACTGACGTACCTGTCAAAGACAACTGGTTAGCTGTCTTTGGCTTGGGTTCTGCGTTGGTCTTTGCACCCTTTTGCTTCGGGCACTCGTTACGCATGTGTCCTTTTTCTTCGCAAATGAAACAATGTCCCTCCTTCTTGAGCTTCAAAGCTTTAAGGAGACGTTTCTTCTTCGCTAGTGTCGAACTTGAATTCTTCGAAGGTTGGTCCGAAGACTTTCTTTCACTCGAGTTAGCCATTGGTGCGGAGAACTTTCTTTTGTGCTTGTTTCCCTGCTCGGTAACGGGTTTAGACTTGGAAGAGACCATTGTATCATCATAGATACGAGCAGAATGAATGGCCTCGTCCAAAGTTTTGCATTTGTTATTTTTAACCTGTAAACGGTATGAGTCGGGTAAACCGGCTACGAAGAACCCCAAAAGAGTTGTGGGATCCATCTTTGTAGCTTTCATCTGCAAGTCCCTAAATTTCTGGAGGTAGACCTCATAAGTGAGGTGCTGCGAGGTCATGGTCAAAGCTGTAAACCGGGCAACAACATCATAATCATCCTCTTTCTTGAGAAATTCTTTCTTGAAGACATCTTCGAATTGTGCCCAAGTCATTGGCTTAGGGTTGAGTTCCTTCCACCAAAGCAAAGCTTTGCCTGAGAGGAAACCTATTACTAGCTAGATCCTTTTCCCATCGTCATATGGATGGAACTGAAAATGAACTTGCCACTTATGTAGCCAAGTGTCCACTATCTCCTTGGTACGCTGCTTTTGCTCGCTCCCGAATTGTTCCGGAGTAATGTTGGGGCCTAAAGCAGAGGCCAAGGTATCCATACCCGAAAGAGTAGATAGGGTAGTGGTCAAAAGAGAGATGGAGTTCTGCAAAGCCTGCATCTGCACGGCGATTTTGTGCTTGACGTTCCAAAGAAGAAGCTTCGAGAGCAACTTTCTTGGAAATTTGATTTTGACACATAATCGTCGAAAAGATCAGCATCGGTATCTTCCGTAGCCAGCAGGCCTAAGAGGCTCCAACTCGGATTCTTGGGTCGACATCTTAAAGAGGGCAAGGAAAGAGAAAATTCGATCTTGCATAAGAAAAGTGCTAGAGAACTTGAGAGCTTGAGAGCTTAAGAACTTGAGAGATGTGTGGCAAGAAGCCCGCTTGAGGAAAAGTTATAGGTTTCCCCAAAAGCAATCTTTAGCTTTTGCTTTTGTGTTTTTTTTTGTATATATATATATATATTCTGTTTTCTTTATTTTTAAAAAAAAACAATTATAAAGCAAACTTGGATTCCCTTTTTTTTTTAAAACCCTTTTTCATAGTGTGGGTTTATAAAAACCTTAGGCACATATATAAAAATATCAAAATCAATCGATTTTTTGTTTTTTTTCTAAAAAAACAAAGCAAAAAAAAACAATTCGTCAACTGCTTTTTCTGCGCCCTTGTTTTTCGCCTGCCTACGAGCGCCGCCTGGCCGCCTGCAATAGTACCTGCGCGTGTACCCGCCTGCGTATGCTGCCCTGCTGCCACCTGCATGTACCTGCGCGTGTACTCGGCTGTAAACACTCGCTTGGCGTACCTGGTCACCCGCGCATCATCATGGGTGCCTAAGCCTACACCTACCTATGTGCACCGCCTGCTTGCCTGTATGAACTGCCTGACACCATATACCAGCCCACTTGCTTGGAACCGCCTGCTTGCCTGTATGAACCGCCTGACACCATGTACCAGCCCACTTGCTTGGAACCGGTGTTATGCTCATTCGGCAGGTGTCTTCGCTCATAAGGGCTGCGCCACACAATGACCTATGCGCAGCCAAACATACGCTGCAATCCCACAGTCGATACAGCCACACATGCACTACTTCTCTCTCTCACTTTCTCTTACAAACAGCCGACAAGCTTTTCTTGTTTTCTCTCTCTTCAAACTGTTCAAACAGTTGAAACATCTAGCCCTACTTCTTGCAAAGCAAACCAACCCAACTAGACCACAATCTATACCATCACGGGCTCCTACGATGAAAAAGCAACATACTTAATCTGAAAAACAGCAATATGCACAGAAAAAACAACAAGCTTCTCGAACTCATACCTTTTCTTCGACCTCTTTTCTCTACCTACCGACTCGTTCACGAGGCATGCTCTGATACCACTGTCAAATCCCCATCAGATCTCCTCGTGGAACGCTCCTAGGACAAGACTCAAAACTTGCAACAAACAAACAAACAAGAAGGGGGTGCAAGCATGACTCACCTCCCAACCACGATAGCCGTGGGCAAGCCCACAAGACTTGGCTGTCTCCACCGATCCACGAGCTGAGCTAACTAGATGGACGTACCGACCAATCCCTTCCTCGTGGCGTCCCATACCGCCACGAAGCTACCCTCGCAAGCCTCGAGATTGCTGCCGGCCTCGGCTGCATAAAGCAAGTGCACGTCTGCACTAGATCCAGGCTCCTGACCATAGAGCTCTCACAAACCACGCGAGACTCTATATGACTAATGACTAACCTTGGCCACCCTTTTATAGGCTCTTGGCCGGTCATCGGCCGTCCACACTTGGGCGCCCGCCTGTCCATACTTGGGTGCCCGCTCGTTAGTCTAGCTCGCCAATCAGCCTGCCTAGCTCCAAGCTTCCCCAAACCTCGAAGCTAGTCTTGTGTGCGTGTAGCACACGGTAGATACACACTGTGCACATGACAATAAGACACCATTGAATCCCACTGGTCCACTCTCCTCTGATCTTGGGGTTGCCACAGGACAAGTGGCTTTCCATTGATCTGATGTGTGAAAGTGAATGTCATGTGCATGTCACATGGACATGTCTGACCTCTGATTTGGCAGTCTTTATCAGGTTATTTTAGGGCATTAGCAGGCTCTGGAATGCATAGAAGAGGGCTCAAGAGGCTGGACGGCAACATTTATCAGAATTTTATATGAAATTCTGGCATTTATTGCTATGAATTCCTAATTAAATGGACAAAAGCTACTGGCCAACTTGCATCCATGGAGCCTATATAAGATATGCCACGCTTTTGTATTGTTTATCTCATTCCCATGGGGATTTGATCATAGACTAGGACTTTTTGAGTCAAGACAACCTTTTTGCATGTGCCCATGGCCACCAGCTTTATATATACATACATACTTTTGGTATTATTAATATACTACAGATTTAGGTGAAAACTATGCATTTTCTCTCTCTTCTCTCCATTCCTTCTACATGGCTGCATCTATGTATTCCAAGGAAAGGTGTTTAGGACTGAAAGAAGACACAGAGCTTCCGCACATGTAACATTGGTTTCAGAGCATCAAGCTCAACAAGACTAAGCACTTATTGTGTCCCAGATGAAGGTGCACAATCCAACCACAGTAACACAAGACATGGAAGAAGTTACCAAGAGGTTGGTTGGTGGTGTTCCATAAGACCCAAGGGGAATGATAGCCCTGTGAGTCGGATGCCACTTGGGGCATACCAAGAAAGGCTTTCAAGAAAACGGTTCCAAGGAATGGAGTGAGGATGCTAGACTCAATACTCAAGAAAAGAAGACCAAAGAAAGTGTTCAAGGACAGGGCGTGACGGGTCAGGGGACAAGTAGAACAGATGCACAGATCTACACAAGACTTTGGAATGGAAACAAGGAATGGCAAGCTTTTTAATAGGAAGGTTGCCAAGATTTGAAGGATGACAAACTTGGAGGCAGCAAGGCGGAATGTGAGAAGGGGGTGAGGGGGGTTTGGGTTTGATGGGAGGCAACACGTGTGACGGGAAAGGTTAGGTGTGAGTCGTGACACACCTACGAGTATGCAAGGCACAACTAGACATCAAACAACAGCTGACATGCAAAGTCGAACAGCACGGGTGACACGTGGCACTGCCACATGGAAGTGATGATGTGGCAATTGTCACATGCACGCCAATACATATATATAAGCATTCAATCCACATTCACCAATCAATGGAGAAGTTCATTCATTCATACACCATAGCATTCAGTAGAAGCATATGCAAGGGCCTAAGCTGTCATGTGCATCCCGCACTTGGATGCCACATGGACATATCTAAACAAGAAGGTGCAGGACTTGGAGTGGAAAACTGGTCCCATGTGAGCCCACCAATCCGAGACGAGTCAGCCAAGGTTTCACTCCATGCGTCCAAAGTCAGGCGTGCATTGTCCTGCACATGCGTCCAAGGTCAAGTGTGCGTTGTCCTGCACATGAAGCAGTGCCAGTCCGCGCTGTGAGTCTCCCTCTGGAATGATGTCAGGTGATCTGAGTATCTGGTCAGCGAGACCAGGTGCTGGGCATCTGGGTAGGCATGTAGATTTGCATGTAGAAAAGGGGCCAGTCCATAGGGGCTACCCCAGATCGGAGCCTAAAGCTCTTGCAGTGGGCATGGGGGAGGTTTAGAACCACCCCAAGGGGCTTGCTGAGCCCACCAGACCTAGTGTGGGCTGGGCAGGCTGTCGGCCAGCCCTAGGGGCTCTGGCCAGGTAGGCGACAAGGTCCCAAGCCCTGCCCAGCCAGTCAGTTGTGTGTGGGGCAGCCCCACACTAGTTGCATTTGGCTGCCCAGAAGCCTGGACACCCAGCCAGAGCATAAGCGCAGGCTGGACAGCATTGTAGGTGTGAAACGATGGGCAGAATACGCATTTAATGCTTATTAAAACAGGTCGTGAGCTTTTCACAACAATCTGACTTCAGGATGCTGGCCCACCAGGGCTAAAGAAGGGTATAAAAGCCCAACCAAGAAAACGATGGAGGTATCTCATATCTCACAAAGTGCTGCAGCAACTCAAGGACCCGGACAGCCAAGGGAGAAGCTAACGCAAGGGTGAAAGTTGAAGGTCAAGGGCAGAGATTTATCTCAGCCAAAACAAGTCAAGTCAGTCTTTTATTTTCAGATTTTGCATCATTCTAATAAAAGCCAGTACACCATTCGTGGTGGGGGCCCTACAGAGGGTATTCGGGACCCAATACTGTGTCCTCTTCTCCCTCTCTCTCTCTCTCTCTCTCTCTCTATTTTCTGCACATCTATTTTCAGTTTTGTGCGTTATTCTCATCGTGAACGATTGCTCATTTCTGAGCATTGAAGTTACCGATCTACCCCGAAGCTTCCACATGTTACATAAGCCATGTACAAGCTTTTCAGCAACCTTTTTGTACCATAATAAATACAAGAAAAACCCTGACACCAATCTCTCTCTTCTTCTTCTCTCTCCTTTGTCTCAATCATGTTTAAATCAGCATCTTGTTCTTAATCAAGCTTAGGGCTGTGGATCAGTACAACAAGGCTTCCATGCATGCAACAGCAATGGCGGTGACAAGGAACTGATGGCATGGCATTGATGATGTGGCAGTCATGTACAAGTGGCCAACAACAATACAACTAGCCAACTAGGAACACTGGTGCATATATATACATGGGTAGCCAAATCGTCATATTCATTTGCTTTCCTCGGTGTTGAACTTCCCAGAGCGTTTAGCCAAGAGTGTATAGTAGGTCACACAACTGTGATTTGACGTCTTTATTCTCAGCCACATCTTATACTTCAATTTCAATTAATTGTATTACTTCTTTCTTGTAAATAATATAGAGCAGTAGTTTAGGACTCTTGTGTGTGTTGTATGTGTGATTCCGCCACACTCTTATTTCTATCTGTAGAAAATCCTAGCACATAGGCACAAGCGTTTTACAATTAGTATCAGAGCCTAAGGAAACTGCAAGATTTTTTTCTTTTCTAGCACCCATGTGCATTGACTACTTGGATAGGGTAGAGCACTTAGATTCCAAGAATGCACAAGTTTGGGTTGGGAAAAGTGAATATTTCTCTTCATTGCACCTAGGTTAATTGGGGTATATTGGGCTTCCTTGCCCAGGGGTTCTTGTTATTGTTATTTATCATGGCATCCCATGCATCTCACCAACACCGAAGGGCCAAGAGCAGGTGCAAGATTATATCCAACTTAATGAACCAATCTAACAACTGTCAGACCCAACCATCATAAAGGCTGGCACAAGAGCACAAGCATGATGAAAAATCTATCCATAAGGAAAAAGATACATACAGGGTGAAAACCTAGGCGAGTAAATGATAGCCTATATGCATCAAAACATGAGGAGCCGAGTTACGCTCTTGTTTGCAAGGCCTATTTTTTAAAAAAATAATATTTTAATTTCTCAAAACTTATCGGTTTTTGTATTTCAGGATGAAAGTTCAAAAACCTCAAAACAAAAAAAACCTCAAAATGAAAAAAACCTCGAAACATTTCTTGTGACTATGGTTAGTAGAAAGGCCAGCGTCTCTGTTGTCATGGCATAGCGTCTCTGTTGTCATGGCATTGCAACCTTGTAGAAACACTTCCTGTGAATGGCAGGATAGATCCTCTACCCTAAAGTGTGCCCTTGTTATATTTGCCTCAACTATGAGAACCTCTAAAACTGATAAGACAAATGCAGTAAAGTGGTATCTCACAAAGTAGCTGTAGCAGTAGCAATTAAACATAAATGCTTGACTCTTAAGTTATAATTTTATTCAGTCACCTTCTTATCAAGAGCTCGAGTTAGGTCAGCTAGTGCCCCGATATCCGCCTCCCTAGCTTGAACTTGTGCCAATGAACATGGTTGATTATACATTGCTTGTTGTGCGGATGCCACAGCTTCATTTGCAGCTGCCTTGACTTGAATGACAGAATCAACAGTGTCAGCTGCCTGCTCAAATTGATATTGCACTGGATCATTACCTTTGGAAAACTAGTGTAAACAATCGAGTTTACAGTGTCATCATTTTCAAAGGTAAAGCAGCACCATTCTACATAGAAAATCACACATACAATACAGCACCCCAGCAGGGATTATGAAGAAATTATTGATAAGAAAAGCATTTAACAAAAAGCATACCTGTGCTTGCTTACAAAGTGCATTTAGCAAAGAGCTGGAGGAAGAAATTGATCCAGGTACAGTGGCAGGCTTTTCATTTGTAGAAGCCCATGCTGCAAGGCCAACACTTGCTGTTATCCAGGACTTGGCACCATGCTTGGAATCCTCCACACCTCGACTTGCTCTATCAAATTGGATGCTTTTACGAATCAATGTATCAGATAGATTTTCTAAACTGTTGACTGGCATGCAATCGCTATCCTGTTTTCAAACAAACAAAACCAGATAGTGATGGTAGATTTATAGAAGCTGAACTAGAAGCTACAGAAGTATAACTTCTGAAAACATGTACAGAAACCAAGGTAATCAAGAACATACAGCAACTAATTCCACACCCAGTTCAGGCCGGTCGAATTGAACCCTGCATCTATTCCAATCAACTGTAAGGATGCTCCCATTATAAATCTCCTTTGTCTTTGGATGTCGTGCAATTACCCGCTGACCCACTGTGAGTGGCCTGGGAAGGTCCATAGGTAGACCTTCTCGATGGCCATTTCTAACCTCCTGGTAATGCTTTCGAACAGAATCTCTATAGGATTCAAGCTTGTCCCTTTCTTCCTGCAGAAACCTTTTTGACAACCGGTGTGGCTTTCCAAGAGAGCTGCAGCACAAAGAAGATCGCTATCATATGGCATCCTTCTTTGCCTTCTATACCTTTATATTGCTGCATAGAAGACTGTACATAGAGAAACTTGAACATACCCACGTATGACACCCCATTCAGCTCGAGTAAGTCTTGGCACATGGCCAAGACCAGCATGGTTGAGATATTCAACGAACTCGTTTCTTACAAACCATGGAAGATCTATGGCACTATAAAACCATTCATAAATACACCATTGCCGAACCTTCTCTGATGAGAGGCAGTGAGTGAGTCTAACCTGAAAAAATCATTGAATCCAAAAATTTAAATATACTGACCAATCATTCAGATCCAAAAGCTTTTTGTACACTTGTGACTTGGAAGAGGTTTGGGTCTTATAGACATATAAAGAGATTTCACAACTTACTGAACAGCCAAAGCATTATAATCTGGCTCATCATGACGCACATTTTGCTTTCTTAGGTTCATATGACAGTGCTCTTACCTTGTCACTTAACTTTTCTTCTGATACAGTTGCGTGAGGACAATGAGGAACTGCTGCTCTTGCTGAGTCCACACAAGGCTTCCGTCTGCTTCTCAGCTTTACAGGAACTGTCACAATACTGCACTTAGGAGCCTGTTCTACTTCTGATTCCCCTACAACCACGTCCTGGACAGCAGGTTCCTGATCTGGCTCCTGCTTGACAGACCTCCCAGTATGCTTAGGGAGGGTTTGTCCAGGAAAGGTACGCTTCAGCTTGCCCCGAGCTACCAGTTCTTCAGCATATGGATTGGAAACCTGTTTCATCAGAGAAAGAAATCAACTAATGATCCAATCACATGTTATGACTTCATTGTAGGCCTATTGTGAATGAGTTCTTGTCATCTTGAAGGCTATGTGGATTTGCTTCAAGGCATGTTCCACAAGTTAACATCCAATAACTATGGTATTCCAATATAAGACTACCTTAGCGTCCACCTTATCCTCGAGCTCTCCAATATTACCATCTGAAAACAGCTCTCTCTGCAAGATGAAGGAAAAACAGGAGCTCAAAAAAAATTGACCGAACCCAAAAACAGCAACCTACCAAGGTCAAAGGATAAAAGTAGGGACCTTTTCAGATACCCCTTTTCTTTTCCTTTTTTTGTATTCTGCAATTGAAGTAGCCTTCTGCAAATCTGACTCAAAGTTGCTACCACTATCTAGTCTTGCAAGAGATTCCTTTGACCTGCCAGCCCAAACACCTTTTGCATTCGCATTAGGCATCTCCTTAGATAGACCATACAGAGCTTCAATGTGTGAAGCTAGATCTTCTCTTGCTGTCCAACGAACCCTTTCCAATGCAGTGTCCTTGCTCAGCTCTAAAATCTTTGTAGCAGGGCCTTCTGTTTACGTGAGTTCATTTGAATAAATGGTGAAATAAGGATAACTTATATTTGAGAGCAACCATATACAAATACCACACCAGAGCAATCAAACAGAAACATGCCTGCTTCAAGTGTTGGTGACGGAAGGAGGCCATTTAAGGACAAGTCTGCCAATGTTGCTAATGCATCAAGTCCACTTCTTTCATCTGAAAAAAGAACAATAAAAGCTTGAGTTGTTTTTCAAAAACACCCTGAGAGCACAGAGCTGTGTTATACCCATGAAGCATTAAGCCAACTTGTACCTCCAGAAAACAACTGCCTGCTCCTCTTTTTTGTTTTCTGAGATGGTGGCCTCTTCTTCTTTGGTGCCAGTTCACTCTTAAAGCCATCCACACCCTTGGCATATTCTTGATTCGCCATAACCTCTTCTGTGCAGCTGCATTCTTCCTTCAAGTCATCAAACCTGGAACTTTCAAGGCCTTGCACCTTTCCCTTCCTTGTCTGAGGCTTTTGACTTCTCCTCAGCCTGCTTTCTGCTTCACTGATTGGGACAAAGCTTTTCCTACCATCCACTCCTGTACTTGTGCTTGCCTTTTTAAGCACTACATTCTCTGAATCCCTGCTTTCTTCACTTCCTCTATTTCCCCCACCATCCATATTTGAGCCTGTATGCTTGGTACCAGAACTGCCTGAACCAGCATTTATAGCCATAGCCTTAGCCTGCCCATTTTGAATAGGTGAACTTCTTGATCGATTGGTCCGACAAGCAGGGGTGCGAGAAATTTGCGGAGAAGCAACTCTCTGTGAAGCTGAGGCTGCCAATGTCAGCGCCACTTGCACTTCATCACAGTCTCCAAAAGAATCTTGCTCCATATCTTCCACAGGCTCCACTAGCAGCAAATTCACAGATCCTTTTTTACCTTGAAGATGCATTAGTGGTACCCGAGGCGTTCTCTTACCAACAGCTCTAGGGTGATTCACTGTGTGTACAAAACCATGACTAAGCTTCTTTGAATGGGGGAGGGAGAGGGGTGTGTGTGTTGTGGTGGTGGTGGTGGTGGTGGTGGTGGTGGTGTGGGGGGATGGGACAGCAATGCTGATTGTGAAACTTGAGAAGGAGATAGAAGGCACAAATGAGATCCTACCAGCAATAGTTCTTGGCTTCTTGGCAGGCGAAGCACCTCCATAGCTGGATACCCCAGATACCTGTGGTACAACCAGTCTGGATTTACTCCCCAGCTGTGTAGTAACTGATGTTTTCTGTAACCGTGCAGGGATCTGATGAGATGGGCCAAAGCCTGCAACTTCCTTACCGCTTTCATCCTCAAGGCTCCTGCTTTCCTCCTGCCAATATCAGATTGTGAAAATTCAGCATTGAAATTGAACGAGCTGAAAAATCCTTTTGTTGTCTGAGAGATGACAAGTATTTTGAACTGAAACAGCTTTGCAAGTAGCTTTTTCCACGAACCTTTGTAGACCCAAAAATGGTGAGGATCACTTTTTCTCACTTACGTAGATGAACTCATACGTGCACATGTGAGACTTAGGTATACAGGACCACAGAAATGACTTACCAAAATGTTATAATGATCAGTCATCATTGCTATGAGTCCTGCAGCAGATGCAGCTTCTTCAGGCAGGGATAAATAAGCCTACAAAAATTTTGAAAAAAGAAGTTCATGAGCTAAATATTCTGAAAAAACCCACCAAGTTCTTATGCATGCTCCAGCTCAGTCACCAACATCTAGACTGCTGGATTGCCCAGCCACATTTTGTTTTATCAATTGCTGTGCATACTCATAGCATGAAAGGCACACTAGGCTTCTTGAAAAAGAGAAACCCCCATAATGATTTAAAGCTGAGTAGTTGTTTTCAGAGTAGATTGAGCTTCTTCCACTTTGAAGTCTGCTCCAAAGGGATGTCCCTCTCTTATGCTTTGATTTCAAAAGCACAGTGTGTCTTGTAAACCTTAAGCAATCTACGGAATAAAATGATGTGCCAAATTTCTGAGCAAGTCATCTCAATCTATTACTCTAGTTTGAACTTTGGCAAGAAACATTGGTTATGATTTGTATAATCTCTACCAGAAGTTGTGCTACATCACATCCAGGATGCAAAATCTGGTCCACTTGCAACATGGGAGTGACTCACCAAGCATAGACACCAAGCTTTTCATGATGCTGAAAATTACTGTTATTGATACAGTATTGATTTAATGGACCTTTCAGCACTTCAATTAGAAACGTGCAATAATGGTGCAGAAGACTCAACACTAATATGTATTAGTATCCCTGAAGAAACTTAAAAAATATGCAGTCTTTTATAATTCAGTTCTCATCAATATTCCTGGGTTTTGAAGCATCTCAACTTGCAACTAACATGGCAGTACAAGCTCATGGGTGTTACTTCTGGCGTCAGTATATCTAAAGAATCCATGAGAGGCCAACCTTGCAACTAGTCATACATCATATTAGTTCTAGCAGCTAGAAGTACAAAGGCAAGGAATCAGCCTTTACCTACCCTCAAGACAGAACAACCACAGCCTTGCAGTTATTAACTTTAAATTATCTAAACAAGCACATTTCTAGTCTAAATAACTCCTTATTTAGCTCCCAAAACAAATTTTGCCAAGAATACCTTGTTCATGTTGTACAAGACTTCCACCATCTCCACTGTTCGATTTTGGAATGTAGCTGCCACCTGCATCAATTTAGAGCACCCGTGAAAAAGATTCCATTCTGCATATGCAGAACAACAAATAAGCACTGCCCTACCAGTAAAGGATGGTGCATTGGCACCTCATGCTAGTAGGAGTGAAGGTGTGGACATGGTAGTGAAAAAGCAGGAATGACAAGCATGAATTTTGGGCTAACCATAAATTTTTAGGCTAATCATCTCATGCAGTAGGAGCAAGGAAGCAGGGATAACAAACCTCAAGCTAGTAGGAGCGACCAAGCAGGGGTTACAAGCATAAATTTTGAGCTAAACACCAACTTGTCAACTAGATTATAGAATGCCTTTTTTGGTTACAACAGCCTCTGTAATATAAAGCATTTTGCAGTAGCTAAGTCAACTTCCTTTCTAACTCTAAAAATCGAGGACAAATGCATGCATACAGCCCATGCTTCAACTTCAAACACAATAGTTAAATGGGAGTTGATTTCACAACAATTTTGTTAAAAGAATTTGCCAGTAGATTCTTCTTACCTTTCTCCAGTCCCTTCCATGACAACGATAGGACTGATAAAAATGCTTAAGATCATCTTCGGACCAAGGAGGGCCCAGCAAATCTGAAAGCTTTCTCTTCTGCAGCAAATCAAATCACAATGTCATTACAAGAGAAGTTCAAATATATTGAAGCTTTTACAGAATGCATCAAACACAAAAGGTTGAAGAGTAGGTAACATAGCTACAAAAGGACAAAGAGGTTAAAAGAAAATGCATAGAGCATTTGGAGAAAGAATGTGAAGATTGTAACAGATTACAGCATCAAGCTATACATCCCCTGTGTCCAGAGATTGTATGCTTGGGGATGTTCTATATTTTTAAAATACGAGAAATCATCTAAGCAATCACATGAGATGCTCAGAAATGCCTGCTGCTGAGCTGGCTGCTCAAAACTTAAAGGAGTACCTTAACTGGACTGGTAAGGGAACAACTGCTGAGTTGCTACAAAGGAATGCACAATGAGGCTGTGATGACCTGCAAAGAGGGCCCTCAGAGATAAACAGGGCAGGAGCTCACTTGATTTGACCTGCAGTCAATGTCAGATGCCAAAACTTGGGCTTACACCTCTAACCCGCACTTGCACTAAGCCACCAATCCTGGGAATAAATCCTCCTTAACCTTGATCAAATTGAACCAACTCCTTCAGCTGAAATACTCAATTTTGGGCAGACTGGAGTGCAATGTCAACTGAAGCACAGGCATTTAACAAAAACACAGCAGGATGATCAATAGAATGCAGGCCAGCCAAAGCCTTCTACTACTTAAAGCACACTTCGACATGCTAGATGCCTTGAATATGCTTGCATCTCTACCCCTCCACAGAAAATAATTATCATGAGTAATTCAATAAGGCTTTTTCTTGGTCTAGACATTACATAGCTCGTGTCTCTAAAGCAGCCCCAATGTGCCTGAACATAGCTCGTGTCTTTCATAAACTCTTCTTTTCCAAATTCTACTGCAATCATTCACTAACAATCATCCCTGTATATCATCTGACCCAAGCTGTAGGAAGGGGGGAAAAACAAACAAGAGACAAGGTGCCACCGTGCACATATGCTACCTTTTAGTTTTCCAAGCATACACTTAAGGCATGGCAATGTTCCACATTGTGAACCTTTTTCCTGCCTAACACTTAGTCTGGCTTTAACCTCCATTAGCTCAACTTGATTGTGTATGGGTAGGAGTGGCTGTAGTTGAGAAACAGTTTCCAGCTAGCAGGAGAGCCATGTGTCTCCTCAGTTTTTTGGAGTTATCACAAACTACTAACTATTCTGCTTTTCTTAACACGGTGTAATGAAGCAGTGCTATGGTATTAGTACATTTGAGAGTGGCTACTATCTATTTCTATTTCTATTTTTATTTCTCTTAAACAGCCATCTGGAGATGGTATGAGCTCTAAATAATAATAAACATGACATGCATGTTTTCAAGCAAACAAGTTACACACGTTTAGGCCTTTATTGGCATTATGTGAAGGGACACACTTCAGGTGGCATGCACAGATTCTGACACCTTGTTGATTGTGAGCTGAGTATTTTTGACAAGGGCGTCATAAACCTACACACCCACAAATCTGTGAAGAATGTGAAGTGAATCCATGCATTATAGCACATATTAATAAGGGTTTCTGCATGCCCTGTACCCACACAACCTGGTATGAAAAACTATCTCTACAGTGCAAAACTCAAGCACATGACTAAATCCAGGGCAATTTTAGCTGCAATTACTCAGCTTCTTGGCTAATACGGAAGACTATCAATGAAAAGTAGACGAAAGCCAAAAAAGAAAAAAGAAAAAAATAGCTTTCCCTAAAAATTGTGTATGTACTGGCACCATGAACTAACCTTCTGTCTTCTCTTCTCGCCCCCATCTTCGTCTCGAACTTTTAATTCCTCTTTGCCTTGGGCGTGTCTCCGACCACTTGTCCTCGGCCTTCTCGCAGACATCTTCTGCTTTATAATGCCATTATCCACAGTTGAAGCGGAAAGTTTCGGGGGAATTCAACACAGGACAGTCGATCTGCCGAAAAGAAACGAGATTACGTCCCTGCGGGCTTCGAATAGGAAAAGCAGACCGCAAAATGTCAAATGGAGAGCTAAAACTATGCCTCTGCGGGACCTGTTCATCTCTGTGGAACCGGGAAAAATCCTTCGCCGGAAGCACGCTCCCTTGGTGCGGATGCAGAGAAATTCAAAACACTGTCGCCGGAGCTGGAGAAATGTCGATGGTCCTGAACCTGTGGCGGAAGTGAGCGGGATCAGTTGACGGATCTTCAAGCACAGACTAGGGTTGTGTATGTCGAAAGGATGCAGTGAGCAGAGGGGATATGTCTGGAAAAGATAAAGCATGCAGTAAGAACACGCAGATGAATAAGGCGAGGGCAGAAATTAGGGTTTGCAGAGGAGATTCGGCGCCAAAAGGGAAGGCAGAGCAGAGGTACAACAGAGAAAGAAGCACAGAGAAAATAGAATCGAGGTGGAGGGAGACTATAGGAATCAGGGTTTGTAGGAAGACAGAGATTAGGATCAACGCAGAGGCCGAACAGGTAGAAGATGCGCAACGGAGGAAGAAGAGGAGCAGCACAGAGAGAAGAAGACGCAGGGAACCAAAATTCATATTCAAAGTGTCGCGTACATGGAACTTAATTCAATTCTCCGCCCAATTAAAATCCGCATTTAAAAATCACTCTTGAGTCCACGTCATCGTCAGCCTCCACGTCGAACTCCCTACTTTGCTTCCTGCCCTCTAGGCAGCCACGTCACCCGCTCGCCCGTCCAGACTCGTACTACGTGTCTCTGCCAGCTAAGCGCTTCAGCAAATCTAAGGCCCAGTTCACAGTGAAGCGGCGGAAAACACACTCAAAAATGAGCAATTCCAGGTGGAAAAGTTAAAAAATGCACACTTCCGCCACGTGAGTGTTCACACAGAGGGCGGAAGGAAGACTGCACTAATTTTCTTCCGCCGCCCAGTGTGAACCTTTCGGGCGGCGGAAGAAAGAATAAAACAAAAACATGGAAAGTAGAGCCAAGAGTTGATTGGTGCCAACATGGCACTTTCTGCCAAGTTGGAGGGTGGAAGAAGTTTGTTCCAAGGGGGGGGGGGGGGGGGGGGTGGAACAAAACTCCCTTTCTTCTTCCACGATGTGGCACCTCTCAACCTTCTCTTCCGCCGCTCTATGTGAACACTAATGTCCATATGGCAACTTTTTGTTGGCTTCTACACTTTTTAAATTCCTTCCGCCGCCTTATGTGAACTGGGCCTAAATCTTCCACGTTTGGCATAGAGTTTTAAATTTAAAATATAAAAGTGAAGGACCAATTTTGGTCCTCTGGTTTTGAAATTTTGAAATTTGAGCAATGACTTAGCTAGCCTGTATATGTGTTATGTTCAAAAATAGCACAAGTCTTTGTTAATCAATCTATATTCTCATGGCACTAATTTTTAAAACTCACACAAGTCTTTGTTAATCTATCTATATTCACATTGCACTAATTGAAAATTCATTCTCATTGTTAGTATATAGAAATAAGACAACTTCATGGAATGACCTAAGGCTACAGTAAGAGAAATTGATGTTAATTACTCGTCAACATGAGAATAAGAACACTTATTATAATTTTTGAGACTAATTGTCAAGAACAAAGCGAATACTCCAATTGTTAAATATAAAAGACGCTTTTCACGCTTTTAACCAACATTAGTTCTTAATTAAGTTGATCGTTTTTAATACAAAACGCTTCTTACATGAGCAATAGAATGTTATGTATCATCCCATGTAACAACATAACCCTGTGACTGTGTAGGTGAAATCCTATCAAACCACTCTCCATGGTAAGTCATATGGTTTGATGCTCCTGAATCCATGTACCATGTCTCATATGATTCACTATGTGAAGTCATGATGTCCATAACGTGTTTCATAGCAAACAAATGATGTGCACTCCCATCATTGCTAGACGATCATAATTTCCATGTTGGACTCTTCCACCATGCATGTCATTTTGCTTCTTGGAACAATCTCTCACTATATGACCATTCTTGCCGCAATAACGACAATCAATCCCATTGCTTTGTTGTTGTTGAGGTTGCCAATGACATCTTCCTCTAGAGCTAGATCTCCCCCATGCCTTAAGAATCGGATCCTCTACCACCTCATGCACCATATGGAGGTTGGACATTATGTTGTGGTAATCTATCCATCCAACCACGTTCACCTGTACCTCCTCTAGATGTATATATCCTCCCCTACTTCTTAAACCTCCATGAGATAGAATGCATGGCCCTTGCATGCTCATTACTTCTAGTAGATGTACCAAGACCAAGCTTCAATTCTTCAACAATAAGCAATGAGACCAACTCCTCAAAATTTGGGCAACCTCTAACTATGAGAGAGGTATCAAATGCCTTATACTCTTTTCCCGAACCATGCAATGTGATTGCCACAAGATCACTATCGTCCAATAGGTGCATTTATGAATGCAAGTGCACCTTCACATCCCTTTATCTCTTGCACATAATCATGTACGCTCTTGTTGTTCCAAGTTACGCTATGAATCTTTTGCTTTAATTGAATCTTCCTTGCATGCGTATTAGTGTCATACAATTTCACTAAAGTATTCCATGCATCCTTGGGATTTATGGGCATCATGTATGTGACATAGCATAGAGTCTATCACATATATAGAGAAGTAATGCAACACTTTATATGTTCTTTCCAACCAAGTTCCGTGTGCTTGAAGTTGTGTATGTGTTGGATCCCTCTATCTATCTTTTTCACATAAAGTTAAAAATCTACATTGAATATCTAAAATTAAATGGTAACAGGATACTCCTTGATCTTGTTTTACCATGCTTTGGGTGTCTACTTCAAGCCATATAAGGCTTCACATAACCTGCACATAAAATATGGGTGTGCATCACTCTCATAACCCAATGGCTACATCATATATACTTCTTCTTGCAAATCACCATAAAAAATGTGTTCTTTACATCCATCTGATGTAACGACCAACCCTTCGCTATACAGCCATAACAATGACAGCTCTCATGGTTGTTGCCATTCTCACAATTGTGTTGAATGTCTCCTCATAGACAATGCCATAGGTCTATGCAGCATAACTGTTGGCAACCAATCTTGCCTTATACTTGCTCATCGATCCATCCAAGTTATGCTTAACCTTATACAACCACTTACATCCAATTGTCTTCTTTTCCTTAGGCAAAGGCACTAACTCCCATGTTGTGTTCGCATCTAATGCTACCTTATACTTGCTCATCGATCCATCCAAGTTATGCTTAACCTTATACAACCACTTACATCCAATTGTCTTCTTTTCCTTAGTAAGGCAAAGGCACTAACTTCCATGTTGTGTTTGCATCTAATGCTACCATCTATGGCATCTTTCCATTTTTTTATTTCCAAGTGCCTACTCAAAGCAAGTGGGATCAAACTCTTGTATTACTATAATGATGGGTTATATATCCATCATATCTTAACCTGTCAACAAAGTATCTAACCCTCATAGAGACATTTGTACACCTAGATCACTTCCAGGTGTCCTCAAATATAGTCCTAGTTCTCTTTGTACTACGACAGAATGCCAAGCTTCTCATCAAGGCTCTACTTAGAGCCACTAGAGTCACCATCCACATATGAGTGACCTGCATGCTGATGATAGATCGGGCACAAAAGGTTAACCTACCTTTTCCTTCTCTTTACATGATATATGTGTACCTACATCTGCCCTCCACCTACTTGACCATGGACTAACATTGGATCCACTACTAAAGGACTCTCCACGTCCACTAAGCACATGTGATTGCTGCTCTACACGTGGGGTAGCATCATTACTTCTTACATCTACATCTTTTGTTGCCTTCATCACTGATGCATACCAGCTACTCATCTCATCGAAGACAACATCTCTAGTTACTCGCATCTCATCAGGGTTATAACATCTATAATCTTTCTGCTCTAATGAAGATACATTTCTCTACCTTTGGATCCAGCTTTATTCTCACTTCATTGGGAACATGCACATATGCAATACATCCAAACATTTTAATTGAGACACATCCAAACATTTTAATTGAGATACATCTGGTTTTATTCTTGTAAACTTATGTTCAGGCATTATTCCATGAACAACTACAGTAGAGGTCCTAATTATAATGTACAACATGATGCTTCTACCCAAAAATAATATGGCATATTTTTTTTTATGTCAAGGCACGTGCCACTTCTAAAATGTGCTTATTTTTCCTTTCTGCCTCTTAATTCCCTACTTTCTCAAGAAATCACTAAACTCGTTGGAGAAATACTCTCCCCCACCATTTGATCTTAGGCTTTTTCTTTGCATGTCTTTTTTCATCTCGACCAAGGCTTCAAATCTTTAAAGTAAGCAAACATCTCACTTTTCTCCTTTATGAAATAAGCACGCACTTTCCTAGTGTGATCATCAAACACCTCACTTATATTTCACTCATATTCCCAATTGCATGTGCACACACCCTAAGACACAATTGCCCATTCAATTGACCACTTATAAATTCACTTTCTCAATGCAAAAGCATTTTAAAAATGATTCTTAAACTTGTACATGTCCACATTACACTCCCATATTCTCATTTGCTTCATACATACACATATAATTGCATTAGGCATCAAGTAGAAGCCTGAAAATTGTCCTACCCAATTTCTACAAGCTCCAAATCAATCCCCTCTTACAACAACGTGTAAATCAGCTTCTTAAGAGCTTCAATACCTTATAGCAATAGCAAATGCTTTTACCAATCACAATGCATACATTCCAATTTGTCAAGTTTAGCCTACAACTTCAAGGCAATGCCAAATTGTTGAGGTTGAGAGGTGAGTTGGTCACATGGGTTGGAGAGATGGTTAGTTCACACACCTACTTTTACATTGAGGAGGGGTGTTGAAATGTGTAATGTCAAATAAGCTCGGGTTATTTGGTTGTGTGAATGCACCTTAGAGGTGCAAGATATTATCTTGTGAGTTGTGGAAAGATAAGAATGCCACATGAGATATTATGTGAATGGTGAGATCTATATAAAAGAATGTGGAAAAGGGATTGCCACATGGAATGATGATGTGTAAAGGAGATTGGGCTAGAGGCTCTATCTATATTAGAAGCCTTTCATTGTATGGTTCATAACATATTGCAATAGAAGATATTGTTGAGTGTGGTATTTCATACCTCTCTCTTATCATTAAGTTTTTAGTGTGGTATAATCTATCCTGACTATTCTTGTTAATTATATATACCACCATGATTAATCCTAAGTTTTAGCATTCTTAACATAGCTAGCTTGGGCTTTTGATTATGGTGGATATCTATGTATAGTAGCCTTTGTGAGAGTTCATATGATAAAGCATATTATATGATTTTGCATCTTTATTATAAAAATTTAAGCATATATATCAACATTTAGATTGAATTTGGAGTTTTGGAAGCTACCCATGAAGTCAAGAAGTATAACATTTAGCATTATGAAGAAGTCTATGGAGTCTACATTAACAATAAAGAAGAAGTCTATGGAGTCTACATTAGCATTATGAAGAAGTCTATGGAGTCTACATTAACAATAAAGAAGCTGCTAAGAAGGGTTACCAAAGGAGGTAATTTGTGAGATTTGCCTCATGTTTGGTTTTGAGCATTAGCAAGATGCTCATTTTGAGAACAGTTACTATGGTTTGGGATTTGCAAATCCCATGGATCTTTGCATTAGCAAAGAAGCATGTTAAGGTGCAAGGTTGCTTGACTACGGGGCAAGCAAGTTTGTGGGCTCGATTGGGAATACATATGGTGTGTGCATCAAGAATGGATGTACTTGTGGTTTGCTCAAGTGGGAGAAAACATGCTAGAGGCAAAGAGGTTTTAGCTTTGTCATAACCTTGTGGTTTCTTGAGAGAAACCAAAATGGAGAAGCACCCGTAAAGTGGTTGCATGCAAGGGAGGAGCATGTAGATCTAGAGCTAAATTGGGAGCTCATGAGTGATGACCATATTAATGGGCCACATTCAACCTCGTAGTAGGAAAGAGGTTATCGAGGCAAATGCACACCCTTTTGAAAATGTAGTTTGGAAATTACATCAAAGAGAGAGGAGCTCATGTCCAATATCTCCAATGACTAGGAGAATAAGAGAATAGAAGCTACTTTGCAAAGGGTAGCAAGGAGAGTGTAGAAGAAATCAGAGGAGGTGCAACTGGAGTTTGAAGAGTCGGAGAAAAAGAATGAAGCAAAGGTGGAGAAACTCATCTCACAAAGTTGAGCACAGTGATGATGACATCAGGCACAATGATGAAGGAGTAGCTCATAATATAGAGGGGCTTGACCATGATTGCAGCCATAGTGAGGTCGTCATCACCATTGAGTGATGAACCGCAACCTTTATAACTACAAAGAAAGGTGCCTCGAGAAAGAGAAAGCAAAAGAAGTCCATAGTAGAGTCAGCGCTTGTGTGTTGTACACAGGGAGGTTTGACGCTAAAGAGCAGCTTAGTGATGCAGGTGGCTTCTCCAACAGCTAGCACAGGAAGTATGCACATAGAGAAGTGACAACTCACATCTCCATGATAGAAAAGAGTCAAAGGATCCTAGAGCAGCAAGCATAGCTTCAAATAATAGTAAAGCAAAGAAATGGTTTGGCTACACCACTAGAGAAGAATAAATTTTTGCTATCACCAAAATTCTTGCCAATAGAGCAACGTTATCTCCATATGATGTGCTTGGGCTAATAGAGAAGACTCCATTGGATAAGGATAACCCTATTTTTTATGGTGTAAAAATACCTCAATAAGAGGTAGTGTGCATGCCTTTGATGAAAATGCCAAGTGGAGTCACATATAATGTAAGGTTTCCAAGATGTGACAAGGTTTGTTTTTGGTGGTGTATGGGAAGCCCTTGTACCATGGAAAGAGTGCAGGAACAAACCAATGTCATGGGGCTTTGCCCAATCACACTCGGGAGCATAAAACAGCTCAATCGAGAAGCCAATATGCCGTGACCTAGCTAACAATTGCATAGGCAAGGTGTGTCACTCACCTCGTGAATACTTGTGCTCGAATTCTTGTAGAAGATGATGTTGCCGCGTAGCCACACTCCAAAGCTCCACTTTGCTGCTGCCACCACCACCGCAACACTCCCAAGGAAGCTCAATTCTCTCTCTCTCTCTCTCTCTCTCTCTCTCTCTCCCATACACAATGAGCATATAACAGCTCTAATTGAATTAGGCAAGTACGACACAAGAGAGCAAGAGAGTAAAGAAGAAGAGCACTCTATTAGTTGCATAAGAGAATGAATCATGAGAGTTACATGTTAGGTTTTGTAGGTGACCCCTAGGGTTCACACTCTTGTGTGGCCAAAGTTAAAAGTCTAGTCCTCGGGCTCATTTGGCCACTCTAGCTAGTGTAAACACCTATTATAAAGCTAGCACTCTCAACCTAGAATCCTGTGTTGCGCCTTTAATAGACAAGCGGCGAGCACACATGTAAAATGTACAATACATGGTTTTCTTGTGAATTCCAGCCATTCCAATGCTTGTGGCCCAAAAGAATTGAAAATAATGCGGTGGCCTATTGAGATGTCAAGCTCAACATGAGCTAACACTCACGAGGTGCCTGCATGATCGCTCGATATTTACATCACTGGCGGGTTTGGTAGTTGGAACTGACATATCTTTGCGAGAGATTCTATAGCTAGACTACACCGACTAGTCCACACCTACCCACTCCACTTAAGCGTGTTCACATTATGGACGGCTTGTATATACTCTATTATGTGTGTTAGTAACTTTATCTTCCTTTTAGACCTCTTTTGTTGTGTGAAGAAGAAGAATAATTTTCAGCCTCTTACCTTGTGTGTTCTCTTCTAGGGTTTGTGTGAGTGTGTGTGTGCTTGCAAGAGCTCAAGATCTCTTCTCTCCTGCATCTTTTCATGGTATCAGAGCCTGATTTATGCTAAGGGCTGAGTGACAAGCAAGAGAAGCATAGGAAGCAGTGCGAGGGTAAGAGCTTCATCTACTCTTCCCCCTTTGTGTTGGCTACTACACCCTTGTCGCGCGGGAGCTCTCCGAGAGGCACTGGCAAACGAACTCCAATTTAGGAGCTTTCTTCATAGGAGTAGAGCTACAGGGCAACTATATTGCCCACTAGATAGATTTTTTTGGGCCAAAAATGCGTTTTTGGTGTGTCTGGATCTCCGTTTTTCAGTTCGCAGTGTTCACGGGCACTGCGAGTAAGTTTTGATTCTCTGTAGAACTCTGTTTTTGGAACTGCAAGAAGGGCGTTTGGTTGTGTAGACAATGTGTGTACTGTAGAGAGGTCTTAAAGTTGCAATTGGGTGTATGTATGCAAATTGAGGTCACTGGTTGTGATAGTTTGGGTGCAGTATAGTACCGCTCTACAAAGAATACAACAGTTTGTGTAGGTCAAACAAGAGTACTGTTTTTGGTAAATTTATGTTGTAGCCAAGATGTCGAATGATGGAATAAACCAGATTGCAGAGAAGCTTGATAAGAACAACTTTCATGCTTGGAGGTTTAGATTGACAAATTTCCTAATGGGAAAAGGTTATTGGGACTACATTGAAGGTGAATATGAGGAGACACCAGAGATACCAGAGATTAATCCAACTGCTGTAGATATAAAAGAAGTCAAGGATTGGAATCAAGGAGCAAGGAAAGTCATGTATTGGCTTTCTATCAGCATACAAGACACTATGATTGGGCATATACAGGTTGCCAAGTCACCTAAGGAAGCATGGGACACCTTGCTGAAGCTGTATGAAACTAACACCAAGCTGTATGAAACTAACACCAAGCTATATGAAACTAACACCAAGGTACAAAAGATTCAGTTGAAGAATGAGCTTCAAACTGTGGAGAAGAAAAATATGTTTGTGAATGATTATGCTTTGAAGATCAAGGGCATTGTGGAATTCCTTGCATCAATTGGTGTTTCTCTGGTGATGATGATGATAAGGTGGAAGTGTGTTTACGTGGTCTCGGGCCACAATACAAGGTGTTTAAGACGTCTATTCAAACTCGAGAGAACTTTCCCAACTGCACAAGTTGGTTGCAAAAGGCAACATAGTGGGCAGAATGTTTACATTGAATGTAAATATGCCTGAAGTGAGTGCTGCAGTGTTTGCAAATGGTTCAGGAGTAGTTGTAGATATAGACATTTCGCATAAGAGAATTGGGCATGTAAATGTGCAAAGAATGAAGTCTATGCAGATTAAAGAAATTGTGACAGGGCTGCCTAAGTTTAAGGTTGAAGGTATGCATAAAGTATGTGACACATGTCGATTTGGAAAGCAAACAAAGCATGTATTTCCACATGACATAAATGTGAGAAGGAATGTACTAGATGTTGTGCATTCAGATGTATGGGGTCTTGCGCGATGAAGACTATGTCTATGGGTGGCTCTATAGGTACTACGTAAGATTCATTGATAATCACATGAGGAAAGTGTGGGTGTATTTCATGAAGGAGAAGAGTGAAGTGTTCACTCATTTTTAGAATTTCAGAGTGATGGGGCTGAAAAACAGACAGGAAAGCATGTGAAGTACCTAAGGTCAGATGGAGGGGGAGATTACTTATCCAATGAGTTTCTCTGAATTCTTGTGAAAGAATGACATTTATAGACAATTTACATGTAGATACACTCCGCAGCAAAATGGAGTTGTTGAGCGGAAAAATAGGCACATTGTAGAGATAACACAAGCATTGATGTCAGAGACGAATATGCTGCATAGCTCTTGGGCTGAGGCTATGTCTACAACAGTTTATATCATGAACATGACTCCTATTGCATCCATACATGATGTAACGCTAGAGGAGAAGTTTACTAGTAAGAAACCTGATTCGTCTCACTTGAAAGTTTTTGGATGTATTGCATATGTGCATGTGCTAGATGAGTTGTGTACTAAGCTGGATCCAAAGGTAAAAAAATGTGTGTTTATTGGTATTCCCTTAAGCAAAAGGGATATAGATGCGATAATCTTGTTACACGTGAATTGAGGGTAAGCAGGGATGTTGTATTTAATGAGATGAGTAGTTAGTATGCTGCTGAAAAAGATGTTGTTGGGGCTTATGTAAGTGGAAACGTGGTTGCACAGAATGCAAGTCAGCAATCACAATCATTGAGTGGACTAGGAGAGTCCTCATCCAACGGTTCTGTGATAGACCATGGAGTGGCAGGTTGCATCATAATACCAGTCTTGGAAATGTAGTTGGTACATCACATAAAGGCAAAGAGAAAGTGGTTGAGTCCCTTGGTATGCCTGATATTTTTATGGGGCATTCTCTTGTTGATGGAGAGTGTTGATGGAGAGTCTAGTGGCTCAAAGATGAGCCTTGATAAGGAGCTTGGGATTCCAACAATGAGGACACCTGGTGTGAAGAAGGCTATGGAAGCCATGAATGCAAAGTTACAAAGATTTGGAAGAGTCAAAAACCGTGTATAGAGGTTGACTTATGATGGTTATGTGGCACATCATTATGCTTATATGGCAAAAGTTGTACAAGTTGTAGAACCCACATGTTTTGTGATGAGGCTATTGGAAATGTGTGTTGGGAGAAAGCTATGGATGAGGAGATGGATGCATTGTATGGAAATGAGACTTGGGATTTGGTACCATTGCATGAAGGCAAGAAAGCTATTGATTGTAAGTGGGTATATAAGGTGAAACATAACAATGATGGTAGCATAAGCAGGTACAAGGCTAGATTGGTAGCCAAAGGATATGCATAGACACATGGGATTGATTATGAGGAAACATTTTCCCCGGTTGTAAAGATGGCAACTATGAGAGTTGTGATTGCGGTGGCTGTTGTAGCTAAAGGTTGGTTTTTACATCAGATGGATGTAAAAAATGTGTTCTTGCATGGTGACTTACAAGAAGAAGTGTATGTGGATCAACCACCTGGTTTTGAGGATAGAGATCACCCAGAGTATGTATGTAAGCTTCATAAGGCTTTGTATTGGCTAAAGCAAGCTCCACGAGCATGGCATGACAAGATTGCTGACTATCTTGTCACTATTGGTTTTCATATGGCAGATGCATATCACTGTTTGTATGTGAGCAAGAGTGATAAGGGTATCTTGTCACTATTGGTTTTCATATGGCAGATGCATATCACTGTTTGTATGTGAGCAAGAGTGATAAGGGTATTGTGATCATCACCATCTATGTAGATGATCTTATTCTTGGGGGGGTGACAACTTGGATGAGATTGAGCATGTGAAAAGTCTTCTCAAAAGGAAGTTTGAGATGAAGGATTTGGGAGATCTGCGCTACTTTTTTGGGAATTGAGGTCATTTGCACACCTGATGATATTTGGCTGTCATAGAGACAGTTGGTATTGGACATGTTTGTCCAAGTATGGGATGGCTGATTATAAGTCAATCTCGATGCCATTAGATCAAAATGGCAAGCTTAGTGCGAATGCAGGTTATGTGTTGGAGGATCCCACTATGTATAGGAAGATTGTGGGGAGTTTGATCTATGTCATGATCAACAGGCCAGATTTGAGTTACACTGTTGGCTTAGAGAGCCAGTTTATGCAAGTTTTGTGCAAATCACATTTTGATAGTGTGCAATGCACACTTCGATATTTGAGGGCCACTGTTGATTATGCATTGTTTTTTGTAGCAGGTGTACCATTGGAGCTATATGGGTACACAGATGTAGATTAAGCAGGTAGCATCTCAGATAGGAGATCTACCAGTGAATTTATGTTTTCATTGGGGAGTGTTGTTTTGTGATATGGAGCAATAAGAAGCAGCCCACATTTGCCTTGTCGAGTACAGAGATAGAGTACAGAGGAGCTGCGGTGGCAGCGTATGAGGTAGCTTAGTTATGCAAGCTACTGACTTGGGGTTGCATGTAGAGAGAAAGGTTGTCATATATTGTGACAATATTAGTAGTATAGAGTTGGCCAGGTACCCAGTTTTCCATGCACGGACAAAACACATTGAGGTACATTACCACTTTATTAGGAGAGAGTCTTGGCTGAGGCGACATCGACTTGGCCTACGTCAGCACACAGGATCAGGTCGCTGACATCTTCACAAAGGCCTTGGGACCTGAGAAGCTCCGTAGGATTTCGAGATATGCTGGAGTTTACGAGTTGGAGTTGAGCTTGAGGGGGATTATTGAGATGCATGACCGTTCGACATTTACATCGCTAGCGGGTTTGGCAGCTGACACTGACATATCTTCGCCAGAGATTCTACAGCTAGACTACACCAACTAGTCCACACCTACCCACTCCTGTTAGCGTGTTCACATTATGGACCGCTTGTATATACTCTATTATGTATGCTAGTAACTTTATCTTCCTTGTAGACCTCTTTTGTTGTGTGAAGAAGAAGAACTTTTAGCCTCTCACCTTGTGTGTTCTCTTCTAGGGTTTGTGTGAGTGTGTGTGTGTGCTTGCAAGAGCTCAAGCTCTCTTCTCCCCTGCATCTTTTCATGGCCGGTGTGGATGCCATAGAGGTCTCCGAAAAGGGTTAACATACCCCCCTCCTGATGTAGATTCCGTCCTCGAAATATGTTGATGAAGATGCATGAGGTTGATGCTGGGTGCATGTTGGCGTTAGAATTATCAGAGGTCATGGAAGGTCTGCAAGGTAACAGGGTTCAACAGGTAAGGTGTTCTTGTGGAAGATAATTAAAATTTAAGCATAATGCAAACACCTAATCAAGCAGTAAGGAAAGATTTTTGTGACTGGTCAAATTTCTCTAGTTAAGACAAGGGTAATATTAAGGATGGTCCAAATTCGATCTAAACTAAGATGGAGCAAAAAACATGCCTTGGGTTATGACTGTAAGATCCCTGTCCCCACCGCGCAACAAATTCAGGGGTGCTAGCAGCGGAAGTAGCACTTCTTGCGCGGGGCAAGGTCCCACATTCGGGGCCTCACCCACGAATATCCGGACAAGAGACTAATCCATCGGTTTTTCCAAAATCAAACCCAGAAAAACTTCCTTTGCCCAGAAAGCACGGGCGATTCCACCAGGATAACTTTTCCCTAATGTAGTCAAAAGCCTTAACTAACTGAGCTCATCTAAACGAACCCGTAAGTCCCATAGTCAGATTAGGGAAAAAGACTATACTTGGATCATAGAGACCAACATTTTTTTCCTCATTGAGAGGCATAGCCATTGATTCTTTTCCATAGAACAATTTTTGTCCGGAATTTACTTCATCTATCGAACTAAACAGAAATTGAGTCTCGATTTACGGATCCATCAATCCAGCCTACCCATGGGTTAGCCAACCGCCCAACCACTGTAGTGATGGGGTCCAATTTAGAATTTGGTTAGGTTTTGTCCCGAGTACCAGGGAAAAGAGTTCCCAGGCTCCCTAGCCGGATATTCATGCAAATTTAACATCAGTCATACCACTTACACACCCAATATGAAATTGCCTTTTTCATAGATTCAGCCATCTTTAAAACAATCATTTAATGAGACCATAGTATCACTAATCACAATCCTCCAAAATATCCGGTTGAATCCTAATTTCCAATCATTCCTTCATCGGAGTATCTATGGCATCATTGGCAACCAGAACGCTCACCACCTGTCCACTCAGGGGCCTTTTAAATAGTTCCTAGCTCATAGTACCCGATAATATAATCACTTATAAAAATCAAGATGGAATCTCTGTTGAAGATCACCAAGATCAACCAACAGATCCATATAAAAGAGCCATGGACTCATTCGTTGAGAACCAGCAAGGTCAATCAACCAGATCCATGCCCGGTTTCAGAAAACAACTCTTACTCCTTGTTCCAATATCTTCCATGACACACGCGTGAGTATCTTCGGCAACCCAGAGCCCGAGCACCGTATGGTCAGCACCCTCTAGGATCCTTCGCAGGTCACCTTCTCATAGGCCGCTTCCTTGGTCCCCCATCCACCGTACCAGAAGCTCACCATTTAAATCGAACCGAGACTGGTTAAGACCTCGACCGACCATGCTATGCGAGACGTCCTCCGTTGACTCTCCGTCATCACAGCTGGTGCAACTTTATCAGTTAGGTCTCCACGACCTTAATCACAAGACGGTCAAAATGCTTCCCCAGCATTCTTGACATAAAACAGTCATTTACAAATAGGTCACAAATATAGTTTCTATAATGAACTCTCGTCTTTCCACATTATCCCTCATCAGTCCACATTACTTATTCCACATTCCATTCATATGTGTACTCATTCTCATCCAATCACATCATTTTCCATCTCATCACATCAGATTCATTCACATCACATATCATTTATTCACCTCCCAATTCACATGTCATCACATCTCATCCATTCACTCATATCGACGTCACATCATTTCACATCCACATTCGTACATCCACATCCATACATCCACATCCACATTCATACATCCACATCCACATCCATACATCCATTTCCACATCCACATCCACATCCATACATCCATTTTCACATCCACATTCATGCATTCATATCCACATCCACATTCATACATCCACATCCCCATTCATATTCATACATCCACATCCACATTCACATTCATACGTCCACATCCACATCTACATTCATACATCCACACATCCATTTCCACATCCACATTCATACATACACGTCCATATCCACATTTATACATACACATCCATACATCCACATCCACATTCATACATCCACATCCACATCCTCATCCATACATCCATTTTCACATCCACATCCACATCCATACATCCATTTTCACATCCACATTCATACATCCATATCCACATCCACATCCCCATTCATATTTATACATCCACATCCACATCTACATTTATACATCCACACATCCATTTTCACATCCACATTCATACATCTATATCCACACCATCCATTCATCCATCTACATCAACCCACATCATTCACACATCAAAACCACATCATCCATTCACATCCGATTCACATGCCGTCATTCATTCACATCCCTTATCATTCATTCATATCACGATTCACATGCCATCACATTCCTTCACATCCTATACCATTCATTCACATCCTAATTCACAGGACATCACATCCATTCATCCATTTTCATTTATTTGATTCATATCACTTCCATCCATCCATTTACATCTATCTGATTCCTATCACATCTCATCACATCTATTTATAGAGTGTAAGAGAATTCTATTTTTTTGATATAAAGTTTCTTTACGTATCTAATTAGGCATAAAGACAACTTTAGTAGGAATAACACTTTTATAAAAATCCTTTTATGCATCCTTTTATGCATCTATTTAGGCATGAATTCAATTTTAAGGAAAATAACACTTTCGAATTAAAAATAAACCTTTTATGCATTTTCTATGCATAAATTCCATTTTAATGAGAATAACACTTTCAAAATAAAAATAAATATTTTATGCATCACTCTTTTGGATTAAAAGTAAAATTCTTTATGCATCTAATTATGCATAAAATCAAAATTGATGAAAATAACTCTTTTGAATTAAAAATAAAATTCTTTATGCATCTATTTATGCATAAATTCAAAATTGATGAAAATAACTCTTTTGAATTAAAGATAAAATTCTTTATGCACCTATTTATGAATAAAATCAAAATTGATGAAAATCACTCTTTTATATTAAAAATAAAATTCTTTATGCATCTTTCTATGCATAAAATCAAAATTGATGAAAATAACTCTTTTGAATTAAAAATAAAATTCTTTTTGCATCTATTTATGCATAAATTTAAAAATTGATGAAAATAACTCTTTTGAATTAAAGATAAAATTCTTTATGCATCTATTTATGCATAAAATCAAAATTGATGAAAATCACTCTTTTATATTAAAAATAAAATTCTTTATGCATCTTTCTATGCATAAAATCAAAATTGATAAGAATAACTCTTTTGGAATAAAAATAAAATTCTTATGCATCTATTTATGCATAAAATCAAAATTGATGAAAATAACTCTTTTGAATTAAAAATAAAATTCTTTATGCATCTTTCTATGCATAAAATCAAAATTGATGAGAATAACACTTTTGGATTAAAATAAATTCTTTATGCATCTTTCCGTGCATAAATCCAATTTAGTAGGAATTACACTTTTAGAATAAAAGAATTTCTCTTATGCATCTTCCCATGCATAAAAACTAAATCCAATGAAAAATAACTCTTTTAAAATAAAAACTTTCTTTTATGCATCTATTTATGCATAAATTGAATTCTGATGAAAGTCACACTTTTATAATAAAATAATTTTTTATGCATCTAAATTATGCATAAAATCCATTTATGATTAAAATCACACTTTTAATAATAAAAAAATCCTTTATGCATATGTTTATGCATACAAATCATTTATGATGAAAATAACACTTTTAATATAAAAGATTTTTTATGCATCCATTTATGCATAAAAATCATTTATGATAAAAATCACACTTTTAATATAAAAAAAATCTTTTATGTATATGTTTATGCATACAAATCATTTATGATGAAAATAACACTTTATAATTAAAATAACAATTTCAATATGCTCCCTTCTATGCATAGAATTTAATTCTAAAGAAAGTAACACTTTTTTTAATAAAATATTTTTAGTATGCATTTTCTATACCTAGGATGAAAAATAACACTTTAAGAATACATATACGATGGGAATTACTCTTTTTGAATTAAAAAAATAAAACTTATTTTACACAATTTTAGAAAATTTTGCCATAACCTCCTTTGTATGGCTGACCATTTTTCAAATTTTAACTCTCTAAAATTAATTAGAATTTCACCAAGAGTATTTAAATCATTCTAATGTAAACATTTTCTACTTATTTAAGAGAAACATTATGAAAACTTGATTTTATCCAATAATCATTCATCTAGGATAAAGAATGGTTGGATTTACTAAAGAAGAGAGGGGAATGCCTTTTTTCAATGAGGCATAACATCATAATCATTTTAGAGAAGACAAAAATCATAAAAACCATAAAATGAAATAGAAAAGAGAAGAATCTCCAACTTACAAAGGAATTTGAGAGCTTTTCTTTGGCTTGATGGTTTGAGGGATCTACTCTTGTTTGAAACAAGAGTGGCCACCAATCTTTAGAAGAGGGAAAGATCAAAAACTAATGAATTATATATGAGTAAATTCATAGTTTTTAGCTCTTGGGAGAAGCAGGGTAATAGTGCAAAAAACATTATTAAGCTTCAACAAAGGGGGAGGCTTCTATTTATAGGAAAAAGGGAGCCTCTAACCAAGCAAACTGATTCTAGAATTTTCCAGATCAGTTTGGTCAATTTTTGACCATTTTTAGGTTAGTTTAGCTCACTTTTTGAATCTAGTTAAAACAGGAGAGAGGAGAGATAAAAATATCTCATTATTTGGGACTTTAAACTCTCCCACACATGTGAAATAGGCGCCTCCTTCATGAGGGGAATTTCCCCATACTGAGGTGTCAAAAATGCATCATTTCTTCTAAATATCTTTCTTTTTTAACTATTTACCTTGTCCTTAGTCAACTCTTCATCTTATGTGAGCATTTACTCATTTTTGGGGGGGATTTTCTTTATTTCTTCCATTTATCCTCCACACATTTGGATGAATCTGATTGGCCCCTCAAAACCTTAATTTAAAATTTTCAGAAAATCTGGACCCCCAGAATAGGCCTTTTGAACAGATTATAATTTATTTCGAATGCACCTTCTGAAAATCTTTTTGAACTTCTATTTCGGGGAAACTTATTTAAATATGAAGAGATATTTTTCCATCCAAAAATATTTAATAACTAAATAATCTCTCTCTAGAACATTTTCTCTCTCTAGGCCAAAACAGGTATAAACAAGATCTTTTATATTTCTGAAGAGGGATTTGACTACAAGGGAAGATACTGGACATCCTGAGAGGCTGGGGAGGAATCTTACAATGACCTTAGTCTCTACACACACTGTCACTTTGGTGAAACCATCTATAGCTATTATCTAGCCTCATAAATAAAATTGCTAAGTGATTATTACATGTGTTCTGTTTAATTATGTTATTTTTATTTAATAAGAAGAGAAAAATATAAAAGTAGGGTGCCACCCTATAGAGACCCAAGCAATGGCCCAAAGACCTCATACAAGAACCGTTAAGTATCTCTATAGCGATGGTTTTTTTAAATAAAAAAGCCCTTTATTGATAGGTTTTTAGCCACAAGGTCCCATCCCATGGAGATCAAGGCTATAGTCCCAAGGCTCCATCACTAAGAGCCAAAAGTCCTACCTAGATCGCACATGGCCGATGGTTACCTTCTTGTGGGTTTTTTTTTTTGTTTTGTATTTTTGCTTTTTTTTTGTTTATTGTTTAAACTAGTTTCACTTTCACAATTCACCTCTATTCTAACTAAAGAGGGCACACTAAGGAAGGTGGAGTACTTGGCATACTTTAAGGTCAATTGAATTAGAACCAAATCCTAAATAGTTATCTAAGTAATAACTAGAAAATTGATAGACCAGTCACATAACAATGCAAGCAAGAACTCAAATAAACACTAAATGGAGGATCATAAAAAGATTGAAATTGAAAATAATAGCAATAGTTGACGTTGGGTTTGGAATACACTTGGGCAAGTGTGAAAATCTGGTCCATATCGAGGTTGCATGTCCACTGAAGTTATAAATATAGATCTGGTCTGCAAGACTACACATCAATAACCTATAATTCAAACTTATCTAGCAAGCTCATCATCAGCTAACCATAGCTTGTAAGCATGTTCCGATTCGATATCAAGGTTGATTTTCCACATCACTTGGGTTTGCTTCTAATATATGTGTCTCCTCTAGTATACTAGGCAACGGTTTAAGTGCATCCTTACTGTGATATGGCATGGGTACTATAGGTAAGTGAGCTAAGTAGCTACCGCGAGCTAAGCTATCGAGGAAATCACCCACCATGCTCCAAAAGGGACAAGGAGTTGGTAACATTACTTCATAGAATGACATTGTAAGTCCATAAGTTCTTACCCTCCTCCCCTGCTCTACAAGCTCTTCCTGTGCATTTCTTACTTGATAGGGTCCTCTTACTGGGTAAAGTATGCTCATGTCATCATGTTGTTGTGGTGTATCTCTTACTATGGACTACAATACTCCTGTCCCATAGTGCCTAAAATAGGTTCTCCAGTGCCAACATAAGTAGGATGCCGCGTACAACATGTGATGCTCATCATCATCACAGGTAAAACATGGTGTGAGGGGATGAAACTGTAGGTAGAACACATCCACAAAGGTGGCTCCACAACATCTCTTCCCTAGTGGTGTATAAAAATAGTGTGAGTGGGTTTGGAAAGGAGAAATACTTAGCTGCCCTTGATAGTACTATTCCTGGCAATCTAGGTCTAGGATAGGGCATGTGCATAGACAATTGATATGAAGTATGGCAACAAGTAGCGCCCTTTGCTACTTGTTGTGGCATGTCAATTTCCAGCTTTAATGGCGGCAAAGGGCTCTCATAAGACCAGATGGAGCTTATGGGTTCTCCCTCATAGATGACTAATGGAGTTGACACTTGCGTAGTGGGTCGCGACCATCATCAATCACCATGTCTCATGTGATAGGGTTTCTCTTTGGGATCTAGACTTGTTTGGGCGTTGGTGGGTGAGGTTCTTTTACAATAGCTTTCCCTTTGAATGATGGAATTTGAGCTATTGAATCTTTTATCCATCACACTGAGGAGACTTGGGAATCTGTAAGTGGCATCAGTGAGACTAGTGATATACATTTATGTTTTGGTATCCAAATACAATGATTACCCTCATAGTAGCCTTGAGCTTCCAATAAGCATTTGGGTATCCATTTTGGTGTAACTTGTAATTTGGATTGCACACCGATTATTATGTTGAGACCCTATTTGTTTTGTTGGTTGAGGTGGTATAGATGGAGAAATTTTGGGAACCCATTTCAAGGTAGCTACCTTTAAGGAGGTATCTACGACATGGGGTTTTCCCAACTGGTTCCATCCATTGAAGGAACCCATTTCAAGGTAGCTACCTTTAAGGAGGTATCTACGACATGGGGTTTTCCCAACTGGTTCCATCCATTGAAGGAACCCATTTCAAGGTAGCTACCTTTAAGGAGGTATCTACGACATGGGGTTTTCCCAACTGGTTCCATCCATTGAAGGAAATTCGATTTATGAGACTAGCCCCCGTATATCAAGTAATGCATTATAAAGAACTTTACCATAAGGGCTAGGAAATTGAATGAATGTTTGTAGAGGTGCTATGTGCTTCTCTATGTCTCCTTCAACTTCTCCCATGAATGCTTGTGTGGATCCCAAAATAGCTTCTTGTTGTTGCTGCTATCAAATTTGCCTTTCTTTAGCCTCTTGTCGAGCTTGAGCTTTCGTTAGTTCTGCTTTCTCCTTAGTAGCCTTCTTATCATGTGCAACCTATAAGGCTTCCTTGATAAGAGGACCATAATACTTTTTGAATTTACTACCATTAAGGAAGCCGACGATTTCAACCCCGTCAAGGGTTTCAACACGCATAGTACCTTGAGGTGTTATTTTGCAGACTCAAAATGGTCCTTTACCGGTATAGTTTAGTGTATTTTCTTCCTCAAGATGTTCAAGAATGAACAGCTGATCGGCCAACATGTTATCCTCTAGTCTCTCAGTTCACTAATGCCACTCTTAACATGAACTCCTAGGGCATTACTACCTCAACCCCATATACCATCTTAAATGGTGTGCAACCAACTATAACTTTGTAAGAGGTTCGATAAGCCAATAAAGTTATTGTGAGCTTGAATTCTCAATCATTGCATCGAGCTTCAATAATTTTTGTTAATATGGAAATGAGGACTTTGTTGGTGCTCTCAGCTTGACCATTTGTTTATGGGTAGTAAGGTGTGGACTTGCGGTGTGAGATCATAAACGTTGTGGTGAGCTACTGGATTACATCATTTATAAAGTGTTTCCCTTGGTCACTCACCATCTCAAAAGGACAACTAAAGTGGGTAATGATGTTCTCATAGAGAAACTTAGTAGTTGCCATGGCATCCGCTTTTTGTGAAGCTCTTGTTTCAGTCCATTTGGTTACATAATCAGTGGCAACAATGATGAAGCATGCTTATGTGCCACGCTAATGAAATCTAAGTCCCATTTTTCAAAAGGTTGGTAAGATACAATGGAATCATGTCCTTCTTCTATGGCTTTGCACACAATGTTGTCACTTGTCACATCCTTTGACAGATAGTGCACAATCTTTGAAGCACATGGGCCACCAATACCCCCATTGGAGTATTTTTCTTGTCGTTACATCGCATGCGAAGTGTCCACCAGATGCCCCTTAGTGTGCTTATTTCGATGATGTATAAGTATTCATCCTTATTGGGGCAACATCTTAATATGTCATCCTTACCACGTCTATAAAGACTTCAAGCAATCAATTGGCAAGGTTTTTCTTCTTTAAGCAACTTCCTAGCTAGATCCTTCCTTAACTTTTTTGCCTCTGGAAAACTGTTAGCTAGAAAGTTAATGGTTCTCTCACTCCATTCTGGAAGAATAGCCTCAACCTTGAATAGTGTAGCATCCGGTAACGTGTCATCCGGTAACTTGTAGCATCCGATAACTTGTCACCATTAGGTATGCGGGATAGATGATCTACCCCATGACATCTTTCTTGCTAGGCCTCACAACTACTGTAAAATCAAACTTGACAAGAATCAATAACCACCTTGTGATCCTTCCTGTGGAGCATGGTTTGTTTACTAGATACAACAAGACTTGATGATCAACATAGAAAACAAATTTGTTAGCAAGAAGGTAATGCCGAAATTTCTTTACAGCATAAACCATTGCTAACCCTTCACGCTCAGTGGTGGTATAATTGATTTTAGCCTCATCTAATTGCCAACTTGCAAAACTAATAGGATAGTCCAATTTGTGTTCCCCTGGTTATGTTAGGACACATCCAATTACGAAATTAGAGGCATTAATGTGTACATGACCAACGGTAGTAGCTGACATGGCCCATGAATCTATGGACTCCCTTGTAGTTTGTTGGTGGGGTAATTTCAAGATGAACTTGATTTTGCTCTCATCAGTGGGGAAATCCCATTTTTGGACACTATATGCCCAATAATAACTCCGTGTTTCACCAAAAATTGGCATTTGTAAGGGTTTAAGGATATGTGATAAAATCGACACCTTTCAAACACCCTATTTAGGCATGCTAGGTGCTCTTTCCAAGACAAATGAATGCATAAATCATTTAAGAAAGTTTTGAGAAACTTTCTAAAGAAGTCCTTAAAAGCAATATTCATAAGTCTTTAGAATGTGGTTGGTGGATTGGTTAGACCGAATGGCATAACTCTGTAAGCATAAATACCATGCTCAGTGAGACAAAAACTATTTTGGCTTGGTCCTTAGGTGCAATTAAAATTTGATTATAGCCTGAATATCCATCCAAAAATCTATAAGCCTCCTTGCCCACAACTTATTCGAGCACATGTTTTGAATATGGCAAGGGGTAGTGGTCCCTACACGTGGTAGCATTCACTTTCTTGAGATCAACACACACTCTAAGTTTACCATTCTTCTTGGGCACAACCCACAATGGGTGAGACCCATTCTGAGTGTTTAATCTCATAGATGAATCCACACTTAATGAGTTTATTGATCTCTTCCTTAATGCTTGCATATTTGGGATTCATTGGCTGAGATAATCACGCATGAAAAACTCAAGATAATTATGACAATAAAAAACTCTCATTTTTCATGCCAAATTTTCTCTAAATTTTGAGTGTAATGTGTTTACCAATGATGTCTAATAGTCAGTCCAAAATATGCGGTCACCTCAACAATCTTAAAGAAAACATTTTAAAAGTGATTTTTTAAAGAGATTTGTGTCTCGCTGTCCAGTCAAGACCCAACACTTCAGTGGTTCCGAACCACTAGTCGGCTCCTAGAGAGCAACGACTATCTCAACTATGGCCAATGTGACAAGCCAACGCTAAGCATTGAGCCACTAGTCTGCTTATGCTTGGGGGAGTTAATCATAACTACACGCAAGTTAGTTCCTATATCCTTCACGTTTTCAGATAGGAGTTAACACATAGACATGCATGCAGTTGACACTGAGTAGATAGAACTATGCAGTATAGAATAGAGTAAAGACAGAGACCAACCCATAACACTGAGTAGATAGAACTATGCAGTATAGAATAGAGTAAAGACAGAGACCAACCCATAAGACATTCTTGAATATTAGCTCAGACTCTCAACAACATATCAATCCGACATCTACTGATATCCTAACTTGTATGACATCATCTCTAGAGTTTCTCACTTTTGCTTTTTACATCTAGTCGGGTACTACCCATTTGCAAGATGTTGTTACAAGTTTCTTACAAAACAAGAAGGATTAGCCCCCATAATAAGTTTGTTACAAAAAGGGAAAGGAATTTGGGCGGTGGCCAGATGGGCCGGTGGGGACGCTGCATCTAGTAGCAAGGCTTAGTTTTCTTGCTAGTACTCTGAGAAAATTCAGACTGCATTTTCGACTCTGGAGGACCATGCTATCCATACTAATTATGGCCGGCTCCACCCTCCTTCCTTTGGTTCGGGTTGAGTAGTGGTGCCCCTTGTTCAAACTAAATTGTTCATTCTTGGCTATACTTGGCTTGTATGCTCTTTTCTGGCTGCTTATTTACTGAGGTATGGCCTAAACTTGTTTCATCTTCACTAAGTGACGTACTAGAACTTGTTTCATCTTTTGACTTTCATTGGATCGTCAGGTTTTCATTATGTTTTCCCATGCGACCAGAACAAATTTTATTTTGGGCTTTTGTATCCCGTGTCACACATATGGGGTTTGTGGTTTGTGTGGTAGCCTTTGAGGTGGATGCTTCTGCATCATGTGTAGCTTTTGGCTCTTTTGGGGTTATGTCTTCCATAGGTTCCTTTTCCTTTTCCTCTCTTTCAACTTTGGTTTTAATAGTTTGTTGTCCCTTGTTTTTCTTGGGTTTAGAAGGTTTTGTTTCTCTTTCGGTTTCTTCTTTAAGGCATGTTCTTCTACCCATTTCGAAGTATTATCTTTTGCTCTTTTTACTGTTTCTTGTACCTTGGCTTGCAATCGCATAAGCACATTCAAGGATACCATGGAAAATTACCCATTTTGTACACTTAAGATGTTTAGAGTTGTATTCTGTGAGACAGAGGTTGCAGTGAAGTAGCTCGCCTTGGAAAATCTTGGAACATGTGGTCGATATGCCACAACGTTCACACAGTGATTGCAAAGTGTTAGTGATTGTGGGTATGGAAGCATTCCAAACTATGCAATCAACCTCCTTATGCGTCCACGACAATAGAAACACTAAAGTGTTTGCTTAATTTCTTCTTGAGCAGTTTCTACCCTTTGGACTGTTTCTGTTTGGTGCACAAGGGATGGAGGTTTTGAGTTATTTGTAAATGAATTGGAAAATTGAGTATTGTCATGACCAAAGGTTTTACAATATATGTAGTACAGAAAAACAGGTGTCTTGTATGCACAATGGGGATTGGGATGGTCGTAATGATTGCACTGAACACAAGGCATTTTGCTCCTCAATTGTAGAGGCATTAAAGATGTTTGGTTTTAAAGGCTTTTATCCTCTTTTAGAGATGTCGATTGAAAGCTTTTAAGCAAGGTTGCATAGAATTTGGGGAATGACAATTCCGAGATCAATCATTCTTTAGCCATTGCTTCACTTGGTTTAGATGAGGAACATCTCGTATCATGATCATTTTCCATCATGTTGTCATCTAAACGTATTGCTTCTTTACACCATTGATTAAATGTTTCTAGATTGGATACAATGATCAAGTTGTGTAAGTTGTTATTCTTTAAGCCCATCATGAAATATCTCTTAATTGAGAATCACTTAATTTTTCCCATGACTCACATCGTGAGTCCAAGAGTTTATTTCGTAGGATAAAGTCTCTAATGATCTCGTTTGGTTTACCCTCAATTGAATAGATTTCTCTTGTTGCACCCAACCGATCACCTTGTTTTGAAAAGCCATGGATAAAGGCTGAATTCAAGGTTCCAAAGTTTGTCTTGATCGTCAACATCAATGTGATGACTATGACTAGCCTTTCCCACTAAGTATAGGTTCAATGCATGTACCTTGGTGGGGCAGTTTGGATTTCCAAAGGCTTCACATCTTTGTTCAAACATTTGAATGAATTGAACATGATCAGTTGCTCCATCATATTTGCCCATAATTGTGGAAATTTGTATGGCCGTATTTTTGCATGAGTCACTAAGGCCGTCATGTGAGTGCTCTTGTGGGTAGGGACTCACTTAGTCCTTGGCAACCCCCCTTCCTAGACTAGTTAATATGCCCAAGGTGTGGGCACCTCTAGGGGTTGGAAAGGGTAGGTACTTATAGGATTTGTGGAAATGTTAGGTAAAGGACCAAAGCTCGGTGGGGTTGAAGTGACAGGGGGTGCAAAACCCGATGACACTCTTGTTGTAGGCATAGCAAATGGTATTGGGAGGTGTATTTGCGGCATGGATCTCAATGGCTCGAAGATGTCAGCCATTGGGTTCAGTGAGTGTCAGCTCATGTCGTCCCTCTATCGAGCCATGTTTGACGATGTCAATTGCTCTTAATGAGCAAGCACAAATTATTTTTTTTTTGCTCAAAGCCCACCGTTATACAGCCTTAGGAAGCTTAGCGTACTCTTCGTTGGGTCAAATGAGTGTCTGTTTGCCCTAATTAGCTTAGACGCTACACGCGCGTGAACGACCTTAGGGATATTTTTTGAAAAAAGTGCATGCTAGTAACTTCCCAGATGGAAGAGAAGGTCCTAAAACCTATTTTCCATCACTGTCTCAAGATGAAAAATTTTTATGAAACTTTTTTTCTTGTTTTGTAGCCCATTTTTTGAAGGTGTTCTAAAAGGAATTTGGAAAAATATTTTTGGAGTACCACAGCTTTGTCTCTTTGAGTCGTTTGTGATTTTGTCATTTAGACTCTCAAAATGTAGCCAGAATATGGTTCATAGATGTTTTCGCGTTATTTTGGGTGATTTTTAGTACTTTAAGGATCATTTTTTGCCTCGATTCTGGGTTGAATTTTGAGGCTGCTAGTCGGAGGCCAAAACGACCAATTTTGCCTTCGGATAGTCGGGATCAAATTTGAAGAGTTGATGTTAGCTTTCCGATAAGAATTAGAGCGCCTTCATCAGATTCATGGTTTAGGAGATACAAGCCTTCGAACATGGGTGTTTTCCAGAGTCTTTTTTTTGGGTGTGGACGGACCCCCTTTCACATCTTGTGAACTAGCAGGATGTAGTTTACGGCATGAAGTGAATTTCACAGATTTTATCAAATTTAATTTATTTTTTTTTTGGCATGGATTGTTTCATGCCGTGAAATGCTTAGGGTTTCATGCCGTGAACCGGACTTCACAGAAAAATTAAATTTGATTTTTTTTTATTGTTTCACGCCATGAGATGCTTAGTGTTTCACGCCATGAAATGCTTAGGGTTTCACGCCGTGAACTGAACTTCATAGAAAAATTAAATTTGATTTTTTTTTGGTGTGGACCCGCTAGGATGTGAATCCTTGAGTCAGTGTGGAAATGGTTCACGTGAGCTGATTTTTGATTTTTGATTTGTGCGGACCCCTATGACATGAACCCTTAAGGCATGAGAGTGCACAAATGGTTCATGTGTGAACCGATTTTTAAATTATTTATTTATTTTTTGCACCTAGGACGTGAATCCTTAAGGCATGAGTGTAGAAATGGTTCACGTGTGAACTGCTTTTTTTTTTGGATTCTACTGGGAAATTTAAATTTCCTTGTTTGGGGGGAATATTTTTTGAATTTGAAATTAAAGAGATATGGGCATTATCCCAAAAAGGAAAGTGGGAATAAAAAAAATCAACCTTTTTATGATACCCCCTTTCACCCTTCATAAATGATCCCCAAAATGAACAATTTGACAACTCTTGGGCATCTATTCATTGAAATTAGCCTTAATGAGTTATGTAAAAAAGTGATTAAGAATTAATCAAGGATTAATCTTTTCACTAATCTTTCTTTCTTTTAGAGTAATCAAGGGCTCTAATTAACCACTAATCACTAATTAATTCACACAATTTAGCACATCATTGGATAGAGCAAGGAATTTCTAAGCTATGTGCATCAACTAATGTGTAAATTAATATATAATTAGAGATTAATCAGAATCTTAATTTTGGTCTATTCTTTTAAGGTAAAATTAAGCAAAAGAGAGTCAAATTTCTCCAATTGATGTAATTAAGTTCTTCGATGAATCCAGATGCTCTCAAAACACTCCAAAACATTGATTTCGACTACTTACATGATCAATTTGGACTCCAAATAATACATTTTCTAAAATTTTTATCTCTTGAAGTGGATTAATAACTCTTAATGACAAAAACCAGTCAATTAAGAGAAATTAGTCGATTTCGAAGATTTTTTAATGTTTTTGAGAAAATTTTCAATGATTAAGCTACTCCTAATGGTTGCTAACACTCTATTGTATAAAACTCCAACAAAAAACACACAAATTAAGGTAAAATTAATGATTCTAGTCCTATGTTTAACTTTCTAAAGAGATATAACATTCACTACAAATTGCATTCTATTGCATTGTTTGATACAATGGATGCAAACTAAGCCTAATAAACTCTATGTACAAGCCCTAAGAACATTAAAAATCACATTAACAACAACAAAAACAACAAATTAAGCTAAAAATTAAGCAAAAAAGCATTCTTTACAAAATAAAAAAGGGAGCTATTTCTCACAAAATCACACACAAATCTCCATCAAATCCACATCTTTTTCATGAGAAGCCATTGATCAAGACAATGGACAATGGGTAATGCATAGATTAGAGAAAAACAATGGAAAAACCGAAGGGATGGCTCCCCGATAGCGGTGCTAAATAAAAGTCTTCATAACACAATGATCTCTAATTCTTAGTAAAGAAATCTTAGCATTGCAAGTTGACAAAATTCTTTCAAGTTTCACCAGTGAGTGGCTACTTCAACACATAGCAGTTTAATAAGAGACTATATGACTCACTTCTTGTACTTCATGTATATCTGCTTCCTAAGAGTACTTAAATATACATAAAAATCTAAAAAGCACATGGGAAGAATCATGCAAGAACAAGTCCTACTAAACAACATTGGACAAGAATCCTGCCACACAAAGGGACATCATCAAAGGCCAATTTCTTTAAATGATGGATGTCGCTTCAATGAATTAAATGATGGATGTCGCTTCAATGAATTAAATGAGGAATCGAGAATCACCATCTCATTTTGATGATTATGTCTACGTTCTTCTGGATCCTTTCCTCTCTTCTCTCCCATTATTAACATCTCTTAGTGTCCCCACTAACACAAATCACATGTGACCTTGCTTATGATTGCCCAAAACAAAGTGAGAAAAAAAACAAAAAAAAAACATGCTCACACAAATATAAAAATGCAATCACTCGAAAAAAACCCCACGCTCCCACCCCATTAGGAATTCCTAATAAACCACTAACCCTTTCATTCACTAACTAGGTTTTCTTATTCCTTCTGGAGGAAAAAAGACTATTGAACATCACTCAGCATCAAAGCCATCAACAAAACTTGCCAATTCTCCCCACACAAATGTCTTCAACGCGATCACAAAATGAGGATGCGATCGCCATTAGGAAGGGGAAAATGTTAACCCATTTCTAGGGTTAACAAGAGATACTGCCATTATTTTACATCAAGGAGTCAAGGTAGATACACCAAAAGGTCATACATTCAAGGTATGAAGCAATGGTGTTCTGTAATGGTGTGATAGAATACTTATGGCAATTCTTGCTTCAAGAGCATGTGGTAGCAAGTTAGGATGAAGTCCCACGTGATGTATGTCATGGATATTATGAGAGTATTCATTGTAATAGCATTAGGCCTCTTATGAGCCTAAAGTGTTCGTCGTCGACAGTGACTGTGAACACTTATGGCCATGTATATAAGTGAATTTCTCTCATAATATAACACTCTCCCATTGTGCAATTGGGTCTTGCTCTTGCTAATCCTCTTATACTAATCTCTCTTTAATGTATGCTAGTGAGTGTGTGTGAGTGATGTGAGGTGAGTGGAGGGACGAGTACATGTAGTGCAATGTGACGGTGTGATAACGCTTGTGGAGATGTGGTGGAATTGCTTCTCAAGGAGTTGTAGAGCTTGGAGACCTCGAGGGTTACGAGCTCAGCCATTGGAAAGATCCTCACGAGATAGTTGTGGTTCACCAGGTAATCTCTTATTGGATGTGTTTTAAGGGAGGTTAGGGTGAGCCATAACACTGTCCTAGCATCACATGCCCCCCTCACAGGCTTCCCAAATGACCTGTGCTCTGATACCAAGTGTCCATGCTATGCCTCTCCCTTGCACCTCATCCCAATATAGATGCATAATATTTAGCGCTGGGCTAGAATATCCCCAAAGCCCCATGGGGTCTTGGACATGTCAAGCATGATGGGCGGGGTCATTAGATCAAGTATGATGGGGGGGGAGTTGGGATTGGCCATTTCCAATTGCATGATTTAGAGAGAGGGTGACCAGGGGTCAACGAGGGTGAGATCCCACCAGGAGGATTTTTATATCCAAAGATATCTCAATTTTGGATTATCTCTCTCTAGATATTTTCTCTCTCTAGGCCAAAACAGGGTAAAACAAGATCTTTCTCCTATTTCAGAGAGAGGAATAATTACAAGAACAGAAGGGGAGGTTCTTACTCCTTTACACCTCAAAAGCTGGAGGGAAGAATCTTACACTCTCTATACACACATTTGCATCCATGTGTGCACACATGCAAACACTGTACACACACGTGCACCCTCTTTAAAAAATAAAAAACTGTATGTGTATCCCCTACACACATGTCCGCATAACACACATACATGTATGTACACACTCTGTAAACCCACACACGCGCGTTTTTGAAACCCCCCCTCTTCTTCCACAAATCCCCCCTCCCCCCCTTTTTTTCCCTTTTCATTTCTTTTATTTGTTTAAAAATCCCCTTAAAAGTGTTTCTTTCTTTTTTTTAAAAGTTGCCCCCCTTCTTCTAAAATGGTTTCCCCTGAAACAGAAGTTCAAAATGAACTTTCCAATGTGCATTAGAAATCAATTAAAAATGATGTAAGGGACCTTAGCTTAAGGGTCTAGATTTCAGAAATTTTTGGATTATGGTCCAATTAAGGTTCCTATGGGCCAATAGGATTAATCTAAGTGTTGGGATGAGATAAATCCAAAGAATAAAAGAAAATACCCAAAAATGAGTAAATGCTCACATAAGATGAAGAGTTGACTGAGTACAAGGTTTATTACTTAAAAATAAAGAGATATTACTAAAAAATTAAGAGATATTACTAAAAAAAAGAGATATTTTGGAGAAATGATGAAATTTTGACACCTTGGTAAGGAGGGGGAGACCTTTGAGGTAGGCGCCTCCTTCACATGTGTGGGAAGGTTTTTTATTTCAAAAAAATTGAGACATTTTTATCTCTCCTCTCTCTTGGATCAAACTGGGATCAAAATGGGAGCTAAACTCGTCCAAATCTTGTCTAAGCTGAACCTGGAAAATTCTAGAACTTAGTTGGACTCAGTTAGTGACCTCCCTCACCTATAAATAGATGCTTAGTCTTTTGTTAAAAAATTTGTGAACTATACCATGCGAGTATTACATTAAAATAATGATATTTTCTATTATCTCTTAAAAATCCTCTACTTTTGGAGAGATTGGAGCTTCTCTCTCTCTTCAACAATCCTTGGAACTTTCTTCTCAACATACTAGACCAATTGATTGGTTGCGGGCTTCCTTCTAAGATAAAGAAGTAAGCCAAATCTAGAGGTAAGAAGTAATTTCACGGTTTTCATAAATATTCTCAATGATTTCACTTCTCAATCCTTCTCAAGCTTGAGAAGTTTCTATTTAGTTGTTTTTACTGCAAATCAAGCTTTCTCTAATAGTTTTAATGATTAATCACAAAAAGTTAATTTTTATGCTTAATTAGGATGCTTTTTATGTATATATCTCTCTCTCCAAAAGAATAGTCATTCCCATGACTAATTCTTTAGCAAATGAATGCTTCTCATTGATAAATTCTTAATTCAAAATCAATCTCTAAGCTTGTTAAGCTAGAGGTTAAGAAAATAGCTTTTTTATGCTAATAAAATTATTGTAAACATAGGATTTAATTCCATATATTGGATTTAAGTCTAAGGATAGTATTCTATCAAAATTGTATTACAAAGTCTTATTCTTTCTAGAAAGATTAAAAATTATCAGTAATAGCAGCGAAGCTATGGCAAAATTTTTAGAAATTAATACATAGCTCATTTTAATGCATAATGCTAAAAGAGGACTTCCTACCATATTCTAGGATTGGACATCCTATGCTAAAAGAATGATTTTTATCAAATTCATGGGAAACTAATTTTTAGTATTTATGCATAAATAAGTAATTAAGAAAAGAGAAAATTTTGGTAATTTTATTTTTATGCAAAAAGAGGAATTCCCATGATAATGGAGATCCATGTAATTAAATGGAAAAAAGAGAAATTTTGGTATACTAAAATAAAGAATATTTTTATTTAAAGAGAAAATTTAGATAAATTTATTTTATGCATGAGAAAATTTAAATGATAAAAGAGGAATTCCCATGACAATTGGAATTCAATCATTTAAATGCTAAAAGTGGAATTCTTGGCATATTTGAAATAATGGATATTTTTATTAAAGAAAAGAGGAATTTTAGATAAAATTAGTTTTGCATATCCCTAAACCACTCTCACCACATGACTAGTCATGTGGTTAGAGGTGCCAAAATCCACATACTAAATATCTCCCGATACTAATCATGTGGCATCATTGGCAACTAGAACGCTCACCACCTATTCACTTAGGGGCCTTTTTAATAGTTCCTAGCTCATAGTACCCGAAAATATATGCACTTATAAAAATCGAGATGGACTCTCCGTGATTAGCAAGATCAACCAACAAATCCATATAAAAGAGCCATGGACTCATCCATTGAGGACCAGCAAGGTCAATCAACCAGATCCATGCCCGAGTTTAGAAAACAACTCTAATACCTTGCTCCATTTTCTTCCTTGACGTACACGTGGGTATCTTCGGCGACCTAGAGCCCGGAGCATCATATGGTCAGCACCCTCTAGGATCCTTTGCAGGTCACCTAGCGCTTCACTCATAGGCCGCTTCCTTGGTCCCTCGTCCACCATACCGGAAGCTCACTATTTAAATCAAACCAAGGCTAGTCAAGAACTCGGTCGGACCTTGCTATGCGAGACGTCCTCCATTGACTCTCCATCAGCTATTGCAACTTTATCAACTAGGTCTCCACGACCTCATTCACAAGATGGTCAAAATGCTTCCCCAGCATTCTTGACATAAAACAGTCATTTAAAAATAGGTCATAAATACAGTTTCTAATGAACTCTCATCTTGAAGCCTAATTTTACACTAATGATAATGTAATTAACATGATTAATCTAAGGTGGGTGATACCCAAGTGAGCTCATGATGATGAGTATGTGTAATAGACTCAAGTACAATTAGGTTACAAGATTAAGACTTGTACTTATTAAAGATGCTTGAGATGTGTGCAAGTGATATGATTTCATTGCTTAAAATGGCCCCCTTTATGAGGAGGTACACCCTTGGGCTTGTACATCAATGTGGGATAAATCATGTTGCTCATGTGGCTTCATGCTATGCTTTGCACTTTTTTGGTTACTCAACTCACTCCCTACCTTTCCTTGTGCTCTTTGGCACCACATTTCTCAACAGATTAGGCTATGATTTAGCACCCATATATATTGAAGTAAAATATGTTAGACATGTGGATTGGATCTTTATCCTCATTATATGATTTTTATATATTGTATCCCCTCAAATATTGTAAGTGATATTGGATATGAAAATATAGTGTATCCCCTCAAATAATAAAGGTTATGCGTAAACATCTTAAGCTATAGGTAAATATATTGTTGCTACGGTGGTGATATTTTGATTCTATAAACTTGATCTAATGGTCTTGAGAGTTCAAAAAAAGCTCACATGCAGTAGCTCGCAAAAAAATCACACTCGAAGAGCCGTGCGCTTCTAACATCTTAATGGGGATCCTAAGCGGGATCTAGTAGGGCTCGGATTATGGGTAAAATTATTCTATGTAAGGCTACAACAGAAACCTTTTGGTGGTGCGGATCCCAGAACCTTGGGGCTCTCCACACCCCAATCGCAAAAATCAAAGAGAGTCAAGTGGTGACCTCGACCCTAGTCAGCCCTACATCATTAGAACCGACATTTCATTGGGTCACAACTAGGCTCTTTTAGAAGCATAAGGCTTCTACAGAGGAAACCCCTATATTTGGGTTCCCTAATCCATGCCTCTTCTGACACCACCCCCAATGCTTAAGCAGGAATGGAGAGCAATGGCTTCCACCCTAGCACTTAAGTAGGAATGGAGAGTAGTGCCTTCCACCTCGACTCACATTACAACACCACCTTTAGAGAATTCGAAAGAGTCTGTAGACACCATCAAGCACCAAGAGGTAATACAACCCTTGTGCACAGCCGGTGTGCAATGGCCCTATCTAACCCCATTCCTATGATCATCACGGTCCCCATAACATGCATGTGTCTACTATGCTACAACAACTTGCGAGCTAGAACTGGAAGGACAAAGCTCAATCAATTGTGTCATGAAAGCTAGCAGTGAAGCAGTGAAGGTATCCAAGCTTTTGTTCTTTGCTCACCTACTAGAATGAGCCAACATGGTAAGCCTGAAACTATAAACCCTCGGTATACATATGTGACGTAGGACCCCCTAGCAATTATATATCTACATATACCCAAGAATGATTAAAACTTGAAAATCAACAAAACAATAAAAAACTAAAACAATCACATGTGCACACACACACACACACACACACACACACACACACACACACACACACATCACACATGCACAACCCCTCTCTACGCACTTGCACAACACCACTCACACATAAAACACATAAAACACATAAAAGCATCACACATGCACAACCCCTCTCTACACACATGCACAACCCCTCTCTACGCACTTGCACAACACCACTCACACATAAAACACATAAAACACATAAAAGCATGCATGTGCACACACACATTCATAAATACAACTCACACACTTGAAACATGTTGAGATTCAAGCTCGATGTCAGCTTGTGCCAGTTGCACTATGTGCTGGCATGTTAGGTAGTAACATGTGAGACATAAATGACTGCGTCCAACTGGTCATACTATGTGGACATTAGCTAGGGTTAGCAGTGTGTGGACACAACACAAGTAGTGTGTTGTAGATTATGGATTATGGCTTTATGCATTGTGTGAGAAGGAAGATGGCTGCCCTCTATGGTTAGGGTTTGATTATACATTAGGGTTTGCTCCTGTGTGTGTGTCTCTTAGCTGATTTGGGTGAGCCTATTGATGGCAAGGTTGTCATTCATTGTGACAACATGAGCAGCATACAGTTGGCCAAGAATCCAGTTTTTCATGTGCGGACCAAACATATAGAGGTCCACTATCATTTTGTCAAAGAGAAAGTGTTGGATGGTACAGAGGATTTGCAGTATGTGATGACTGAAGAGTAGGTGGCCAACATCTTTACAAAGCCACTTAGCAGGGAGAAGTTTGAGCACTTTCGTACTATGTTGTGAGTACATGGGATGAGCTTGAGGGAGAGTGTTGAGAGCCTTGATAGCCCAAGCTCATCTACATCTTCATCTATGGTAGTACATCATGAGCTTGAGATGGGTAGTACATCATGAGCTTGAGATGGGCTGTTGAGATTCAAGCTCGATGTCAGCTTGTGCCAGTTGCACTATGTGCTAGCATGTTAGGTAGTAACATGTGAGACATAAATGACCGTGTCCATCTGGTCATACTGTGTGGACGTTAGCTAGGGTTAGTAGTGTGTGGACACAACACAAGTAGTGTGTTGTAGATTATGGATTATGGCTTTATGCATTGTGTGGGAAGGGAGATGGCTTCCCTCTATGGTTAGGGTTTGAAGATACATTAGGGTTTGCTCCTGTGTGTGTGTCTCCTCTCCCTCTACCTGTTTTTCATCATGGTATCAGAGCCTGGTGCTCTCTATTAGGGTTTATGAGTGAGTGAGAGAAGAGGGAGAAGAAGCGGATTGCAGGTGCAAAAACACAAACAACAACAGATTTGAGTTGCCCAAAGCAAAGGAAAAATTTTTATTTTGCAAGCTTGAGTGTGGTGAATGTATGAGGCAAATGGTTGCAAATATGACAAAGAATCATGTATCTAGAAAATGGCAATGTATTGGCAACTCATGTGCAAGCCCTACATTGAATTTGGAGTAAAGTTGATGCATATTAGTGAGTGGAAATTCACTGGTTTGAAGTCCTCACAAAAACAGAGAAGAAATGTCCATTGTGGATGAAATTGGAGTTGGTTTTTTGCAAAAATCACTACATTGATGGATTGAGTACATGCCTAAGAGTGTTGGGAACTCACCTATACCTTCAATAGCCACTACAAACCTCCCAATTCTCCTCAGGAGCAAGTAGCGCAGACTGTAGGGAAGAAATAGAGCAGTTTTTTCAATACTATGCAAAGTGGAGGCCAAATTCTAGTTGTGTGATTGATTAAACCCAAAACTTGCTTAGCGATTTTGTGACACACATACTTGAGAAGGTTGCTATGTGGTTAATTGGAACAATCATGCATTATGGAGCTGATTATGAGCTGATTAAATAGGTTGTCTATAGTGATTAGTGAAACAAAGGGTCATTAATCGGCTAATTACTCTCTCAACTTTTACAATTGGTCTAATTCCTCTTACATGGAGTTATTAGACATCATTGCTAAGCTAATGAATGCCTAGTATCTCAATTTGGATAAGAATCAAAGGAATTAGAGCACTTTTACTACTGATTTTTACTAGTTTTACTAGTTTTTCTCAAAACAGAGAAGGCGATTTGATAATTTTGGTATGTACACACCTTGGTTCGTGTTGATATGCAACATTGAGCTTGTTTAGGTGTCAACGCAAGTTATCCACATTGGATTGAACCGCTACATTGCAATTTGAAGCCTTGAAAAGCGTGCCAAAATAGGGTACTTTGGACTGACTACGTATGCCAGTTCAATTTGAATGCAATCAGCTTGATTTTCTACATCAACAGTGAAGTTCGTTGAGTACTTTGGAGTATTTGGAACACTTTTTAGAGTGTGGTTGAGCTGAGGAAGGCTTGTTTATAGAATTTGACGTGTGCGGAAGGTGCATTTGCATTGAGCAAATATGTCAGACAACCCAATTTAGATTGTGGGTGAGAAGTTGGATCGAAAGAACTTCCAGGCATGGAAGTATAGGATTAAAAGCTTTCTAAAGGGAAAAGGATTTTGGAACCTTGTTACAGGTGCGGAGCCAGATCCGGAACTACCCCGACAACCTACATAACAACAGGTTGTAGCTCATAAGCAATGGTCAGAGAGAGTATACAAAGTTTTGCATTACTTGTCTATATGTATCGCGGATGCTATACTCATACATATACATGATGGTGAGAATCCCAAGGATGCATGGGATACATTGGTAAAGTTGTTTGATACAGATACTTGTGCTCGTAACCTTAGTTGAGACAACACATTCATAATGTGAAGCGGAAAGGAAGGAGTATTCATGATTATGTACAAGAGATAAAGGAGTATGCAAATGCATTGGCAACTATCATCAATGCCCCCATGCCTGATGATGATTTGGTAGGCATTACCTTGCGTGGTCTTGGTAAAAGGAGTACAAGTGTAAGATCCCTGTCCCCACCGTACAACAAATTAAGGGGTGCTAGCAGCGGAAGTAGCACTTCTTGCGCGGGGCAATGTCCCACACTCAGGGCCTCGCCCACAGATATCCGGACAAGAGACTAATCCATTGGTTTTTCCAAAACCGAACCCAGAAAAACTTCCTTTGCCCGAAAAAAGCACGGGCGATTCCACCAAGATAACTTTTCCCTAACGTAGTCAAAATCCTTAACTAACTGAGCTCATCTGACCGAACCCGTAAGTCCCATAGTTAGATAAGTGACTGTACTTGGATCATAGAGACCAACGCTTTTTTCCTCATTGAGAGGCACAACCGTTGATTCTTTTCCATAGAACAATTTTTGTCCGGAACTTATTTCATCTATTGAACTAAACAAAAATTGAGTCTCGATTTACGGATCCATCAATCCAGCCAGTCCCATGGGTTAGCCAACCGCCTAGCCAACCGTCCAACCATTGTAGTGATGGGGTCCAATTTAGAATTTGGTTAGGTTTGTCCTGGGTAAGATTCAGCCATCTTTAAAACACTCATTTAATGAGACCATAGTATCACTGATCACAATTCTCCAAAATATCCGGTTGAATCTTAATTTCCAATCATTCCTTCATCGGAGTATCTATGGAATCATTGGTAACCAGAATGCTCACCACCTGTCCACTCAGGGGCCTTTTAAATAGTTCCTAGCTCATAGTACCCGGTAATATAATCACTTATAAAAATCAAGATGGAATCTCCGTTGAAGATCAGCAAGATCAACCAACAGATCCATATAAAAGAGCCATGGACTCATCTGTTGAGGACCAGCAAGGTCAATCAACCAGATCCATGCCCGATTTTAGAAAACAACTCTTACTCCTTGTTCCAATATATTCCATGACACATGTGTGGGTATCTTCGGTGACCCAGAGCCCGAGCACCGTATGGTCAGCACCCTCTAGGATCCTTTGCAGATCACCTAGCGCTTCACTCATAGGCCGCTTCCTTGGTCCCTCATCCATCATACTGGAAGCTCACCATTTAAATCGAACCGAGGCTGGTCAAGACCTTAACCGACCATGCTTCGCGAGATGTCCTCCGTTGACTCTCCATCAACTGTTGCAACTTTATCAGTTAGGTCTCCAGGACCTTAATCACAAGACGGTCAAAATGCTTCCCCAGCATTCTTGACATAAAATAGTCATTTACAAACAGGTCACAAATACAGTTTCTATAATGAACTCTCATCTTTCCACATTATCCCTCATCAATCCTCATTACTTATTCCACATTCCATTCATATGTGTACTCATTCTCATCCAATCACATCATTTTCCATCTCATCACATCAAATTCATTCACATCACATATCATTTATTCACATTATCGACGTCACATCATTTCACATACACATTCACATTCATTATTCCACATACACATCCACATCCATACATCCACTTCCACATCCGCATTCATACATACATATCCATATCCACATCCATACATCCACATCCACATTCATACATCCACATCCATATCCACATTCATATTCATACATTCACATCCACATTCATACATCCACACTTCCATTTCCACATCCACATTCATACATCCACATCCACATCCACATCCACATTCCATTTTCACATCCACATTCATACATCCCTATCCACATCATTCATTTATCCATCTGCATCAAAGAGAGAGAGAGAGAGAGAGAGAGAGAGAGAGGGAAGAGTGAGATGAGGGAGAGAGAGAGAAGATCAAACAAAAGATGTGAGATGGTTGGAGAGAGGAGAGGAGACGAAGGGAAGATGGTATAATAGATAGAGAGAGAAAGGGAGGAGCAAGGTTAGTGGTGGAGGGGCTGGGCTAGGAGGTGGTGGGTGGAGATGGTGGTGGGAATAGTTAGAGAGAGAGAGTGTTCAAGTAGAGAGAGAGGGAAACCAAGAAATTCTCCCTCCACAAAGCTCCCTCGGTGACCATCCCCCCCTATCAGTCCACAATGTTAGGAGCTTATGGGCTGCAAGCATTTCTGGCTAGAGGGACAAAATGACAGAAAACGAAAAATGCATTGGACTTGGATCTCAAACCATACAACCAGTAGAAACAAGTTCAATTGTTGTTAATGAAAGTCATGAAGTACATATGTCCGCCAAAAGATGGAGCTCACATAGGGCCACAGGGATAACTATGTACGAGTCGTAATGGTTGAAGAGCTTACATAGTGTCATCTTTCAGAAAGGACTAATGTCACACCTTTCTCTAGAAGTAGAATCGACCAAGTAGAATTGAAGGATGTAGAAGTCCAGTGCCAAAAGGAATGTTGAATGGTGGACGGAGAAAATTTGATAAACGTAGAAGTCCAATGCTAAATTTGAAAGGCGGTACTTAGACAGTAGTAGAAAAATAGAGCTAAAATTGGTAGACACTGAAATTTGATGCTGAAAGCTATGTGTAGTGCAAGTGTGCGGGGTTGCCCACAATGTAAGTAGCATAAAGGAAAGTTGACCAATGTACAGAAGGAGGCAAAAACCCTAGATCTGTGGAAAGTGAAAAGTGCGAGAGTTTACTGATATACCGCATGACAAGATGGGATGCCAAGGAGGAGGCGTCAAGAGCCAATGCCAAGGTGAGAACCAGCAAGAGCCAATGCCAACGAAAGAAAGGCGTCAAGGCCAACAACAGGTTGTCAAAGGCGAGAGCAGATGCGAACGCCAATGGGTGCCACAAAAATCGAATGCAAACGCAAGCTCTAAAACCAAGACTCCAAAACAAGGCTCTGAAACCAAGGATTAATACATAGCTCATTTTTATGCATAATGCTAAAAGAGGACTTCCTACCATATTCTAGGATTGGACATCCTATGCTAAAAGAATGATTTTCATCAAATTCATGGGAAACTAATTTTTAGTATTTATGCATAAATAAGCAATTAAGAAAAGAGAAAATTTTGGTAATTTTATTTTTATGCAAAAAGAGGAATTCCCATGATAATGGAGATCCATGTAATTAAATGAAAAATAGAGAAATTTTGGTATATTAAAATAATGAATATTTTTATTTAAAGAGAAAATTTAGATAAATTTATTTTATGCATGAGAAAATTTAAATGATAAAAGAGGAATTCCCATGACAATTGGAATTCAAGCATTTAAATGGTAAAAGTGGAATTCTTGGCATATTTGAAATAACGGATATTTTTATTAAAGAAAAGAGAAATTTTAGATAAAATTATTTTAATAAAAGAGGAATTCCCATGACATTTGGATTTCAATCATTTAAATGCAAAAAGAGGAATTTCCATGATATTTGAGATCCAAGAAATTAAATGGAAAAGAAGGAATTTTTAGTATAATTCAAATTATGAGTATTTATCAAAAGTGGAATTTTGAGCATTATTGGAAAATATGGGTAAAATTGATTTTTCTAAATCCCATGAATCTCTTACTCAAAAGAAGAATATGGAATATATTTCACTTAAGAAATTTGAAAAAGAATATGAAAATATCCATTGAGAAAAAGTACCTTTAACTAGGCCAAGCAATTGGCAAAAATTTCGAAAAAGTCCCATCGGTATCAAAAGTAGAAAATGTTACTAAATGTGAATAGGTGTGAATGCGATGTGAATAAGATGAGAATACGACATGAATACAATGTGATAGGATGTGAGTGGATATGATAAGATGTGAGTGGATGTGATAAGATGTGAATGTGATGTAAATGGGTGATGTAATGAATATGGATGTGGATGTTGTGTGGATGTGGATGTGAAGAGATGTGGATGGGATGTGAATCGTGATGTGATGTAAATGTATGTGGATGTGATGAGATGTGGATGGGATGTGATGTGATGTAAATGGATGTGGATGTGATGAGATGTGGATGGGATGTGATGTGATGTAAATGGATGTGGATGTGGATGTGATGAGATGAGATTGAGATGTGATGATATGTGAGATGTGATGTAAATAGATGAGAATGAGATATGGACATGATGTAATGTGGATGGGATGTATGTGAATCGGGATAGATGTGAATGAATGAGATGTGATGTGATGTGAATCGGGATAGATATGAATGGATGAGATGTGATGTGAAATGGACGTGATGTGAATCGGGATAGATGTGAATGAATGAGATGTGATGTGATGTGAATCGGGATAGATGTGAATGGATGAGATGTGATGTGAATGGATGTGACGTGATGTGATGTGAATCGGGATAGATGTGAATGGATGAGATGCAATGTGAATGGATGTGATGTGATGTGATATGGATATGTGTAGATGTGAATGGATGAGATGTAATATGATGTGACTAGATGAGAATGGATGAAGGACGATGGGAAAACATATGATTGGATGTGGATTAAGCAATATGAATTGACGTAGAAGAAGGTGGAATAACAAGAAATGATGTGGAACAATGTGGAAAGATGAGAGTTCGTTAGAAACTGTATTTATGACCTGTTTTTAAATGATTGTTTTATGTCAAGAATGTTGGGGAAGCATTTTGACCATCTTGTGAATGAGGTCGTGGAGACCTAAGTGTGAAAGTTGCAACAGCCGATGGAGAGTCAACGGAGGACGTCTCGCGTAGCAAAGTCGACCGAGGTCTTGACCAGCCTCGGTTCGATTGAAATGGTGAGCTTCCAGTACGGTGGATGAGGGACAAAGGAAGCGGCCTATGAGTGAAGTGCTAGGTGACCTGCAAAGGAGCCTAGAGGGTGCTGACCATACGGTGCTCGCCAAAGATACGCATGCGTGTGTCAAGGAAGAAAAAGGTATTAGAGTTGTTTTCTAAACTCGGGCATGGATCTGGTTGATTGACCTTGCTGGTCCTCCAACGGATGAGTCCATGGCTCTTTTATATGGATCTGTTGGTTGATCTTGCTGATCTTCAAAACGGTGAGTCCATCTGGATGTTCTTATGTGATTATATTGCCAGGTACTATGAGCTAGGAACTATTAAAAAGGCTCTTGAGTGAATAGGTGGTGAGCGTTCTGGTTGCCATTGATGCCATCGATACACCGATGAAGGAATGATTGGAAATTAGAATTCAAGCTAGATATTTTGGAGGATTATGATCAGTGATACTATGGTTTCATTAAAAGATTGTTTAAAAGACAAGTGAATCTGTGAAAAAAGCAATTTCACATTTAGTGTGTAAGTGTTGTGACTATCTTGAACTTTGCTTGAAGCGCTGGCTAGGGGGCCTGGGAACTCTTTTCCTCGGTACCTGCCGGGGCAAAACATGACCAAATTCCTATATGGATCCTATCACTACAGTGGTTGGGCGGTTGGCTAACCCATGGGATTGGATGGGGTTAGGCTAGACTGATGGTATCCTAAAATGAGACTCAATTCTATTAAGTTACGATAGTTGAAGTAAATCCCGGATAACCCTTATTCTATGGAAAAGAATCAACGACTGTGCCTCTTGATGAGGAAAAAAGCGTTGGACTCTATGATCCAAGTGCAAGTCTTTTCCTTGATCTGACCATGTGACTTACGGGTTTGGTTGGATCAGTTTTGTTAGTTAAGGCTCTTGACTATGTTAGAATAAAAATATCCTGGAGGAATCGCCTATGTCTGTTAGGCGAGGAAAGTTTTTTTTTTGGGGTTTAGTTTTGGAAGAACTGAGGGATTAGTCTCTTGTCCGGATATCCGTGGGGTGGGCGAGGCCTTGAGTGAGAGATTCTGCCTTGTGCAAGAAGTGCTACTTTCGCTGCTAGCACCCTCGAAATTCGTTGCACGGAGGGGGCATGGATTTTTCAGAGAGTGTGCATATGTAGGTATGTTTTGTATGTGTACACATGCAAATAGAGGAGGGTGTGTGCATGTGCGAATGGGTGTGTTTTGTATGTGTACACTTGCAAATAGAGGGGGTGTGTGCATGTGCGAATGGGTGTGTTTTGATGAAAAACAAGTAGAGGGAGAGGAGACACACACACAGGAGCAAACCCTAATGTATTATCAAACCCTAACCATAGAGGAAAACCATCTCCCTTCTCACACAATGCATAAAGCCATAATCCATAATCTACAACATACTACTTGTGTTGTATCCACACACTGCTAACCCTAGCTAATGTCCACACAGTATGACCAGCTGGACGTTGTCATTTATGTCTCACATGTTACTACCTAACATGCCAGCACATAGTGCAACACTGGCACAAGCTGAACAGCCCATCTCAAGCTCATGATGTACTACCATAGATGAAGATGTAGATGAGCTTGGGCTATCAAGGCTCTCAACACTCCACCTCAAGCTCATCCCATGTACTCCCAACATAGTATGGAAGTACTCAAACTTCTCCCTACTGGTAAGTGGCTTTGTAAAGATGTCGGCCACCTGCTCTTCAGTTTTCACATACTGCAAATCCACATGTTTGGTCCCAACATGAAAAACTGGATTCTTGGCCAACTATGCTACTCATACTGTCACAATGAATGACAACCTTGCCCATCAATAGGCTCACCCAAATCAGCCAAGAGACTCTTTAACCATACTCCTTCACATGTAGCAATGGCTGCACCCCTATATTCAGCCTCTGTACTAGATAAAGCAATAGTAGGTTGCTTCTTGCTGCTCCAACTCACCACTGCACTTTCAAATGTAAAGGCATAACCACTAGTAGACCTCCTGTCATACGAGCTACCTACCCAATCTGCGTCTGTGTAGCCGTATATATCCAAGCCTTTACCATGTTCATAAAGAAGACCATAATGTGCAGTGGTCTTTACATAGCGCAAAGTGCATGTCACTGCATCCAAATGAGGTTTTTTGGGGCTTTGCATGAATTGGCATACTAGCCCCACAGCATAACTGAGATTTGGGTATGTGATAGTCATGTAAATAAGACTGCAAACCATCTTTCTATACATAGATAGATCATCCAACTCTTCACCAAAATCAGCCCACAGCTTCACATTCTTCTCCAAAGGTGTACTCATTGGCTTACACCCTGTCATCCCATATTTTACCAACATATTCAATGCATATTGGCGTTGCACTAACCATGTCCCTCCATGGTCTTTGATCACTTCAATCCCAAGAAAATATCTCAATTCACCCAAGTCTTCATATCAAACTGCCCACTCAATGCCTTTGTGACATGCATAACATCTGTAGCATGATCTCCTGTGACAATCAAGTCATCCACATAGATGACAAGTAAGACAATCCCATGATCTGTTTTCTTCACATAGAGTGAGGAATCTGCTGAAGGAACCCAAAGTCCAAGGGAGATAAGATATCGCCTTATCTTATCACTCCAAGCACGAGGTGCTTGCTTCAAACCATATAATGCTTTCCTTAATCTGCATACATGAGTGGGGTCCCTCAGGTGTACATATCCTTTTGGCTGTGCCATATAAACTTCCTCTTGTAAATCACCATTTAGAAATGCATTTTTCACATCCATTTGATGCATTTCCCAACCATTTGCTGCAGTCAGAGCAATGACTGCTCTCTTTGTTCCCATCTTTGCAACTGGACTAAATGTTTTATCATAGTCCAAGCCTTGGGTTTGTGCATAACCCTTAGCTGCCAACCCCGCTTTATGGTGCTCAATGGAACCATCTGATTTGCATTTCACCTTATAAACCCATTTGCAACCAATGACTTTTTTTACCTTGTGGTAAGGCAACCAAATCCCAAGTGTCATTTTGAACAAAGAGGTCATATATGCATAATGCATAGTAAAGTCACGATATGTCAACCTGTCAATTAGATACCTGACCCTTTGGGATCTCTGCAATGTATGCGGATCACTCTGAACACCTGTCACTCTAGCATGTGGAGGCACATATCTATCCTGCCTGTGCGTAAATATGGTATGCCAAGTTCCTCATCCAAACTTTGTGAACTTGATGACTCATAACCTGTAATGCCAATTCCTTTAACCTTCTTTTTCCCTTTATCCACCACAGCACTACTCCCAGAGCTCACACTCTCATGTCTTAAGCGTCCTGACCATGGACGTATAGTGCTACTCTCAGACTTTGCTGGCCCAGACATAGAAATAGAACTTGCTTGTGGTAAGTTCACATGCACATCAGCATCAACGAAATCAATGACACCCTCATCCTTTGCCTTGTACCAACTAGCAAGTTCATCAAACACCACATCTTGGAGATAACCACTTGCCTAGTTTGTGGATTGTAACATTTATATGCCTTGCGATCCTATGCATACCCAACAAAAACACACTTTTCTGCCTTAGGATCCAACTTCCTCCTTCTCTTGTCTGGCACATGCACATAAGCTATGCAACCAAACACTTTGAGGTGTCCAATGTCTGGCCTAAAACCTGCAAGATGCATCTTTGGTGTACTTCCATGTATGGCTGCTGTGGGTGTCTTATTAAGTACATACACCGCTGTGGCACACGCTTCTGCCCAATAGTAATCTAGCATGCTCTTTTCATTGAGCATCACCCTGGCCACATCACAAATGACTCTATTTTTTCTCTCAGCAACACCATTTTCCTGAGGTGTATACCTGCAAGTTAACTGCCTTCTTATGCCATGCTTTCTCAAGAAATTCTCAAAAGCATGTGAGATGTATTCACCACCTCCATCTATCCTCAAACATTTTATCCAAGAGCCATATTGCTTCTCTGCAAAAGCTTTGAAGTCTATAAACTTTCCCAATACTTCACTTTTCTCTTTGAGAAAGTAAATCCATGTCATTCTACTGAAATCATCAATGAATGTCACATAATACAAGCTTCCTTTAATGGATGGGTTTTGTGCAGGACCCCATACATTACTATGAACTATCTCAAGTGGCCTGCTACTCATGTTGCCTTCTTTAGGAAATGGAAACCTTGCTTGCTTTCCAAACTGGCAAGCATCACAAACATGCATATTCCCATCATACTTGAATCTAGGCAGCCCACTAACAATGCCTCTTGCCTGCATGTTCTTTAACCTTTGTATGTTCACATGTCCAATCCTTTTATACCACATGTCAATGTCCTGTACCACATTTTGGCTTTTAGAGAACATGGCTAATTTTAACCGAGGAATCCCAGCATCATCCAACTTAAATAACCTGCTTTCTTTTTTGCCTTTGGCAATGACTCTACATCCATTTTTGAAATCCTCAACGAAGCAACCATGCTCGTTGAAACGAACCTGTAAACCTTGTTCCACCATTTGACCAACTGAGGCCAAAATTTTTGTAATAGAAGACACATACAAGATATCTGCCATAGACTTTGTTTCACCATTGTGCATAACCAATGGTACACTTCCAGCATGTGTGATAGCATAATTGGGAATCATCTCCTGTCTCCACATAGCCTTTCACATCCATTGGCTTCATATGCTCAAACCATTCGCCATGATAAGTCATATGGTTTGATGCTCCAGAGTCTATATACCAAGTGTCATCACTGTCACCATTTGTTATCATAGATCCCACGACATGTTTCATGGCAAACAAGTGATTTACGGTGCCATCATTACTGCTTGATGCAAAATTTCCACCATTTGCATAATTTTCACCATGTTGTGCATAATGTCCACCATGTTCCTCTCAAATCATTTTGTTTGCGGAAACAATCACGTGCCATATGACCAAATTTTCCATAGTAATGGCATTCCACATTTTGCATAGATTCTTGTTGGCCTTGCCAACGTCCTCTTCCACGAGGATTACCTTTGCCTCTCTGAGGTGTATATCCACCACGACCACCTCTGGCACCATATGAAGGCTGAAAATTCTGTTGTGGTGACCTATCCTACCATCCACGACCATTACCATGACCTCGTGATGCAAATCTCCCCTGCCTCTAAATCCTCTTTGTGAATAGAAAGCCTGATTTCTGCCATTATTCACTGAGTTTGATTTCCTCAACAAGCAAGAGTGAAACCAACTTATCAAAATCTGGTAAACCTGTACTCCGAACAGAAATAGATGTATCAAAAAACTTGTTGTAAGATTCCTCCCTAGCCTCTCAGGATGTCCAGTATCTTCCCCTGTAGTCAAATCCCTCTTCAGAAATATAAAAGATCTTGTTTATACTTGTTTTGGCCTAGAGAGAGAAAATCTTCTAGAGAGAGATTATTCAGATTTTAAATATTTTTGGATGGAAAATTATCTCATCTTATTTAAATAAGTTTCCCCGAAACAGAAGTTCAAAAAGATTTTCAGAAGGTGCATTCAAAATAAATTATAATCTGTTCAAAAGGCCTTATCCTGGGGTCCACGATAAGGCCTTATCCTGGGAGTCCAGATTTTTTTGAAATTTTAAATTAAGGTTCTTATGGACCAATAAGATTCATCCAAATGTAGGGAGGAGATAAATGGAAGAATAAAAGGAAAATCTTCCAAAAACGAGTAAATACTCACATAAGATGAAGAGTTGACTAAGGACAAGGTTAATAGTTAAAAAGAGAGATATTTAGAAGAAATGATACATTTTTGACACCTCAGTATGGGGGAATTCCCCTCATGAAGGAGGCACCTATTTCACATGTGTGGGAGAGTTTTAAACTCCCAAATAATGAGATATTTTTATCTCTCCTCTCTCTTGTTTCAACTAGATCCAAAAAGTGAGCTAAACTGACCTAAAAATGGTCAAAAATTGACCAAACTGATCTAGAAAATTATAGAATCAGTTTGCTTGGTTAGAGGCTCACTTTTTCCTATAAATAGAAGCCTTCCCCTTTGTTGAAGCTTAATAGTGTTTTTGCACTGTTACATTGCTTCTTCCAAGAGCCAAAAACTATGAATTTACTCATAATTCATTAGTTTTTGACCTTTCCCTCTTCTAAAGATTGGTGGCCACTCTTGTTTCAAACAAGAGTAGATCCCTCAAACTATCAAGCCAAAGGAAAGCTCTCAAATTCTCCTTGTAAGTTGGAGATTCTTCTCTTTTCAATTTCATTTTATGGTTTTTATGATTTTTATCTTCTTTAAAGTGAATAATGATGTTATGTCCATTGAAAAGGCATTCCCCTCTCTTCTTAGTAAATCCAACCCTTCTTTATCCTAGATGAATGATTAATGGATAGAATCAAGTTTTTCATAATGTTTTTCTTAAATAAGTAGAAAATGTTTACATTAGAATGATTTAAATACTCTTGGTGAAATTCTAGTTGATTTTAGATTTTTCATATGAAAAATAAGATAATGACATAATCATAAACAATTGCTAAATCCAGTCATGTGAATATTCATAAATAAATAGGTCTATTGCACTACAAAATGAAATCTTCATCAAGGCACCCTCCACAATGTCCCCTTTAGGATCAATACAAACAATGTTCATGCCTAATGTATGCACTACCATAGCACAACCTCCACATCCTGCATAAAGCTCTACTATCACTTGCTCTTTTTTGCATAATGCTTCAACAAGCTATTCCAAAAGTCATATCCATGCTAAGACCCACCTCTAAAGAAAGCATCTCTTTTGATTCCACAAAAAAATGTAACACCCTTAATTTGGAGCGCTTATATATTTGTACCATACCTCGCCACGTTGTCCCATCTGGACATCCTCCCCAGTGCATAATGGTATAAGGATCAATGATATAACCAGGTAAGACAGTTTGTGTATGGTTTACTCCAACTCTGCTTGTGAAGGTAGCAAACGATGTGGGTACATGCCTGCATAATCAGGCGAGAAAGGTTGTGTACGGTTTACTCCAACTATGCTTGTGAAGGTAGCAAACGATGTGGGTATATTTCTACATAAGAGTATGAGATTATTTATTGTAACAAAAAGTGATCTTCAAAGCAAACCTATATGGTTGGTATTACTTACCTCTTGTCCAAACACCTTTCCAATCTGCGTTGTACACCGCACATTCACCAGGGTGTCTAAGGAGAAGCCAGATTTATCGGCCTATGCTATAATGGTTGCCACTTGATACATAGTACCAATGATAATAATAGAGCCATTTTTGTCTAGGATGGTCTCACAAATCTAAAACAATAAAGGCTCCTCTCCATCTACGTGGCATAGACATAAAATTTGAGAATTTTCACCCAACATATACACAATAATACTTAAGGTCTTAATGATGGAAAAATCATTGCATCACTCACATGTATAGATATTCCATGGTGGGAAAATGTCATCGGGGTAGCCATAAACGGAACCTCCTATGGGCAACCTCACTACAATACAATCACATGACGTTTTAGGCCACACATTGGACACCTCAAAGTGTTTGGTTGCATAGCTTATGTGCATGTGCGAGACGAGAGAAGGAAGAAGTTGGATCCTAAGGCAGAGTCTGATAGTAGCACTATACGTCCATGGTCAGGATGCTTGAGACATGAGAGTGTGAGCACTAGGAGTAGTGCTGTGGATAAAGGGAAAAAGAAGGTTGAAGGAATTGGCATTTACAGGTTATGAGTCGTCAAGTTCAAAAAGTTTGGATGAGGAACTTGGCATACCAGTTTTACGCACACCAGGTGCAAGGCAGGATAGATATGTGCCTCCACATGCTAGAATGAGAGGTGTTCAGAAGAGTGATCCGCATGCATTGCGTAGATCCCAAAGGGTCAGGTATCCAGGTTGATAGGTTGACATATCGTGACTTTACTATGCATTACGCATATATGACCTCTTTGGTGAAGCATGTGGAACCTACATGCTATACAGAAGCTATTGGGAAGCATGTATGGGAGAAGGCAATGGATGTTGAGATGGACACATTGGTTCATAATAATGAAACTTGGGATTTGGTTGCCTTACCACACAAGGCAAAAATGTCATTGGTTGCAAATGGGTTTATAAGGTGAAATGCAAATCAGATGGTTCCATTGAGCGCCATAAAGCACAGTTGGTAGCTATGGGTTATGCACAAACCCAAGGCTTGGACTATGATGAAACATTTAGTCCAGTTGCAAAGATGGGAACAGTGAGAGCAGTCATTGCTTTGGCTACAACAAATGGTTGGGAAATGCATCAAATGGATGTGAAAAACGCATTTCTAAATGGTGATTTACAAGAGGAAGTTTATATGGCATAGCCAGAAGGATATGTACACCCGAGGTACCCCACTCATGTATGTAGATTAAGGAAAGCATTATATGGTTTGAAGCAAGCACCTCGTGCTTGGAGTGATAAGATAAGCTGATATCTTATCTCCCTTGGATTTCAGGTTTCTTCAACAGATTCTTCACTCTATGTGAAGAAAACAGATCATGGGATTGTCTTACTTGTCATCTATGTGGATGACTTGATTGTCACAAGAGATCATGCTATAGATGTTATGCATGTCAAGAAGGCATTGAGTGGGCAGTTTGATATGAAGACTTGGGTGAATTGAGATATTTTCTTGGGATTGAAGTGATCAAAGACCATGCAGGGACATGGTTAGTGCAACGCCAATATGCATTGGATATGTTGGCAAAATATGGGATGACAGGGTGTAAGCTAATGAGTACAACTTTGGAGCAGAATGTGAAGCTGCGGGCTGATTTTGGTGAAGAGTTGGATGATCCATCTATGTATAGAAAGATGGTTGGCAGTCTTATTTACATGACTATTACACGCCCGGATCTCAGTTATACTGTGGCGCTAGTAAGCCAATTTATGCAAAGCCCCTAAAAACCTCATTTGGATGCAGTGAGATGCATTATGCGCTATGTAAAGACCACTGCACATTATGGTCTTCTTTATGAGCATAGTAAAGGCTTGGATGTACACGGCTACACAGACGTAGATTGGGCAAGTAGCTCGTATGACAGGAGGTCTACTAGTGGTTATGCCTTTATATTTGGAAGTGCACTGGTGAGTTGGAGCAGCAAGAAGTAACCTACTGTTGCTTTATCTAGTACAGAGGCTGAATACAGGGGTGCAGCCATTGCTACATGTGAAGGAGTATGGTTAAAGAGTCTCTTGGCTGATTTGGGTGAGCCTATTGATGGCAAGGTTGTCATTCATTGTGACAACATGAGCAGCATCATACAGTTGGCCAAGAATCTAGTTTTTCATGTGCAGACCAAGCATATAGAGGTCCACTATCATTTTGTCAGAGAGAAAGTGTTGGATGGTACAGTGGATTTGCAATATGTGAAGACTGAAGAGCAGGTGGCCGACATCTTTACAAAGCCACTTAGCAGGGAGAAGTTTGAGTACTTCCATACTATGTTGGGAGTACATGGGATGAGCTTGAGGGGGAGTGTTGAGAGCTTTGATAGCCCAAGCTCATCTACATCTTCATCTATGGCAGTACATCATGAGCTTGAGAGGGGCTGTTGAGATTCAAGCTCGATGTTAGCTTGTGCCAGTTGCACTATGTGCTGGCATGTTAGGTAGTAACATGTGAGACATAAATGACCGCGTCCAGTTGGTCATAGTGTGTGGACATTAGCTAGGGTTAGTAGTGTGTGGACACAACACATGTAGTGTGTTGTAGATTATGGATTATGGATTTATGCATTGTGTGAGAAGGGAGATGGCTTCCCTCTATGGTTAGGGTTTGCTTAATACATTAGGGTTTGCTCCTGTGTGTGTGTCTTCTCTCCCTCTATCTATTTTTCATCATAATCATCATCTTTTCCTCCTCTTCTTTGTACTGTTACTTCTTGCACTATTTTCCTCCTCTTCTTCGTACTGTTACTTCTTGGCTTGCTTGTTTGGCAAGCGTGCTCTTTAAGCATTGTGCACGCTTTGGATGTGGGGTTTCCTTTGATGTGTTTGGATTAATCTAAACACATCGACATATACAAGACAAATTACTTAATCATTTACACAATTGTTTGCAACAAAATACTCTCAGCACATCACACCACATCTTATCATATCCACTCACATCACATCACATCACATTCACATCTTATTCACATCTATTCACATTTAGTAACATTTTCTATTTTGAATACCGATGGAACTTTTCTAAATTTTTGTTAATTGCTTGGCCTAGTTAAAGGTACTTTTTCTCGACGGATATTTTCATATTCTTTCTCAAATTTCTCAAGTGAAATATATTCAATATTCTTCTTTTGAGTAAAAGATTCATGGGATTTACAAAAATCAATTTTACCCATATTTTCCAATAATGCTCAAAATTCCACTTTTGATAAATACTCATAATTTGAATTATGCTAAAAATTTCTCTTTTTCCATTTAATTTCTTGGATCTCAAATATCATGGGAATTCCTCTTTTTGCATTTAAATGATTGAATTTCAAATGTCATGGGAATTCCTCTTTTATCATCATAAAATAATTTTATCTAAAATTTCTCTTTTCTTTAATAAAAATATCCATTATTTCAAATATGCCAAGAATTCTACTTTTACCATTTAAATGATTGAATTCCAATTGTCATGGGAGTTCCTCTTTTATCATTTAAATTTTCTCATGTATAAAATAAATTTATCTAAAATTTCTCTTTAAATAAAAATATTCATTATTTTAATACACCAAAATTTCTCTTTTTTCCATTTAATTACATGGATCTCCATTATCATGGGAATTCCTCTTTTTGTATAAAAATAAAATTATCAAATTTTCTCTTTTCTTTAATTAATTATTTATGCATAAATACTAAAAATTAGTTTCCCATGAATTTGATGAAAATCATTCTTTTAGCATAGGATGTCCAATCCTAGAATATGGTAGGAAGTCCTCTTTTCACATTATGCATAAAAATGAGTTATGTATTAATTTCTAAAAATTTTACCATAGCTTTGCTGCTATTACTGTAATTTTTAATATTTCTAGAAAGAATAAGACTTTGTAATACAATTATGTTAGAATACTATCCTTAGACTTAAATCCAATTTATGGAATTAAATCATAAGTTTATCATAATTTTATTAGCATAAAAAAGCCATTTTCTTAACCTCTAGCTTAACAAGCTTAGAGATTGATTTTGAATTAAGAATTTATCAATGAGAAGCATTCATTTTGCTAAAGAATTAGTCAGAGGAATGACTATTCGTTTGGGGAGAGAGAGATATACATAAAAAGCATCCTAATTAAGCATAAAACTAACTTTTTTGTGATTAATCATTAGAATTCTTATAGAAAGCTTGATTTGCATTGAAAACAATTAATTTAAAACTTCTCAAGCTTGAGAGGGGTTGAGAAGTGAAATCTTTTGAGAATATTAATGAAAACCATGAAATTACTTCTTACCTCTTGATTTGGCTTGCTTCTTATCTTAGAAGGAAGCTCCCAATCAATCAATTGGTTTAGTATGTTGAGAAGAAAGCTCCAAGGATTGTTGAAGAGAGAGAAAAGCTCCAAGCTCTCCAAAAGTAGAGGATTTTCTCAAAAAATCAAGTTAAGATCCATATTATGTGAAGATCTAAGGTACAAAGTGGGAATCTCATATGAGTTTATATGTGAAAGATATTAGCATTTTATGGAATCAGTTTAAATTTGGGACAGGGTGTATACATTGACTTTGTACCTAAGAAAATGAGGACTTTTGACTATCTAATGCTTAATCAAATTATGCAACTATATTTCCAACTTTGAATATGATGTTCCAACAAAAGAACTTGAAACGAAATTCTTTCATTTACTAGGAGAGATTAGCCACTAAAGGTAAACAAATGCCTTTTTTTTACTGTTTACAGGGTGCCTGAGTGGACAAAAGTGGGCACCCTGATCTTGCAACCACCCGAATTCGCTTTCTCGTATGTGCCCAATAGTACTCGTTATTTTATTTTTGGTGTTTTTTCTATTTTGTTGCCTTTGCGATGGGACATCCTCAGTCAAAGTACTTGAATGAGTAGACTAGCACAAAATAGTTAATGATTAGTATTCAAGTGGTAGGTGGAATTATTAAGGAGGAGTTAGGAAAACAATGGTGTCAGTAAGCAAGTGGCGAGGGGGGCGAAAATTCTGGAGGGACAACGAGGCAACACGCATGCAAAATTATTGCGCTCCAAGATGCTGTATGTTGATGGTGATGTTTATGAAGTATCTTTTTGAAGACACCGTAATGGGTATCTTGGCTCCCGTGGAGTTATCGGGTTGCAATGTTCTCTTTTTTTCTTTTTGTGAGTTGTTTTCTTTTGTCATTGTAGCTCATGGAACTAGGATCCTGTGTTGATAGGAGTGATAGTTGATGGAAAGGATCCATAGATGGTGAGTCGAAGAAGAAGTTATGGTGGGTAGGATTGATTAGGCATGAAGCACAGTTATTCAGGTGAAGCAGGGGTCATTAAGAAAATCCAAGCAATGGGTCGTACCATTGACCACCAGGCTTGTGCCCACCATGGTCCCCCCATCCAAAGATGTACATGGATGGATTAGGCATGAAGCATAGTTATTCAGGTGAAGCGAGGGTCATTAAGAAAATCTAGGCGATGGATCATACCATTGACTAGGCTTGCACCCACCATGGTCCCCCCATCTAGAGATGTACCTAGATGGCTGTCGATGTTGAAGCTTTGTGTGGTGTGTGCGCATAGGAGGATAGAGCCCTGTGAGAATTGCAGGTGTTGTGCATGGGCAAGGGGAAAAGGTGTACCCATGGTCCTAATCACCTAGAGACTCTTTTTTTTTTGGGTTCTCATATGGTGAGGACTTACATGGACTTATTGGTTAGTACCCCTAAAGAGGGTTTTGTATTGAGTGGCCCATTTGACGAGATTTGTGAGCTTACCTTTGAGTGTATCTTTGAGTGGTTGGATAAGCTCTGCCATTTATAGCATTGCCCCTTGGTTTGATGAAGAAGTCAAGGGGTGGAGTGGAGCGTTGGGTATGAGGCTCCTGTGGTTGAAAGGGCTGGGCAAATTGAGCTTTTGAGTGCCCATGGGTTGGGTGTGGGTAACTTCGTAAGATCTAGTTGAGGAGGAGGGGACTTGCTTGCCCATTGGTTGACAAACCATCTATGTTGAGTGGGTCATTATTACTGGCTTGGATGGCATGTTTTGGGTGAACTGTTGAGGGTTATGTCGTGGGAGCCAAATCATGGAGTTGCCATCATGGAAGCCTTGAGCTTCTAAGAGGCACTTGGGCACCCATCGTTTTGCTGAGTGATGAAGGCCTGTGGTTGACGAGGCTTCCATGATTTTTATCAATAAGTCTTTGAGCTATGATTAGGTTGTCGACAGGTAGGACATGCTTTAGATTGTGGCTTTGGGAGCCACAAGTGTGGCCTTCAATGGAAGCCTTGAGCTTTGAGCACGTTGGGAGGCACCTAGTGTCGTTGGCTTTGTTATGCTTGGGGTTGCCTAACCTGTGGGGCTGTGGGAACTTTTGTCGCGGCTTCCTAGGGAGTTGTTGTGGTGGATGAGCATAGGCGACGTTCTTGGGTAGCCAAAGGTGAGTATTGCCTTCATAGTAGCCTTGTGCTCATAACAGGCAGTCGGGGACTAGCCAATGCTGAAGCTTTGGCTTGGGGTTGGTTTTTTTTGGCTTAGTTAGCTTCTTGCACTTGGGTTTCAGAGATGGACATTTGGGGATCCAGAGTTCTGTGTAGCCATGATAGAACCCTTGAGTAGCAAGAAGATTCTTAGGCACCCACCATTGATTGTCATGGTAAAGGTATGCTAGATTAGCGTTGCAAGAGAGGGAGAGGGAACACTCCACTTCTATTGCACAAATGGGAGAATGAGTTACAACAAGAGAAATTGGCTTTTATAGTTCCAAGCCTTTTTCCACTAGGCTGCCTGGGAGTAAGTGACCCGCCCAAAACATAGTTATAAGGCTTTCCTCTATGGTTTGGCCAACTGACCAATATCCTCTTGTCTATCCTTTGAAGCTCAATACTTGGGAGCATCTTTAGGGAGTTTCGCTCATAAAATGATGGGATCTACAATATAGTACGTGCGTCCATTACATAAGTGTGCGGACATAGTGTTGTCATAGGAATGTGTTAGCCAATATGTGGTTAACATTGAGATAGTGTTATAAAAGCAATTATTTGTAATGGTGTTAAGTAGACATCAAATCCATTTAGATATTGAAATTGGTAGGGGAAACAATCTATCATTTCATAACATTTAGATTTTAATCCCTTTAAATGGAACATAAGATTTTGCTTTCACATATGGTGGGAGTTCTCATTGAATGTAAATGGATTTTTAGATTTTAATTATGAAAGTAATCCTAATGATAATAGTACTCAAGTATCATATCAAATATCATTTGTGAGCTCAAATGAAGAAACACAAGTGGTTGTTGTTGAGAATATACACATTTCTATGGCATTTCCAACTTGTATATGTTCATTTCTTTTGATCTATAAAACTATAAGTTTGAAAAGGAGAACTACCAAATTTTTATGGTTGGAAGATTCTTTAAGGATCAAGCTATTTTCAAAAGAAAATATCAAGCTACTTTCAAAAGAAAACAAAACATGTGTGATGAGAAAATGAATTTATCGCTTTCATTGAGTTAATAACAAGATTTTTAGCTTAAGGTGGTAGGTATCTACATAGTAAATAATCATCATAGGGAGTAGGTTGTAGCATGATTCCACCCAATGGATGTATATAATTCATGTACTACACATGAAATTGGAGTGAGGGAGTGTTACAAGGTGCTATTTGTAATTTAAAAGGTTGGTATGCGTAGACCTAGATGTTCAAATTGGCTATGTGATTGGAACTTTTGTTTTAACAAAAAAATTGGTCATTTCACAACCTTTAGATTTTGATCTCTTTAAACGGAATAAGAGACTTTGGTCCCACATATGGTTGGAGTTCAACGAGCTTAATTTTTTTTAAGATTTTGATTATACAAAAATATAATGATAGGAGTAGTAATCAAGTATCATGTCAAATATCATGTTAAATGGAACCAAAGACTTTGGTCCCACATATGGTGGGAGTTCAATGACCTTAAATAGACTTTTAGATTTTGATTATGCATGAGATACTAATGATAGGAGTAGAAATCAAGTATCATGTCAAATATCACTTGAAAGTTCAAATGAAGAAAGACAAGTGGTTGTTGAGGATACATAATTTTATAAATAATTTCTTTGAAAACATTCAAGAGTCGAATCGTGTAAGGTCATATCTTTTGATCTATAAAATTATAAGTTTGCAACAAAGAACCAAGACCATATTAGGGAGTTTGGGAAAATCCCAATTCCCATTTTGTAAGATCAAAAACTGGGGGGACATGGTGAATCCTTTTAAGATTTTGTCAAAACTCCCTCATGTAATATATCATTGGAAAGATCTTAAAGAGTAGGTTCTAAATCCACATTCTCCCACGAATTTGGTATTGGTATGCTCAAGATACACCAAAAAGTACATTGAAAAGAGAATTCCCAAAGTAATGGGATTTTCCCAAACTCCCTAATATGGTCTTAGTTACCATAATTTTTTGTGGTCGGATGGTGTTAAAAATACAAGTGAATAGGGTGTGTGCGGGAAAAAGCCCTTGGTTAGAGGCTGTAAAAGAGAAGATGTAAATGTGAAAGAACCTGTGAAAAGGTGAGAAGAATCTACTGGGAGAGAATAAAGGGTAGCATGAGAAGATTTAGGAAGTGTGGAGTTATTCTGGGAGATATTCTGGGAAAAGTGAAGAGGTGGAGAGAATCAGGGAAAAGAGGTGGAGTGAATCATGGAGAAATCAATGGGATTTGATGCTTGATGTAAACTCTATAAATTGAGGCATAGCCCTAATGAGAATTTGCTGGTTTTTGAGTATCCATGCCTACATTAATCTATTTGGTAATTATCCACTAATTATATCTTAATTATTTACTAATCACTTTATTAATGATGTTGATTCTAGTGTTTGATCCACCATAACTACTCACAATGCCCAAATTTCAACATGGTATCACAGCCATGCCTAGAATCCATTAGATTTATGAGCCCATTATCTAACTAATTAGGATTAGTAGATAATTAGGAAATAATCAAAATTTTAGTTATTTTTCACTTCACCCCTTCACCCCCAGCCAGTGGAGGATCTCATTCACCTTGCACACATAGAATTAGGGCAAACCCTTCTAGCATATGGTAGCCAACCCACTTGCCTTCAAGCCCATCAAAACGGCGCAGCAAACCGCCAAGCAACGAAGGAGAAATCGAGAAATTCACTGGCGCCTATTTTTCTGAGTGAAATTGACATTACTACTTGCACAGATCAAAGGTCTCTAATTCCTCCTAGCCCAAGGTGTTTTCAAGCATGCTCTACAAGCTGGTGAAGACAGAATTCAGTTTCATCAAGTCTACAATGAGATCCAAGCTCTTCATCAAATTTGCAGGTGACTTTGGTAAAACAGAGATTAAGCTTTCAATATTTGGTCAAATCTTGTGTTTCTTGGCTTAATCCTCTACTAGACATATTGCTATTGATTCCTTTGAAAGCATTTGAGCTCATTTGAAGTCTAAGGCACCAGATCTAGACTCCCCGCATACTCTATTTTTTGCACACAAAATAGTGGATTAATTTACTAATTAATGTGATTAATCAGTGTTAATCACTATATTTTGGTGCAATTGAGGGTTCAAATTAACCATTAGATATCTGATACAGATCCCTATAACTTCAGATTGCAATTCGGAGTTGGTTTGATACTCTAACCATCCGTACAAATTGGTTACCCTTGATTTAATGTAATTTCTGGTGATTTTATGCTGATAAATTTTTTGTAATCATCTATTAAACACCAGATTGAGTTGTAAAAGGGTAGACACTGTCCTTGAATCTTGAAATTGGATCAAGAGGTAAGACCCCCTTCACATCACCATGAGTACAGCACAGGAAATAGCCAAATTTAATGGGAAGTAGTTTTATACATGGCAGACAAAAACCAGGTATTTACTCATGAGGAAAAATCTGTGGGGTTAGTTGAAGGGAGAGATGAATGCCCAGAGAGAGGGAAAAATGAGTGGAAGAGCAGGAATGAAAAAGCATTGGGACTTATTGCACTCAGTTTAAATGATGAAATCATTCATCACATCAGAGGGATACAATGGGCAAAAGATGCATGGGATGAACTCAATAAATTATTTGGTACACAAGCAAAAAATTCAAAGATAAATCTGTTAATGCAATTCTACAAATTGGACATGAAGGAAAGTGAACCTTTAATCACAAACTTGAACAAATATAAAAGCATTAAGCAACAGGTTGGCAGCTATTAGCAAAAAGGTAGAAGATGATGAGGCACTAGCAGTGCTTTTGAAGAGTGTGGACAAAGGTGATTATGAAAACATTGTAGCAACACTAAAGAATGTACCTAAATTGAAGCTACACGAGATAGAAGCAGCTCTACTAGAGCAAGAGAGCAGAGGCAAAGAGAAGAAATGGCTCGACTCAACAGCAGGAGAAGAAAAAGCATTCTTCACCCGAGGAGGATTCTCTCGAGGACGAGGACGAGGAAGAGGCAGAGTAGGAGGAAGGACCTTCACTTGCCACAAATGTGGAAAGCCAGGACACATGGCGAGAGATTGCTACAGCAAACCCAGTGGAGAAGGAACGACATCGGCAAACTTCATGGAGGCTCCAAAGGAAGTGGAGTCGGATCATCTTTTCTGAGAGAGAGAGAGAGAGAGAGAGAGAGAGAGAGAGAGAGAGAGAGAGAGAGAGAGAGAGAGACCCCACAACCCAATGTAACCTGCCCCAACAAAGTAAAACCACCTCTGAGCCATCGATGATGTAGGCCACGTGGTAGATGTATGTGTGAGCACTTTAGTCAAGGTCGCGGGCACTTATAGTAGCCTTGGACACATAGAGAGAGAGAGAGAGAGTGTCAAGGACTATGGAGTTTAGGGACTTGAGGCACTGGTCGCGGGCTATCAAGTAAGAGGGAAACTTGGTATAGGGTCCAGGTGTGCTAGGATTATTCACTTGAGGGAAGGTGTTAAAAATACAAGTGAATAGGGTGTGTGCGGGAACAAGCCCTTGGTTAGAGGCTGTAAAAGAGAAGATGTAAATGTGAAATGGAAATAATTTTCTCGGCTTGTGTAGTTATATATTATATTTCTAAGACACAACCTATTCTTTCTTTATCATCTATAAAGACTAAGTATAAAGCAACTACAATTTCATGCCAAGCTATTTAGCTTAGAAGGCTACTTTCTACTATTGGTTTTCTTAATGTTACTCAGCCCACACCTCTCTTTTGTGATAATATCTTTGCACAGGCATCAGCAAAGGACCTAGTCCATTATGCAAGAACTAAATATAGTAACACCACAAAGGAAAATTTTATAAGGGAAAGAGTCCTCATTAGAGATATAACTCTACATCATGTGGATAACTTAGCATTAGCTTAGATACACGTCTTTGAAAATTAGCCTTTATGATCAATTTGTTTGTAAAATATAGGGAATCACTTCACCTTTATTCAAGGAAAAATATTTTCCTTTAGAGGGTATGATTTAACATGATAAGTGCAATTACTCCCCTCACTTTGCAACACCATTTGAACTCCCCAAGTTCAAATAGTGTTGAACTTTTTTTGGGGGGAGAGGGAGGGTAATGTTGAGGATAACAATTTAGCACACAAGGGAGTGGAGAATGGCCCTAGGAACATTCTCAATCACAATGTGCTTTAAAAAGGCACTAGAGCCATTATTTAAAGCACATTGTGCTTACAAGAATGGTCCTAGGGCCATTCTTCCACAGGAAATCTTGATCTATTTTACATGTATATGTAGATATTTTCCTTAGGGATTTGATACAAGGGAGTGGATTGATTCTCAAGGAGTTGTAGAGCTTGGAGATCTCAAGGGTTACGAGCTCAACCATTGGAAAGATCCTCACGACAGTTGCGGTTCACCATATAATCTCTTGTTGGATGTGTTTCAAGGGGGTTAGGGTGAGCCATAACAGTTTTGGCGCCGTTGCTGGGGAGCCATCCCTTGGCCTTTTCCATCGTTTTTCCTCTAATATGCACATTACCCATTGCCCATTTTTTCGATTAATGGTTTCCCATGAAAAAGATGTGGATTTGATGGTGATTTGTGTGTGATTTGGTGTAGAATAGCTCTCTTTTGTGTTTTTGTAAGGAATGACTTTTGCCTAGTTTTTAGTTTAATTTGTTGTTTCTACATTGTTTGTTAATGTGGTTTTTAATGTTCTTAGGGCTTGCACATAGTTTGTATTAGGCTTAGTTTGCATCCATTATATCAAACAATACATTAGAATGCTATTTTTAGTGAATGTTAGCTCTCTTTAGTGTTAAACATAGAACTAAAATCATTGATTTTTCCTTATCACATGCATAAATGTGGATGTTTCATGAACTTGATGTTTGGATGCAGATCAAGTTCATCATCATCATAATCTACATGTCCAATCACATGGTTAAATTAGATTGTATTTACATGGTTATTAATTTTTACAATAAATCGTTTACCAATGCAATGACATTCTTAGTGAATGTTCATAATTACAAGGAATGATTTGGTTAAAATTTAACCATTGGATTGAGAAAATCTGAAAAGAAGAAAGGTAGATTACAATGTTTTCTACATTCTCACGTATAGGATTTTGGGAAGATCAACCTAGAATGTGAGATCCTTACATTCTTATCTTGCAAGTCCGATTTCCAAGTTTTCCTACGTGATAATCTTCACCTCTTAGGCACATATTTCTAGAAGATTACACCGTTGGATGTAGATGATATCTTCTAGATATTTGTGGAGATACTTGTGCCCTTTTGGATCTCCCTAGTTCATAAAAAATGTGAAGTTATGGCATGATTTATAGGAGCCTAAATTACATAACATTAGGAGCAGTTAAGTGACAATTGAATATGATTTATATAACAAGTCAAAATAGCTTATTAAATTGCTAGGCTAATAAGAGTCCTTTAGTTTTGGGATTGAGTGATTTGCCCTTACCATTGGATATTATACCAACTTCTTATAGCATTGCAAACATTGTAGTCCATTATACAATAGTCTACAATTCTTTTGATCCTCTACTCTTTGTATTGGCTATATTGTTGATTTAATTGTGCAAAGGAAACTGGATCTATTGTTGTCTTCAAGTCATTAACAACGTCCAATGCATGGGTGTGGTGGCGACTATTATTAAAAGACTAAGGTCATGTAAAAGGGTAGGAGAAGGGTGTGTGTGTGAAGGGCCTTAAGGTCCACTAGCTCACCTATTTAAAGGTGAAGCTAGGAGGCATTTTGTATGGAGCAAGAAGCCTAGTTGTATTTGAGCAACTTAATAAGCAAGATATTTTCTTGCATTTTGTGAGTCCCTCTCCTCCACATATCTCAACCTAGCATGAGCATTGAGCACCACAAATTCTAACATGGTATTATAGCTTTGGTTGATTAGGCATGTAGAATAGGTCATTTTTCTTCATTTTTCCTTATCCTTTCACTTGTGGAGCTGAACCCCCTGGCAGTGGAGGCCTTCCAGCACCTTGTGGAGGCAATATCTCAACAAGTTTTCATCTAAGAAAATGTAGAGGAGGTCTGGGCGCTCATACTCGTACGGTTAATCAATGGAGATCTTCATGCGCTACTGCGACTTTGCTGTCTGAGTGCGCCGACGCCAGGTTTCTGCTACACCAGATGTCGTACAGCCATTTGACGTCTACAGTCCATCATTAAGGTGTACATCTTCATCGACATCAAATAAAGACTTAGATGCCATCATTGTATTAGCCTCTAAGGCTCTAGGAACATAGTTGTAAATCCTAGATAACCACACCACCATGACATCCTTGTATGCCTAATGTTATAAAGGCAACCTATGTCCAATACCACCTATTCCAATTCTTTCATAAAGGCCACTATGCCCACCTGCATGGTACACACATTAGAGCATGTGAACCCACTCTTGAAAGGAACATGTTTTCAAAGATGTTTTGAATCCAAGAACTCCACATTTAGAAGTGATGGGCTCTAACTACTAGGATATTGACTTGGAGACAATGGATTGCACTTCACATAATTTAGCATTCTGACTTGGAGACAAAGGATCCCCTCCAATGGGTCTCTAATAATGCACATAATTTAGCATGTTATCTTATCAACATAGTTGTCTTTTGATTATTTTCTTGTCTTCATGATAATCTAAGTAATCCTCATTTGTCTTATGAGTTATAAAAATCTAAATTATGATTGTCCAACAAGTAGTACAAAATAGAATATCTTAAGAAAATTGGTGCTACATTCCTTGGGAACATTGTTTTAAATTTGAAAAACGAAGACTACTATATAGAAAAAAATGTGCATGAGCCTTGAGTGATGAGCCTTTAATGACTTGAAGCTGACAAAGCATGTCCATGAACAAAAAGTCTTATCCTCAAATTATTGAAAGATATCGAAGGTCATGAGAGCATGCAGTTCCATGTCATCTTGAGGTAATGAGCAACTCATTCATGTAAAGGTTGCTAGATAGTTATGATAATATCCACCATCAGCAAGAATTATCATGCCGAATATGAGCTGAAATGAATAAAGATCAAGTGGTTCTTTATTCAAGTGGTTGTTGACAATACCCACATTTGTGAATAATATCTTAAAAAACCCTCGGTAAAGTCAATTGTGTAGGTTCATCTCTTGTAAGGTATAGAAGACAAAAGAGAACTACCAAATTTTTATGGTTAGAAGGTTCTAATTTGATCTTGAAAAAGAGAAAACGTTTAATGTAGAAAATGACTTTGCCTTTGCTTTGAGTGAGTTAATAGCAAGAGGGTGGTCCTAGGTAGGTTATACAACTACGTAAAGGGGAGGTTGTAGCATGATCGCGCCCGTTGGATGTGTAATACTGCATGTACTACACATGAAATTGGAGGAGGGAGGAATTAGTGTTACAAGGGGCTATCTGGCGCTCTGTAAAGGGTTGGTGTTATGTAGACCTCAAATCCGTTTAGATATCGAAATTTGTTCTCTTTCAATACGTGAGGGAAACTTTTCTTTTGAATGAAAGATTGATTGGTCATTCCACAGCCTAGATCTCTTTAATAATTATCAGAGAGACGAGAGGAGGAAGAGGGGGCGTGCGTTTGTTCAAAGAAAGCAAAGGTTGGTTGGTTGCCTGGTCAAAATGGCAAGTAACGATGGAGACGCATCCTTGGAGAGTGATTGGAAATAAAGGACAAAGCATCTAGTGCGAACGCAACAATCACAACAGTTGGCCACAGCTAGTAGTGTCGAGGGGATTTTGGACTGATCTTTTTGATGAATAATGAGGAGGAGGAGGAGGAGGTAAAACCATTAGAGTGTTCGATATGGCTTAGGTGGGAGTCCCATTCCAACACACCAAGTTCCTCTCACTAATTGACATCACAACAACAACAACAACAGAACACAAGCAGATAATTCATCGTTGTCTTGCACCGTCATCTCTCTTTAAAAAAACAAACCAACGGAGAGACTCTAGATTACATGCTTATGTACCAATGAGTCGAAGGGTTTTATCAAATTCGAATAGACTAGCCAGCCTGTGCACAGGGAGAGAAAATATATATATATATATATATATATATATATATATATATATATATATATATATATATATATATAGGGTCTCCATCTTCGACAATTAGCTGATTTGCTTTTTGATTTTCGACATGGAGTCCTTCTCCTTCTCGTTGCAGCGGTTGTTGGTAATTTATACGTTCTTCTGTCAAAGGAGCTTGCTTGTGAAGTTATGCATAACCTCCGTGGTCTTTGCCGGCGGTGCATGCGCCACTCGCGAGCGCTCCTTGCTCCAAACTGTGGAGCCTCCCCCCCTCATTTACCTTTCAACCCAACAAGGAGCAGGTGGGCGACCTCAGCTAATCAATTTTTATTCAAATCCAATCATCGTCATAATTAGTAAACTTGTTAGCACTTATCAATCGTGTTTTATATTGGACATGTAGTAGGATGATGCATGCATAATTAAAAGATCAGATCATTGCTTTAGTCGACAAGCGGTCGAGCTTGCTTTTTTATCCAAGCGAAATTGCATGCGATGGTTCTCGATTTGCATCACAGTCCCTTAATCACGCAGCAAAAAGCTGCAAGTATACAGTAGTAATTAGAGCGCAGTCATGATCGGCTGTTCTTCTGCATGCAATTTGCTTGGTGACCTAAAATTCATATATATCGGCTGTTGTGCAGTTTGCTTGGACGGTAGCTCGCCAGCTTACAGCCTCGATCCAGGCAGCGGCTCGGGCCAAAATAGCTGGATTGTGCATTTAGAGGTGAGATTCACGATAAGCTAGCTAGCCGCTAATCAGTGTGATCAAATTAGTACGTCGACAACATCGATGATGCTTATAATAGCTGACCGGTATGATTAATGCATGCAATCAACGCTCAATCGGATTGATTAATGTTAATCAGGGAGGAGGGTGGTGCGGCAGCACAGACGACTGCCTGCAGCGAAGCACCACAAGCTTGGGATCCTCCAAGTACATGACTGCCTTTGGTTTCGGAGGATTCTTAAGCAATTCAGCCTCCGCTAATCCTGGTTTAATCTCCAACTTAAATCTAATTGCGGTATTCTTACCCTAAAGATTGGGACGATAAAAAGAACCAACTGTTTTTTCTTGTTTTCAGATTTTTACAATTGGAATAGAGCGTACGTGAGGTACTGCGATGGAGGGTCCTTCGCTGGAAATGCGGACTCGGGCGTGCAGGTTACTGGGTCGGACGGCCAGGTCTGTTTCACACCGTGACTGACGTTTTAGGAGACGAGATCACGTAAAGTGAGACTCTCACGGGCTCGATTAGTAGTCAAAACCTAGTAAGACGTAGCATTGCCAAAACCTTTTTGTGCAACAACAACGAACCCTCGAGCGTGGGAACCCACCTAATGATTTCTCTTTGTGGTGGCCTCATTTTGGAAATCTTACTAAGCCCTCACCTTCCTTTCATTGTAGACAACCACTCTTTACTTCCGAGGACAACAAATTTGGGAGGCCGTCATTGATGATCTACTTGGAAAAGGCTTGGCAAGTGCAGAAAGGGTAAGAAGTGTGCTCAAAAGCTTTCCATGGATCATCAAATTTTGTTGTTTAGAAGGCCATAATGCCTTACAAAGTTACACATGGGTTGACTTGCTCATGATATGGTGCATATAGGCCATCTTATCTGGAGACTCTGCTGGAAGCTTAGCAACATTTTTTCACTGCAACAGATTTCGAGATAGATTATCATCACAAACCGATGTCAAATGCCTTTGTGATGGAGGATTTTTCATGGACATGTATTGTGCTACCTTCACCCCTTTGCAACCTTACGCACGCATGTCCAACCATCGTTACAACATGCATGAGGCATTCATTAATCAAGGTTTCAAAGATTGGATGCCTTTATATTAAATATGAAGCCCTAAAAAAGGACCTATGATTACCTTACTATTCTTTCATAGATCTGTATTATGAACCGTCCACCTTTGCACCTTACACAAGGTGTCTGATCCCATGTTTACACCATGTAGAAGGCACACATTTATCAAGGTTAACTTACTATTTTTTTATAGATTGGATGCCTTTATATTAAATATGAAACCATAAACAAGGACCTATGATTAACTTACTATTTTCTCATAGATCTATATTATGAACCCTCCACCTTTGCACCTCACGCAAGGTGTCCAATCCAATGTTTACACCATGCATAAGGCACAAATTTATCAAGGTTAAATTAAAGTTGTAGGTCACTAATCAATATTTAGGATTGAGATTAAAGCACACATTTATCAAGGTTAAAATAAAGTTGTAGGCATTTATATATTAAGATCACTAAGTGTTGATTAGGAGGATTGACTTCAAAATTTTCAACTGAATTTCTCCACCCAACCCTTGTGTAATACATGCAGACCAAATATTGCGGGAGTTTATTCATTCAGGGAATCTTTTCAATACGTTGTGACATTGCATGTGAGAAAAAAGTTTGTCAAGTTACTTTTGGCATATGTTATGAGCTAGTAAAAATTTACGGACAAACAAGGTGAGTCCTTTACGTGTTATTCATGAACTTTTTTTTTTTGCATTGTAGCAAATCACCCTTTTACCCGGAGGATGTACTTCACAAATGTCACTTGGCCAGGTACTACTAGGATAAAATCACATTCTCACATGAATATATGAATGTCTCATACAAGAATTCATTTTCTTCTTTTAACAACGTTATGTGGTCCTAACATTTAAACTTGTGTGCTTTTGAGTAGTGCTTCTTTCCAGAATATAACTTAGGGTACATTAATGTTCCACTCTTTATCGTGCAATCAGCTTATGATAGCTTTCAGGTAAAGTTCGTACATGGTTAACGATTTATGAGTAATGCTTGAGCTTGCAAAGAAATAACAAGTTGCTCAATCTTGTTATTGTGTTAATTGACAGGTAAAATATATCTTAGCTTCACCTTCATCATACTCAGATGGATCTTGGGATGCTTGTAGGCAAGATCTATCAACATGTTCTACTTCACAGTTATCCATTGTAGAAGGTAGCTTAAAACTTTTTTTGATGTTTTGTATTATATTTTTTAATATCAATATTTTTACTATTATAAAAAATTGTTAAAAAATAAAATGTTGCATGAAAATATCCACAACATGAGAAACATGCCATAGTCTTAGGTGAACCCTTTAATAAAATATTGGCATGTTCTCAAATTTAGATTTAGAATATTGATTCCTGATTTCTAGAATTTAAGAGTTGCCTTTTAAATGCTCTTCTTGTTAAATCAAAATCCTCAAGTGACCTTTAAGGTTTTCCAAGCATTGTAGATCAATTGCGTGGGAAGCTATTGGAGGCCCTTCATCCATTAGTAGGATCCCAAAGTTGGGGCATGCATGTGGTGTCATGTTACTATCATACAGAAGCTGAGGATGATAATATATGGAATGGCGTAACACAAGTTAATGGCATGGTATGGTCCCCTTTACCTACTCATTCTTTTCCTTGGTTTTTGATACAATTGTGCTATGTTATTTAGTTGTTTCTACATATTAAGATAGGATTTTTGAGTTCAATAAAAATCATCATATTCTTTCTTACATGGATTCTTGCTACTTGTTAAGTTCCCCCCAACCCCCCCCCCCCAAAAAAAACAAGAAAAGAAAAGAAATAAATAAACAAAAATGAGAACACTTTTTGTGATACAAAGGCTATCTCATTTTCACTCTTGCGGGGCATAAAAACCTTATAATAAGAAGCCTTTAATCTAGGCCTTAGCTTTCAATAATTTATAAAAATAACCAACATTGTGATATTAACAACAAAATGGCTCACGTCTTAAAGAATGTTTCCATCATATCTTTTATAGCATTATTCACCACCCCCATTTTGAAGTTGATAGTGTCTAACCCCATGTGAAAATTTGTGAACATTAATTATATCAAGCATTCTTTGAAATGATTTGCATAAACATCCACCAATACATTCTCCATTTTTGGACCTCATGCCCACTTTTACATCTAGTAAACATACCATATTGCACTTCATATAGATTATCACACATGCAAAACATCTCCTTATGGAGAATAGAACCCTACAAAGTATCAACCTATAATGATAGAATTTAACTGTACCATATTGCACTTCATATAGATTATCACACATATAAAATATCTCCTTATAGAAAATAGAAGCCTACAAAGTATTAAACTATGATAGAATTTAACTACCACTTTAATCTCACTAGTTCTTAAAGTGTTTTCTTCCTCTCTTGAATCTCCAACAACTTTTGTCTCTAATTTTCAATATTCGAAGAATATTCAGTTTAAATATTTACAAAAACTTGTTTGGATTATGAACTAATTTGAACGTAGTACATTTGGCACTAATAGAGGCATGGACCTACATTTGAAATGTTAATAAAACAAACCTAGTATACATTACGATTTAAAGAGAGACAATGGGATCATCTAGTTTTATAAAAAAGGGGAACTTATTATTACCAAATTATCCCCTTTCACAAAGAATTAACATATTTATTACATGAACGTGTGTGTGTGTGTGTGTGTGTGTGAGAGAGAGAGAGAGAGAGAGAGAGAGAGAGAGAGAGAGAGAGAGAGAGAGAGAGAGAGAGAGAGAGAGAGAGATTATAAATTGGTTTAACATATTACTAATGACACACATATAACATTGAATTTGAAATTTTAAATATAAAAGCGTGGTATGCATTGCAAACAAGGTGACAATGAGATCAAATAATAAGAGGATCTTGTTATTTTCAAATAAGCATTTTTCACAAAGAATTATAATGGGTGTACGTGCATGCATGTGTGCGTGCATGTGTGTGTGCTTGTATGTGTGTGTGCATGCATGCCTACGTGCATGTTGTGTGTGTGTGTGTCCCCCTTCCCCCTTACATCCACAAAGGTAAGAAGCTCCTTCCTATCATGATAGGTCTAAGTATGAAAAGGGTCCTAAAAATTAAAAGCTCAAAATTCAACATATGTAATGCAAGCATATTCTTATACTTGCATCCATCACCACCCCAAATTATAGTTGGGAAAACTAACACCTTTTTATATGGTAAGATGCATGAAGTATCCTCCTTCAATGGGGTGGTAGTTACACTTTGCATCCTTATCTCAACCGTAGCAATAAAACTATTGAGGAAAAATAGATGATCCATTGGCAACAAGGAAAATTCAAAGAAGGAAGGAAGACATATGAGAGGAAGACATGCTTTGTTCACATAATATCACAAGAGTTTATGAGACCATGGTTACACATTAATGGTGCAACAAACCATGCATAGTGGCATGTAAGAAAGTCAAACAAAAATCCAAACATAGTCATAGTGATCTTAAAAACCAAGAATTGTATTTTTTATTAGTACACTTAATACAAACTAAGGCCATAAATAAATCCCAGAATATTAAAGTAGCGTTGTAGCTCAAGATATCAATTGAGCTACTTGCAAAAATTGTTTGAATATACGAATGCATGGAAGTTGTCGGGAACCTTATAAAGCAATTAAAATGAACTTGCTTGCTTACAATAAAACTAGCCAGGATAAGAACTAAGGCCATAAATAAATCCCAGAATATTAAAGTAGCGTTGTAGCTCAAGATATCAATTGAGCTACTTGCAAAAATTGTTTGAATATACGAATGCATGGAAGTTGTCGGGAACCTTATAAAGCAATTAAAATGAACTTGCTTGCTTACAATAAAACTAGCCAGGATAAGAAAATTGTTCATAACAAAAATTTTATGGAGACTTAAAATTGTTCTTTAGATTACCATAAAAAATGGTTATGTTATTGCTTTATCAAAAAATGTTACCAAGAAAGGGCATGTAGTGTACTGGCTGAGTGTTTACTTGTAGGCATGCAAAATTGCCATATTTGATTATGTTGTCAAAGTCTTGGCAAAAGCTTACTTAGCATCATAAATGTTTTGAACACTAGTCCTAACACTTTAAGTTGCACAAGACAAGTTTGGGTGTTGAACATGAGATAAGTATGTTATTGAATATACGTAGAAACCACCAAGCCAAGATTTTTTAAAATCTTAAATTGGTGGGATGTATAACTAGCTTGCTGCCTGACTTTAATGCATGCTGTGCATATATTGTCGCTCTTACTAGGTCACCTTTTGTATAATTTTGCACATGGTGAAACTTTGGACTCCTCCTTTCCTTAGTGAAGAAAACATAAAAGCTACATTAGATTTGTTTCCTCCATTTCCCCCATTCTCTCTCTCTCTCTCTCCCCCATATTTATAAGACCTATTTTTCCTTCTCTCTCCCAATCTCTCTTTAAAAATAATAAACAAGACGGTATAATAATCAAGATATCACATACATAAAAGTTTAATAAATTAGTGTGTATAAATAGTGACTTCATGTAGTGTGTATAAATAGTGACTACATGTAGTGAATTACGCATCGTCATAGCAATGTAATGTAATACTTAAAAAAAATGAAAATGAGAAGGGTAAGAGCATTTTCTGCCTCGTCGATCGACGACTAAATTTGCAAAGGTAGAAAGTACATACAATGCCCGACCCACCATTCTCTTTGAACTTCCCCTAGATTACACAGAGTCTTTGTGTAGATGAGGCAGCACCCAACGGCAGTGGGCAGTCCATCATCATGATGTGCCACCATCATCAGAGATGTCAAAGTTCGAGACTCGTTAGCGACTATCTTAGTTTTTGGCTTTCGGTCTGCTTAGGGAGGACAAATGTCGTATATATATAATAGTTGAACTTTGTACCAAGTGGTAGTGGTGGGCCTACCGGAGGTTAGAATATGCCTCCGCCATTCAGCATCAGTGTGTACGCCTAGCAGTGTGCTGCACCACTCCTTTTTTCCATGTAAGACCAAACAGTGTAAATATAAGGACAACTCGTTTATACCAATCCTTTTTTTGCCGTTACTTTGTAGGGATCAATGTACATTTGCGGACTATTTACAATAGATAGTGGGAGATAGGCATTGGCTTTTTGGCAGTTTAGATGAAAGTTTAAGAGAATAGATAAAATTTTTGAGCCCTTGTGTGTGTGTGTGTGTGAGAGAGAGAGAGAGAGAGAGAGAGAGAGAGAATGCTCCCAAGAGAACAATCGTTGAATTAGTCATGCTCTTGACATATATTGTAAGACGATAAATCTTATCTTGATCTTTTTGTGTAATTTTGCATGCATACTATTTTTTGAAGATATTCTTTAGTTGAGGTAATGTGAGTCGTTAAACAAAACATAAGTTTCTCTCAATCATTTTGGATGGTTCATATGGGCTAATGTTTACACTTTGTTTCTATTGACTTTCTCTCAATCATTTTTTTGATGGTTCATATGGGCTAATGTTTACACTTTGTTTCTATTGACGTAGAATCTTGCTCAAGCATTCCATTCATGGTACTTTGGAGGTAACCTTGTTCAAGATATTGATTGTGCATACCCATGCAATCCAACATGTGTAAGCGCATCATCTTGATAATCTATCAGTGTAGATAATCTATTTTTTTAAACATTCTTTACCCAGTTTCGATGCCAAAAATATATGCATGAAAATGAGTGAATGTAACACCATTCCCATGTGCAAGTGTCTTGAAAGGATGATCTAAGTTACTCTCTTCCATTTCATTATCCTTGCAAACCTCTAATTTTCCACAAAGTAAAATGTATGCCTCAAGTAAGTCCACTTTGCAATGTAACCAATAATATACTTTCCTTTTGAGAAGTGTAAACTTTATTAAAGATGATGTTTACATGGTTGGAAAGTATCATAAATCATTTGAAGAAAAAACATGGCTATTACATATTGTGGTGGTTGGATTACTATTTTGCTTATTTTTAAAAGTGTACTTCTTTTACATGTCACAACAAATTTTAAGTAGATATGATAGCTTGTCCATCTACACAAGGAGGATACCACCCAAGAGATGCTCACCATTTAATCTCGAAAATTGCACAATCATCCATGACTGCTATGTATGGGGAGTCCAAGATGGCCTCCCCTTTTTACATGGGGATTCTAACTTGTCTATGTTATGGTGGTCCAAGCTTGCCTCCCCTTTTTACATGGCCCCACAATCTTCTTCCACCCTTTTGGCTGCACCACTCCCCCTTGCCTTGTGCATAAGCAATCTCCCCCCCCTCCCTATTGAGATTCAAGCTTGATGTCAGCATGTGTCAGCTGTGCTATGTGCTGGCATGTTAGGTAGCAGCATGTGTGAGACATAAATGACCGCATCCAGCTGGTCATAGTGTGTGGACATTAGCTAGGGTTAGCTGTGTGTGGACACAACACATAGTGTGAGTTGTGTATTATGGATTATGGCTTTATGCATTGTGTGAGAAGGGAGATGGCTTCCCTCTATGGTTAGGGTTTACAATATGCATTAGGGTTTGCTCCTGTGTGTGTGTGTCTCCTCTCCCTTTACCTGTTTTTCATCATGGTATCAGAGCCTGGTGCTCTCTATTAGGGTTTATGAGTGAGTGAGAGAAGAGGGAGAAGAAGATGTGAAGAAAAGCTGTGAAGCTTGGAGCACACCGATTTCTATCAGATTTGAGAGCTTGGCCTACCGGGTAAGGACTACTAAACACCCTTGAGCTTGGCCTACCGGGTAAGGACTACTAAACACCCTTGAGCGGATTATAGGTGATTCAAGCACAAACAAGGCAAATTAAGGTTGCCCAAAGCAAAAGAAAATTCTGGTTTTTTGCAAGCTTTCCATTGGAGCTTGGAAGCGGTGATGTATTGTGAAAATAAATGCAATCTGATAAAGAAACATGTATCTGGTAAATGGGAATGTATTGGCAACTCATGTGCAAGCCCTACAATGAATTTGGAGCAAGTATGATGCATTTGAGTGATTGAAAAATTACTATTTTTGAAGCTCTCACAAAACAGAGAAAAGAGGTCCATTTTTGATGAAATTAAACCTAGTTTTTTTTGGTAAAAATCAGACAACTGATGGGTTACACACATGCCTTGGAGTATTAGGTAACTACACATGCTATCAATTGACACTACAATCAACCCAAACTCCCTCAGGAGCAGGCGGCATAGCCTGATATGCAGAAACAGAGTACCTTTTCACCTATTTGCTAAGTGGAGGCCACAAATCAAGTGTTGTGTTTGATAAATTCTCAAATTGGCTTAGCAATTGTGTGGTACATACACTTGAGAAGGAAGCTACATGTGTTGGAGCAATTATGCCTTATGGAGCTAGAAATGAGCTGATTAAACAGGCTGTCTACTGTGATTAGTGAAACAGAGTGTGATTAATCGGCTAATTACTCTCTCATCTTAAACAATTGGTCTAATTCCTTTTACATGGAGTTAGTGGACATCATTGCTAAGCTAATGAATGCCTGGTCTCTCAATTTGGACAAGCATTGAAGAAATTAGAGCAATTCTACTATAGGTTTTACTGGTTTTTCTCAAAACAGAGAAGGGGGTGTGACAAAATTGGTATGTACACACCTTGGTTGGTGTTGATATGCAACATTGAGCTTGTTTAGGTGTCAATGCAAGTTATCCACACTTGATTGAACCACTACATTGCAATTTGAAGCCTTGGAAAGCGCGACAAAACAGGGTTCCTTGGATTGCGTATGCTAGTTCATTTTGGATGCAATCAGTTTGATTTTCTACATCAAAAGTGAAGTTTGTTGAGTACTTTGGAGTATCTGGAACACTTATTAGAGTGTGGTTGAGCTAAGAAAGGCTCGTTTACAGATTTGGACGTGTGGGAAAGATGCATTTGCATTGAGCAAATATGTCAGACAACCCAATACAAATTGTGGGTGAAAAGTTGGATAGGAAGAACTTCCAGGCATGGAAGTACAAGATCAAAAGCTTTCTGAAGGGAAAAGGTTTTTGGAATCTTATTACAGGTGCGGAGCCAGAGCTGGAACTACCTCGACAACCTACATAGCAACAGGTTATAGCTCATAAGCAATAGTCAGAAGAGCATATAAAGTTTTGCATTACCTGTCTATATGTATCTCGGATGCTATACTCATACATATACATGATGCTGAGAATCCCAAGGATGCATGGGATACATTGGTAAAGCTGTTTGATATACGGACACTAGTGCTGCAAGTCTCAGTTGCGACAACAGATTCATAATGTGAAACAGAAAGGAAGGAGCATCCATGATTATGTACAAGAGATAAAGAAGTATGCAGATGCATTGGCAACAATCAATGCCCCCATGCCTGATGATGATTTGGTAGACATTACCTTGCGTGGTCTTGGCAAGGAGTATAAGTCTTTTGATACATCCATCTCGGTTCGGAGTACAGGTTTACCAGATTTTGATGAGTTGGTTTCACTCTTGCTTGTTGAGAAAATCAAACTCAGTGACTCCTTTCATGATGCATCTACTAGCCATGATGATAATGGCAGAAATCAGGCTTTCTATTCACAAAGGGGATTTAGAGGTAGGGGGAGATTTGCATCACGTGGCCGTGGTAATGATCGTGGATGGTAGGATAGGTCACCACAACAGAATTTTCAGCCTACATATGGTGCTAGAGGTGGTCGTGGATATACACCTCAGAGAGGCAGAGGTAATCCTCATGGGAGAGGACGTTGGTAAGGGCCAACAAACATCTATGCAAAATGTGGAATGCCATTACTGTGGGAAATTTGGTCATATGGCACGTGATTGTTTCTGCAAACAAAATGATTTGAGAGGGGGTAGAGCACAACATGGTGGACATTATGCACAACATGGAGGAAATTATGCATCAAGCAGTAATGAAGGCAGTGCAAATCACTTGTTTGCCACCATGAAACATGTTGTGGGATCTATGATGTCGAATAGTGAAAATGATGACACTTGGTATATGGACTCTAGAGCATCAAACCATATGACTTATCATGGTGAATGGTTTGAGCATATGAAGCCTATGGATGTGAAAGGCTATGTGGAGATAGGAGATGATACTCAACATGCTATCACATATGTTGGAAGTGTACCATTGCCATTATACACAATGGTGAAACAAAGGCAAATGTCTTGTATGTGCCTTTTATTACAAAAAGTTTGGCCTCAGTTGGTCAAATGGTGGAACAGGGATTACAGGTTCGTTTCAACGAGCATGGTTGCTTCGTTGAGGATTTCAAAAATGGATGTAGAGTCAAGAAAGAAGGTAGGTTGTTTAAGTTGGATGCTGGGATTCCTGAGTTGAAATCAGCCATGTTCTCTAAAAGCCGAAATGTGGTACAGGACATGGACATGTGGCATAAAAGGATTGGACATGTGAACATACAAAGGTTAAAGGTGACATGCAGGCAAGAGGCATTGTTAGTGGGCTGCCTAGATTCAAGTATGATGGGAATATGCATGTTTGTGATGCTTGTCAGTTTGGAAAGCAGGCGAGGTTGCCGTTTCCTAGAGAAGGCAACATAAGTAGTAGGTCACTTGAGATAGTTCATAGCGATGTATGGGGTCCTGCTGCACAAAACCCATCCATTAAAGGCAGCTTATACTATGTGACATTCATTGATGATTTCAGCAGAATGACTTGGATTTACTTTCTTAGAGAGAAAAGTGAAGTGTTGGGAAAGTTTATGGACTTCAAAGCTTTTGCAAAGAAGCAATATGGCTCTTGGATAAAATGTTTGAGGACAGATGGAGGTGGTGAATACACCTCACATGCTTTTGAGCATTTCTTAAGAAAGCATGGCATAAGAAGGCAGTTAACTTGCAGGTATACACCTCAGCAAAATGGTGTTGTTGGGAGGAAGAATAGAGTCATTTGTGAAGTGGCCAGGGCGATGCTCAATGAAAAGAGCATGCCATACTATTATTGGGCAGAAGCATGTGCCACCGCAGTGTATATACTTAATAAGACACCCACAGTAGCCATACATGGAAGTACACTAGAGATGCGGCTTACAGGTTTTAGGCCAGACATTGGACACCTCAAAGTGTTTGGTTGCATAGCTTATGTACATGTGCCTAACGAGAGAAGGAGGAAGTTCGATCCTAAGGCAGAGAAGTGTGTGTTTGTTGGATATGCACAGGATCGCAAGGCATATAAATGTTACAATCCACAAACTAGGCAAGTGGTTATCTCACGAGATGTGGTGTTTGATGAACTTGCTAGTTGGTGTACAAAGCAAAGGATGAGGGTGTCATTGATTATCTTGATGCTGATGTGCATGTGAACTTGCCACAAGCAAGTTCTATTTCTATGTCTGGGCTAGCAGAGTCTGAGAGTAGCACTATATGTCCATGGTTAGGACGCTTGAGACATGAGAGTGTGAGCACTGGGAGTAGTGCTGTGGATAAAGGGAAAAAGAAAGTTGAAGGAATTGGCATTATAGGTTATGAGTCGTCAAGCTCAGAGAGTTTGGATGAGGAACTTAGCATACCCGTTTTACGCACACCTGGTGCAAGGCAGGGTAGATATGTGCCTCCACATGCTAGAGTGACAGGTGTTCAGAGTGATCCGCATGCATTGCGAAGTTCCCAAAGGGTCAGGTATCCAGTTGATAGGTTGACATATCATGATTTTGCTATGCATTATGCATATATGACCTCTTTGGTGAAGCATGTGGAACCTACATGCTATACAGAAGCTATTGGGAAGCATGTATGGGAGAAGGCAATGGATGTTGAGATGGACGCATTAGTTCATAATGAAACATGGGATTTGGTTGCATTACCACAAGACAAAAATGTCATTGGTTGCAAATGGGTTTACAAAGTGAAATGCAAGTCAGACGGTTCCATTGAACGCAAGCAAGATTGGTAGCTAAGGGTTATGCACAAACCCAAGGCTTGGACTATGATGAAACATTTAGTCTAGTTGGTTGCAAAGATGGGAACAGTGAGAGCAGTCATTGTTGCTATGCCTGCCAGCAAATGGTTGGGAAATGCATCAAATGGATGTGAAAAATGCATTTCTAAATGGTGATCTATAAGAGGAAGTTTATATGGCACAGCCAGAAGGATATATACACCCAAGGTATCCCACTCATGTATGTAGATTAAAGTTTATATGGCACAGCCAGAAGGATATATACACCCAAGGTATCCCACTCATGTATATACACCCAAGGTATCCCACTCATGTATGTAGATTAAAGAAAGCATTATATGGTTTGAAGCAAGCACCTCGTGTGCTTGGAGTCATAAGATGAGCCGATATCTTATCTCCCTTGGATTTTAGGTTTCTACAGCAGATTCTTCACTGTATGTGAAGAAAACAGATCATGGGATTGTCTTACTTGTCATTTATGTGGATGACTTGATTGTACAGGAGATCATGCTACAGATGTTATGCATATTAAGAAGGCATTGAGTGGGCAGTTTGATATGAAAGACTTGGGTGAATTGAGATACTTTCTTGGGATTGAAGTGATCAAAGACCATGCAGGTACATGGTTAGTGCAACGCCAATATGCATTGGATATGTTGGCAAAATATGGGATGACAGGGTGTAAGCCAATGAGTACACCTTTGGAGCAGAATGTAAAGCTACGGGCTGATTTTGGTGAGGAGTTGGATGATCCATCTATGTATAGAAAGATGGTTGGAAGCCTTATTTACATAACTATCACACGCCTGGATCTCAATTATGCTGTGGGGCTAGTAAGCCAATTTATGCAGAGTCCCAGAAAACCTCATTTGGATGCAGTGAGACGCATTATGCGATATGTAAAGACCAATGCACATTATGGTCTTCTTTATGAGCATGGGGTAAAGGCTTGGATATACATGGCTACATAGATGCAGATTGGGCAGGTAGCTTGTATGACAAGAGGTCTTGTTAGATATCCGTAACGCCGCTACGGGCGTTACCACGAGAGGGGACGGCCTCTGGCTCACCACCCAGCCATAGAGGAAGAATGAGGATTGCCCCTCATCCCCCAGGCTATATAGTGTGTGGCCTTCCGTCCACACTAGCCTGGCCGCCCATGACTCCGCATGGGCGTCCTCTCCCACTGAACCCTGGATATGGCCATCCGGTTTGCCCCGTCGGTCACAGGCATTACAGCCTACGTGACATTACCCCCCCCTTAAGAAGAGTTTTCGTCCTCGAAAACAAACTGGGGAAACCTTTTGGAAATTGCACTACGGCGTTCCCAGGTAGCTACCTCCTCATCCCTATCTGTCCATTTAACAAGTACCTCCTGGTACACTTTATGTCGGGTCTGTCTATCACGATACTGTAGAATCTTTTCAGGTCCATGTGGTATCTTTGGTGGCTCTATCAAGTCCACCAAAATCTCTGGAGAAACTGCGTTCTCTAACCCGTGAACTGATTTCTTCAATTTACTGACATGGAAGACAGGATGGACTTGAGAACTCTCCGGTAACTCAAGTTTATATGCTACGTCCCCAATCTTCGTAAGGATTTTAAAAGGACCACAATATCTCGGAGAAAGTTTATCACACTTTCCCGTTTTCATGGTTTCTGACTGCGCAGGAACCTTGAGGAATACAAAGTCACCTTCTGCAAAGGTCACCTTTCTTCGTCCTTTATCCGCATAAGTTTTAGCGCGATCCTGAGCGCTACGAATGCTCTCACGTGCGGCTCTGAGCATATCATTCATATCTTCAAGGAAATCCTTGACAGATTGAATCTTCTCCTTTTCTAGGCCTACAGCCATTGGAGATCTCGGCTGGAATCCATACATTAACATGAATGGTGTAAATCCAGTCGCTGAGTGTTTGGAGCTGTTATAGGCAAACTCCAGTAAGGGTAAGTACTCTTCCCAATTAGATTGCTTCTTACTAACATAAGAACGCAACATATCCTCTAGAATTTGGTTCTCTTTCAGTTTGACCATCAGACTCCGGATGATCTGCCGTACTCATACTCAGAGTAGTATCCAGCTTTTTGAAGACTTCCCTCCAAAAATGACTGTTGAACTTTCTATCTCTATCCGACACTATATCTGCGGGCAGGCCATATAGCTTGTAGAGATGTTCAATAAAGAGTTTTGCCAACTCTGGCGTTTTAACAGTTTTCTTCGTGGCAATAAACTTTGCCATTTTAGTTAACCTGTCCACTACCACCCACACCGAGTCATTCCCTCGACTCGTCTTGGGTAAACCGGTAATGAAATCCATGGAAATGCTTTCCCATTTCCCTTGAGGAATCTCCAGCGGATGGAGTAGTCCTCCAACCTTAAGACGTTCATGTTTATTGACCTGGCACTTATTGCATTTCAGCACATAAGTCTGGACGTCCTTAAACAAACTAGGCCAATAAAACTGTCTTTTTACTAGTGCATAGGTCTTCTGAATCCCGGGATGACCCGCACTTGGACTATCATGACTTTCTTTAAGAATTTGGGCCCGAAAGTCACCAATAGTTGGTACACATATTCTACCCTTGTAGAGTAAGTACCCGTCGTCAATGGAGTAATTAGCATATTTCTCCCCCCGACGAAGTTTATCACTCCCCTTTGAAGCCGTGGCAGTCAAAGGTGATGAAGGGCCTACGTCAGAACTCTCCGGTTCCAAACTATACCCAGAAGACACGGCTAGTCTCTCCGGACTAACTCTCGCTTCCCTTCCCGTTGCACCTTCGGCCAGTCTCTCCGGACTAGCAATACGTGCCAACGAGGGAGGTGGTCGCGTCTGTGAAGAAGTGCGTACGCGTACAGCGCGCCAGACCTCTGTAAAAGAAGGATCATGATCACATAAACCACGTAGGGACTCCAAGAAATCATTCTTGAAGACTATGAAACTAAGTTCATTAATCTGTGGCATGCGACTAAGTGCATCTGCCACCACGTTATACTTACCTTTCTGGTAACGTATCTGAAGGTCAAACTCCTGTAGAATCTCCGCCCATCGAGCTTTTCTACCCTTCAGTTCATTTTGACTTGAAAGCCATTTCAGACTTTCATGGTCCGTCCGGACCTCAAAAGTGGCACCATATAAATAGTGTCTCCACTTTTTCAGTGCATGAACTATCGCTAGTAACTCTCGCTCGTAAGCCGAGTAGTTACGTTGCGCACGATCTAACTTTTTACTTTCAAATGCAATTGGGCGTCCTCTTTGCATTAGTACGGCCCCAATGGCCTCATTACTAGCGTTTGTTTCCAAAACAAACGGCTCATTTGGATCGACAATTGTCAAAACAGGTGCAGCTGCTACGGTCACCTTGAGCTTGTCAAAGCTCTTCTGTTGGGCGTCCCCCCAACTAATGTTCTTTGTTTTTGACCGTAACTGGTCCGTCAACGGGATTGCGATCTTCGCGTAGTCCTTCACATACTGTCGGTAGAACCCCGACATGCCAAGAAAAATCTACAGTTCCTCGAGATTCTTCGGCGCTGGCCATTTAAGAATAGCCTCTACTTTTTCTGGCTCCATCCGCGTACCATCGGCGGATATAATATGGCCAAGGTAGTGAATTTCTGTTTCAAAAAATTCACATTTGCTTTTCTTTGCAAATAATTTGTGCTCTCGCAACAACTTGAACACTAGACGCAAATGCTCTATGTGTTCTTTCTGTGTCTTAATGTACACAAGAATATCATCTAGGAAAACTACTACAAATTTTCCTAGATATGGACGTAAAATACTGTCCATCAGCGTCATAAACGTCGCTAGAGCATTGGTTAGCCCAAATGGCATAACCAAAAACTCAAAATTCCCGAAACGGGTCCTAAATGCTGTCTTTGCAACATCTTCTGCTTTTATTCTAACCTGATGATACCCAGATCTCAGGTCTATTTTTGTGAAGTATCTCGATCCATAGAGTTGATCAAACAACTCATCCATGCGTGGCATCGGATACTTGTTCTTAATCGTTATCTGATTAAGAGCCCTATAGTCTATGCACATCCGCATAGATCCGTCTTTCTTCTTTACCAGAAGAATAGGCGATGCCCACGGACTTGAACTAGGCCGAATAAAGCCTTTGTTCAAATATTCCGTTAATTGTTTTTCCACCTCCACATCGCTGGTGTCACTGAACAAGCGTGATGCTCATCACAATGACACACTGTCACCTCTCTGAACTCTGCGGAACTGAGAGGGAGTCTCTGCACTGTATGCAATTGCCTAGAAGATTTACCATCTTTTTTGGGCTCGTTGCCACTCGTGCTGGCTTTAGGCTTTGGACACTCAGCCTTCGTGTGTCCTACTTCATTGCAATTAAAGCAGCGATTTTCCTTTCGCGCTTTAATATATTGCTCTTTCTTTTGGTTTTCGGTGTCTCTTTTTTTTCTGGATGGTCGCGGTTTTTTAGACCAATGACCACCCTGTCCTTCCTGGTCCGTCCTATCCCCTTGTTTGTCACTGCGGAACCCTTTTCTTTTGAGGCCTGACCTCCTCTTTTCACTACTCTCGGCCCTGCTAGAACCACCACGCGCACTACGGCGCTTGATGTCATCGAATATCTGTGCATATTGAATTGCCTCTGCTAAGTCTTTAGGCTGTAGGGGTTCTACGTACTCAAGGTAATCATCTTTGAGGCCTCTCTTAAAGCCCCGCAATGTTTGGAATGTATCGATTCCTTTTAACTTGAGTACTATCTCCCTGTAGTTTGAGATGTACTGAGTTAGGGATTTGTTCTCCATCGAGCACTTGTCCCATAACTCCCAGCTTCTCTCTGCCTCATTAACAGGCAAAAATTCTTTTCGAAACATTGTTTCAAATTCCGTCCAAGTGGCAGGGCGAGTTGTCAGACTCATCCACCACTTGTACGCTTTGCCGGTTAAAGAGAGGCTAGCCTCTACAGGCTGTATACGGCTAGGCTGCTGTCGCAGTGCGTGCAAATCTGACCACTTCGCTAGAAACATATTGACTGAGTCCTTGTTTCTCTCCTTTTCCTCGCCACCAAAACTAGGCCGCTTTAAGTCTTTTAACAACGACGAAGCTGTCGCTACGGACGGCCCTGCAGGCGCATCGGCCTGTACTCCTGCAACCACTGGCGAGGCTACGCTCACGACGTCAGTGTTCATGTCCTCTGGCTCATCGGCCAGAAAGGGGTCATCAGCCAATGCGGCCGCTGCGGGCTCGCTGGGTCCTAAGACGGGGTCAATAGACGAGGAGGGCGCTAGCGGATCATGAGTGATCGATAAGCGCGCTCCGGACCGAACAACGGTCGGGCGTGTACGGCCTGACAATTCGGTCGGGGTCAAACCCGCGACCGAGGACAAGAGACTAGAAAAACCTAGAGAAGTAGAAGGCGGTGGGGACACACTACGCCTTGCAGACATTTTAATTCTTGCAAAAAATAATGCGAGAACTCGGAAATTACTAAAAAAACGCTAATAAAAATGAGCAATGGTGGAGAGAGAATAATAGTCACCCCCCTTTACGGTCTCCTGTCGATTTGTTGCGTTGCGAGCCTCTACAAGGACGCTTCCGGGATGCTCCGATCCACGAGAAAATATGCCTGCAACTCATAACAAAAATTAACTCCGAAAACACTTATCCCTTGCCGGGATTATTTCTTGCGGGAATGATTCTCCTCCCCAGCCGAGAGAGAGGGTTCCTTGAATTTTTCATTTTTAATTTTTTCAAATTGAATAATGAAAAAAAAAAATATATATATATAAAAAGAAATGGTTTTTTCTTTTCTTTTTTTTTTCTTTTCCTTTTTTTTTTGGGTTGTCTTTGGCCGCTGGTGGGCGTCTGGCGTGTGCTGGGCGTTGTGGCTCTAGCCGCCGCCGCCGTTGGCTGGCTGGCGCCGCCGCCTGCTGGCCGCCCAGGGCTGGCTGGCCTCCATCGGCTGGCCTGACGCCGCCGTGGGTATGGCTCCCCTTTGACGCGTTTCTTTGCTCACTCATTGGGTGTATAGCAGGGCTTCGAATCCTGCAGCCTCACCATTGGTTCCTGCGCGTAAGCTTGTTTCGCCCCCACACTTCCACGCATATAGGGCTGGTCGTGGGGGTGGTCTGCGTCCCCCTTTCACAGGTGCTCAATGCGGTGCTCCTGCGTTTTCTTAGTGTTTCAAGGCTTGGTGGGGCTGGCTGGTCTTCGCCCCCCCACCCCACGCATTTCAGCAGGGCATGGGTTTCGCCGCCCAACCCCCACACACAGGGGCTGGTCGTGGGCGTGGTCTGCGCCCCGCCTTCAACACAGACGATTTTTTTTTTGAAAACCTTCAACGCAGAGCTTTCAAAGCGATTCAACGCAAAAAAAAAAAATGAAAACAAACACATTTTGCTTACCTCGATGCTGTGTGTGACGGGGAGAGAGAATGAGAGAGAGAGAGAAAGAGTTCTTCCCTTCAAGAGTCTTGGCCCTCCTTCCTCCACACATTCCCTTGTGGAGATAAGGGTGAGGAGATTGTGGATGAAAACCACCGAGTGGGCTCCGGTCCCCCGTTCGTGCGCGGACTCTCACGATTCCTCCGAACCATGCTCTGATACCAGTGTTAGATATCCGTAACGCCGCTACGGGCGTTACCACGAGAGGGGACGGCCTCTGGCTCACCACCCAGCCATAGAGGAAGAATGAGGATTGTCCCTCATCCCCCAGGCTATATAGTGTGTGGCCTGTCGTCCACACTAGCCTGGCCGCCCATGACTCCGCATGGGCATCCTCTCCCACTGAACCCCGGATATGGCCATCCGGTCTGCCGTCGGTCACAGGCATTACAGCCTACGTGACAGGTCTACTAGTGGTTATGCCTTTACATTTGGAAGTGCAGTGGTGAGTTGGAGTAGCAAGAAGCAACCTACTGTTGCTTTATCTAGTACAGAGGCTGAATACAGGGGTGTAGCCATTGCTACATGTGAAGGAGTATGGTTAAAGAGTCTCTTGGCTGATTTGGGTGAGCCTATTGATGGCAAGGTTGTCATTCATTGTGACAACATGAGCAGCATACAGTTGGCCAAGAATCCAGTTTTTCATGCGCGGACCAAACACATAGAGGTCCACTATCACTTTGTCAGAGAGAAAGTGCTGGATGGTATAGTGGATTTGCAGTATGTGAAGACTCAAGAGCAGGTGGCCGAAATCTTTACAAAGCCACTTAGCAGGGAGAAGTTTGAGTACTTCCGTACCATGTTGGGAGTACGTGGGATGAGCTTGAGGGGGAGTGTTGTTGAGAGCTTTGATAGCCCAAGCTCATCTACATCTTCATCTATGGCAGTACATCATGAGCTTGAGAGGGGCTGTTGACATTCAAGCTCGATGTCAGTGTGTGCTAGCTGTGCTATGTGCTGGCATGTTAGATAGCAGCATGTGTGAGACATAAATGACTGCGTCCAGCTGGTCATAGTGTGTGGACATTAGCTAGGGTTAGCTGTGTGTGGACACAACACATAGTGTGAGCTGTGTATTATATGGATTATGGCTTTATGCATTGTGTGAGAAGGGAAATGGCTTTCCTCTATGGTTAGGGTTTGCAATATACATTAGGATTTGCTCCTGTGTGTGTGTCTCCTCTCCCTCTACCTGTTTTTCATCACTCCCCCCTCTTTCTTTCAACACAACACCACTACTCTTGCCTTCTTTGGATAGCCACCTAACTACCATTTATTTCAACACAACATCGCACTACTCTTGCCTTCTTTACATAGCCACCTTACCCTTGGGCTTCAACATAGGCAAGCAAACAACACCACCTCTCTCAAAAATGTAGCCAAATCTTCGTGTCTTAAGAACGAATACCTCAATGCAGGCTTCAAAGCTTTGCTATCTATTGTACTCTTTCCCTTACTAAGAGTACCTATTTTGGGTGTCTTCTTTAGTCTTCATCCATTGGTGCTTGTGAGTAATTTGTGTGTGTGAAGAACTCTTGATGCCTTGCATAACAATGGTGGGAAGAAGTGAAAAATGCAAGGGTATTTGCTAAGCGTGTGGTGGATACTTGGCAAACAAGTTGCTAACCCCTTCATATGAGGACGCTAGGGGCTTGAACCTTGCCACTAGCGGTGTCACTCCACTCATGATCCCTTGACTAGGTGAGAAGGAAAGAGGCAAGGAGCAAAGGAAAGCTTAACCTCCACCTCAATGCCAATGTGCATACACTGCAAGGTATTTTCCGGAATTTCAGGTGGAGAATTGTCTCTAGTCAAAATCTAGTTATTTGCAATGCAGTGGTGCATTTTGGGAGTGTAGACAGTGTTTGCATACATTTCATTGCACACACCACAATCCACAAGCAAGCATGCAATTAAAGAAAGAATAAAACATGCAAGCTATTAGCATGCAATCAACAAGCAAGGAGAAAGCATGCAATCTATTAGCATGCGATCAAAAATAAAGAAAGAAGAAAACATGCAAGCTATTAGCATAAGAGCTCAAGAGATAACTCAAAGTTCAATATGATCATGGGATTATATGTCCTTTGTCATTATTGAAAATGTCATATATGCATGGCCTAAAATTTACAAGTTCCTCCTTGCCCCCCTTGCCCCACCCCATGGTATGTTCAAGGGGACAAAAGCTAGTGAAGCTAATATCTAGTCTATTTGTATACAATCTGGATCGTAGCCCATTGCCCCACTGGCAATACATGTGTCAATGTTACTCCACTAGCGATCCCTTGAATGGGCAAGGAGAAAAGAGGGAAGGAGCCATGGAAATATTAACCTCTACCTTAATGTCTTTGTGCATGCAATCTCTACCTTAATTTATTTTTGCATGCAAGAGAGAGAGAGAGAGAGAGAGAGAGAGAGAGAGAGAGAGAGAGAGAGAGAGAGAGAGAGAGAGAGAGAGAGAGAGAGATGAAGATAAAGATGGAGATGGAGAGAAGAAAACTGGCAAACAATTCATTGCACACACCACAAGACATAGGCAAGAGGGAAGGAGGTATGGAAAGCTCAACCTATACCTTAATGTCTTTGTGCATGCAAGAGGGTGTGTGAGAGAGAGAGAAAGAGAGAGATAAGGATGGAGGAGAAGAGGAAGATGGAAAGAAGCAAACAAGATTGCACAAACCACACACCACAAGTAAGCATGCAATCAACACACTTAAACTATGGCCGATGGGGTAGCCAAGGCTCATAAGTGGCCTATTGATTATAAAATGCTTAATCTCATAATACATACATGAAGTAAATTCATATGGAATTCATCATAGATTTTTACCACATGCTCTTGGTGCGAGAATCACCATAAGTATTCTATTGAAACATTATAAGCATCTATCCAAGTTGTAGATATGGACACTGTTGCTTTATGTCTTGATCATACATCTTGTTCAAGTCAAGTGCTTACCTTAGCCTTACTGAATTATGTGTCACTGTGTCTTGCATTTGAGCCATAATGCAACTCCTTGATGTGGTTGCACTAGGTCACTTGTCATATTCTCACTTCATTGTCACACCGATATGCTCCTTTGCTAAGGAAATGAAGGTAGAGCTTCCCTCTCCTAGATGGAGGTAAGAAGGAAATGGAATTCATGGTGGATCTCTCTTACAAAAGGTGGAATGAGGAAGAAACCAATGGAAGAGAGAAACCTACAATCAAATCTATCTAGCATCATGTATCCATCAAGCAAACAAGATTCAATAGCATCCATTGTAAGCTAATGGAGGAGAAGGGAAACCTACAATCAAATTTATCAAGCATGCATCTATCAAGAAAGCAAGAGTCAATAGCATACATGAAAGCAAGAGTAGAGGAGAGGAGATCTCACAAGTCTATTGTAAGGGAATGAATGTGCATTGTGTCAAAATCAACTTATATACAAGTGACTACTATAAGCACTAGGCTAACCAAAACTAGTGTTAACACTGTCCACGCCCAAAACTAGTGTTAACACTAGGCTGGCCCAAATGTAAAAATAGTATGGCCACTATTACTAGTCTTAAGCCATGAATTAAAACTGGTATGGCCACTATTGGCTGAAAAGCAAGGTAAGGTGGACCCAAAGTGGTGTCAATAAAATTTCTTTTGGGAGCACTTTGAAACCTCCTTAAAATTTGTAATTTTATTATATTATCATCATGATATCACTATAGTCTGTATTATAATCATGATATCATTGTAGTTTGTTATTATGGTGTGATCTATCACTATGATAATCCTGATTCATTGCATTTCGTGATAACATTGTAGTTTGTCATTATGGTGTGATCTATCACTATGATTATGATTCATTATGGTGTGATCTCTCACTATCATTATTGGAATGACAATGGTCCAAATGATGGTTGCTTTCAAGTGCTTTTAACTACTTTAAAAAACTTTAAACTGCTTTAAAGTAGTTGTGGCTACTTTAACATGCTTTTAATTGGGGATAGCCATTTCACGAGCGAGCGAGAACAAGCAAGACACTAAAACAAAGAAATTTTAAAAATTACATAGTGCCATTCATCTTGCAATATAAGTAGAGTATTAAAAAGAGAAGCACAAGTTATCTGAGGACAACTATAGACACCACATTATCTGAAGTAGCTACATCGATCCACCATAATATCAAAACCCCACCAAAATATTAGAACTAGCTACATGAAAATATCAAAAGATGTTTACCATATAGGAAGAACGGAGAGGACCAAAGGTATCATTTGGAGATGCTTCTACCAAAAAGTTTAAGGCATGTAGCATTAATAGGGAAGTAGCTAGGCAATTTCAGTAACTATGGGATACCGACACCCCAACAAAGCCTGGAACAATTCAACTTTTATGAGTGCTTGTTGATGCATGAAATCATAAGGAGTAGCATCCAAGTTGAGCACTTGTAAGAATACATAGTAGAGGTGCTTGCAAGGCAAGTAAACTGAGTGCTTAGCCTCTCTCTTCTAGAAGTCTGCACATGTACACCTTGGGAATTCAGAAGTTGTGATCTAGTAATTCACACCGTTTGCTTTTGAACCCTCTAGACATAAAAAATGTGTGTCTCATTACAAAGGATAATGACCTCCCTTAGGATATCAGCTGTAATAGACCAACCTTTCTCGATGTTCTCATAACACTTTAGTTGGATTTTTTCTCTAGCGCACTCTTTCCATCCCTATACTTTGCTCAAACAGAGCCTGGGACTCTTGGTGCATTAGTAGTGGCCCCCTAGCTGTCAGCGCCATTGGGATAACTGCACCTACCTCTAATATAAATCCTATAGCTTGCAAACTTGCTATTTCATCAATACTTAGGTTAGTTCCCTCGGCCAGAGGCCAAACCCTAAGAGCAGGCCCTAATGGCCCAATGACATTTGTAGTAACTACTTTCCAAAAGTGTGTGTTAATTGAACTATAGAACCAAATAAAACCCTATCTGATACCACTAGGGTAAGTGCAGCGTCCCCAAAAACAAGGCACTAGCACTCCCTCCTAGTTAGACCCACCCATGGGGTTAATAAAAGCACCACATCTCCCACCAGTCTCTTCCAGAAGCCCAAAACATGTAACTTTGCTCCGCCGCTCAGTTCGACAAATGGCCCAGAATCTCCAATTCAATTGCCTTTCTCTCTCCCCATTGATTGAGAGTCCTCTGTAGGCATGCTACGTGTTGCCTTCCTCTCGTTCACACCGTCACTGTCACATATTCTAGTCTATGACTATCATTTTCTAGTATAGCACTTGGGCTAGCACATATATTTCGCTTTCGTTGGACACTTCTCTTTTCATGGTGAACATGCTACATTTCTGGACTATTAAAACCTAACTTGTCCATGGTCAAGTGTGTCAAGTATGCCAGTTTCTTCATAGAGGAGGCACCACCCTTCTTAGAGTAAAAGCGTTCCATCATTTCCTGGGCCTATTATAGTATACCCACGAGTGAGATGGGCATTGCAATGTGCACTTTGAAGGACCGCCATAGAGAGGTCAATGGCTGTGGCCTCAAATAATGTAATGTGCTTCTTATACCCAACAGTTGCTCTCATACTAGAGTGTTTGCTCTCTGCCAAATTAGTGGTAGGGAAAAAAGGCCTATCATCTTCTTGCTTCAAAAACCAGGCACTCCAATGGAACGCACACACTTCCCACCATATGCAATCCATGTATCTAAGGATGGCAACTCACTCTTAAAGGCATGTCCCTTTCTCCACCATTGCGGCAACTCTTGTTTGCAATTCTTTGCACTTATCTTTGTGGTTGTGTTTTTCCATTTTCTACAAAGCACCTTGTGTTCTTCATGAGAAGAAGACCCAATACATTTTTTCGTGTATTGTATCATACTCTTCTCCCAATGAAATGAACATGACTACTCTTTGTCGGGCATTTCTTTTCCTTTGAAGTATTGTATCATACTCTTCTCCCAATGAAATGAACATGACTACTCTTTGTCGGGCATTTCTTTTCCTTTGAAGTATACTTTACGTACTGCACTCGCCTCATCTGCCATAAATCCTCTGAACTTGGGACTTCATAAATCCTTTGAACTGAGAGAATTCATATCCACACTTCTTCATAGTATCATTCAACATCTTCCAAAATTCTATCTGGGCTTATCTATCCTCAACTTTGAACTCACAAGTAGTAATTGTCAACAATTCATGGAGGTATGGGTCATAGACATGAGCACCCATTGTGGACAAACCTTGTACTCTATGGACATGGTCAAAGTGTACCCACATTTCTTGCAAATTTTCTCCATGTCTCATCCTATTCACCAAATCTAAGCCACTTTCTAATCCAAATGTCGACATCTTGAAAACACGGGGAAAAGAATGCTGTGAATGAATGGGTACCTGATTCTGTTCTTGATATGTAGAATTGCCTCTAGCCCCTTAGCCCCATAAGTGGAACCTTTTCTTGCATCTTCCAAACATCTTTGGATTATTTTCTTGTCAGACAACGGAGTAACTACTTTCAATAGTTAAGTCATCTCCTTGTCACCGAACTCTCACTACATGCATTCTGTGTTTCTTTAAGAAACAAATCCAATACCATGTCTTGGGCTATAGTAATCTTAACTTGCTTCGGTGTTTGCATAAGGAGTGGCTCTTGCATGGGAAATTACCTTCTCTTCAAAAACCCTTTTTGGTACTCTAGATGAACCATCTGCAAATGTATGGTCATGGTGACCTAAGTGAATAATACATCTACTGTAATTCACATGATCTCTAGGAATGTAGTAATACATAACTGCAGGGCATTGTTTTATACATTCTGGTGATAGATGACAATAGGAACACACCAAAGATCCAAATTCATCCTTCACCACCCCCACCAGGTCACCTTTCTTGCCTTACCCAACCAGTGTGTTTTATTCACAACAAAACATTATAACAAGTTAGGGAAATCCAAATTTTAGCACCACAAATGATCTATGCATCTACTCAATTGCACAATACTTGGAAATATGTTAGAGCTACATGTTACATAATCAGCCCAAACATGGCCATCATTTCTGTGTTCCATCCCTATCATTGAGGATTCCCCCAAGCACGGTGGAAGCTCAAAGGCAATATGACCATCATATGGAGCTCTTGCACTGCCCGTCTATCTTTCACATTAGAAAATGTAGCATGCAGGCTAATATTAAGTGGGAGAACTTTAATCATGTCAAACACACTTGTAATTTTTTTCTTCTTCTCATTTCTCAACTCATTGCTCATTGGTTTTTGTTCTTCCATAGCCACATCATTATCCACAACAACACGCAAGATAGCATGACCTGGTGCAAAGGAGGAGTTTGTAAAAAGAATATATATTTGCATCAAGAACATATCCTTCTTCTAAGGACTTGAGATTTTGCACCTCAATCTTTACTTTCTCACCACCTAGTTTCAATTGATGCATTGAGAATGTGTGTATTTCTCCAAGTTCAAAATGCTCTTACAGGTCTGAAATGGATACCTTGCAATATCAATGATTAGAGCAAAGGACAAGTTTTGTTCCTCTAGTAGGCCTATATATTGTTACACAACGAGGCATTACTAATTGTTTGATATGGACACACAGAGAAAATAAAAAAGAACCAAATAGATATCAACAATGAACCATTCCACTCCTAAAATGCCAACAACAACATGGAGATATTGAGGATATAGGCACAGACAAAAGAACTTGTTGTGGACAACCAACACACAACATTTTAGAAGACAAGTGTAGTTGGGTTTGTATTCATGAAAAACAATCTTGTACGGTCCAATTTATTTATAGATGATCCAATTTATTCTTTGAGTGATGGTATTTGAGTACTAATTTTTTTAAATTGTCACGATGGCCCAATTTATTCTTAGAGTGATGGCCTTTTAATCATCACGATGGTCTTTTAATCATCACGATGGTCTAATTTATACTTAGAGTGATGGCCTTTTAATCATCTCACGATGGCCCAATTTATACTTAGAGTGATGGCCATGTTGATGTACAAAAATGAATAAAATGAAAGAAATTTAAAAGGCTTCTCACCACCACAAAACAATTTAGGAAATAATTAAAATTTAAAAAATTTAAAATGCTTCTCACCACAAAATTTGAAATGCTTCTCACCACATAAATTTATTCTTTGAAGAGGATAGGGAGAGAGAGTGATGGATCAAGTGAAGAGGAAGAGACAGAGAGGGAGAGAGATACATAGAGAGAGAGATGCGGAGAGGGAGATACGGCGAGAGAGAGAGAGAGAGAGAGAGAGAGAGAGAGAGAGAGAGAAAAGATCAGTTTTACATATTAAAATTTTAGTGGGTTCATGGTCCTTTACTTTTGTTGTCTGCCCTCAGCACTTTGCAAGCAACAAACCCTTCACTTGCTGAACACTAGCATTCCATCTCCTCACAAACCCTAGCATTCCATCTCTCCATCTCTTCACTGCAGACTAGGGAAGTTCGAGCTCTTCATACCACCGAGAAAATGCAGGTGAGTTGAGTTTTTGAATATGCAGTTTGTTTTCCTATTCGCCTTCTGGTTCGCCCACATTTGCTATGCTCTTCGATGATTTTGTTAGAACTGTTGTGTTTGATTTCTATTGCCCACGTTTGTTTGCCATGGTTTTGCTATGTAAATTTTCTCATGCACAACCCACGCTGGTGCAGCCCTTATGCTTGCTTTGGTTCGCTTCATGTTTGATTGCTTGGATATTATGGTGTCCTGCGTAGCCCGCACCGAACGGGGCTACGTGCCATGGCTATGACTATGGCTATGGCTATGGCTATGGCTATGGCTATGGCTCCTTTAATTTTTGTATGTTCTCCTTTAGTTGTTGCTACTCTAATTGTGCATGTTTAAGATCCATTTTCAATGTCTAGTTCTCAATGCTTAATGTGCTTTCTGCTCTAGCAATTTCAATGGATGAAGAGGCAAGTTCTACCAATCTACCTTTCCTTAGCATTGTGTCTATGGCCAGCTTGACTTGCTGATTATACGCTATGGATATTGTGATAAGCAAAAAAATTATGTTTTCTGTTTGTTGTTTCCCGTACCGGTGCGGCTTGTATGCATGTGGCTATTTCCACTATTAGCCTTGCCCATTGTTTGCCTTGGATATGGTTAGCTTGCGTAGCCTGTGCCGAAACGGGCTATAGGCCATGGCCATGGCTATTGTTTGGCCATTGTTGTTTGTGCATGGCCTATAGCCCGTGCCGGCATGGGTTGCGTTGGGGCTAACAATGGCCAAACAACAATGGTCAAGGAAAACAACAAAGTTGTGCCGCCTTTGACTAGTGTGTGGGATAGCTTCATCTCCCCTCATGTGAGATACTTCTAAATCTTGGATTGGGATGAGACTAGTGTGTGGGATACCTTCATCTCCCCTCAAAGGATTAGATAGACAAACATCCCATTATGTGGAATGATTTCATTAGAGATGATTGTAGATGTCCATTGGGTGCCTCTGGTTGCTAGAGGAGAGATGCTCACCAAAAAACCATGCATTGAAAGAATTCTCACACTATTACAGGCGGGTTGATTTTTGATGTTTTTTCTAACGGTTTTGAATATATAAAAAATCCCTAAAAGCATCGATATGCACGTCAAAAAAAGCGTTGATGTAATACCATCAATATGTACATCGATATACACATTGAAATTATAACCATCGTTGAAATAAAGGTTGAAGATTAATGTTAATTTTTTACCACTATTTCGACGTTGACAAATGACGCGTTTTTCGATGAGTTTTTTGACGCTTTTTTCGACGGTTATATCGAAGGATGCAGGTTTTATTTTTATTTTAAAAATAATGGTACATAGATGATGGGTGAAAAATGTAGAGGTTTACCATATTCACCACATTCGTCCAATGCACGTTGTGGCCCTCTCGCTCAAGTTGCTCGAGGAGGACATATGTCTCATGCAATAGGGCTTACCTTTCCTTTGCATCACTCGTAGCACGACCAACCACTCGGCGTTGGAAGCATGAAGCACGAGCACTTATTAAAAAAAATGTAATGCCCATTATGCTTTAAAAAAGTGAGTGATATGTGTATTAACACTTACAAAGTAGGTGTGGAAAGCATCCCATCCACCGCTTCCAAGATGGGAGCTTCCTATTTCCTCCATTCACTTCACTGTGGCCTACTTTTGCTGCTTATAACTTTGGGGATTTGCATGGTGCTTTCTACACTCCTCCTCCTAAATCTCTTATGAGAGATTCCAAGGCTTTTGTTCCCCTGACTTTTCCTTGCGTGTAATGTTGTTGTGCTGCCAGTGCTTTATCATGTTCACCATGTGATCTTTTATCCATCTAGGATGGACCTCTTCATTATGTGGTGCTTGTACAAACTCACTTTTGATTTGATTCACGACTCGTTCCTTCTTGGCCTTATCAAGTTTATGCCGCCAGGTAGTCATGTAGTCATGAGCAAAGGCTACATAGCATAACTTGTGGATTCAAGACTTCATCTGGCACCATCTAAGACCACATTTCCATCCACACTTTGATATCGAGAACGAGCCGTATTGGGGGTAGAGGGATTTGTGTTGAAGCGGCAGGATGAGCGTGAGCATAGTGTCCCCTCAAAACTGGCAATGGGTGGGCACTCACGACACTGAGGGGAAGAAGCGTTCGTGGAGTCACCACCACGGCAACAATCTGTTGAACAATCTCATCTACTATGATTGGAAGTAGTCGAGCGAGCCGTGGGCGGGGTTTGTGTGATGTGCTGTGGAGTGTCTAAGGGCGTGGCCTGTGTAGTGGTGGGTTATGATGGCTATGGAGAAAACACCTCCCCTAAAGTAGGCTTGTGCCATAGCCCTTTGCTCGAGGCTCATTTGCGACATGGAATGGTAAAATTGGCTCAGGGACATTGCCTGTGGTGTAAGCAAGGTGGAGAGATTGGGGCTATATGATGCGGGTGTCTCTTTGGGTGTACGATCCATGTTCTACACAAACAAAACAAACCATATTAGATACTTCTTAAGCTCTATGAATCAAAAGCATTAAGCTCTATGCATAAGGGCTTATGCATAACTGAAGAATGCTTAAAGCTTAAACAAAAAACACAACACGTGATATTAGAACATTGTTGAGACCTTCTACAATACTGCTTAGACAAGCAGGATGGACAATGTCTCTTTCGGCGGATGATAGCTTCTGAGGAATTTTCACATGCTCCCTACTAGCCAAAGGCAAATTCTTTTTTACAAGAGAAGGATAGTGAGAAGATTGAGGGTCCCCCTCCACTATAACCACCTAGTTGACCACTCCTAACTTGACTTAAACATCATTCTAGATGGCCTACAATAATGCCCCATATCTCTTTGCATAAGCCTAAATCCTAAACCCAGCATGAGGTTGCAATAAACATGAGGTTGCAATAAACATGAGGTTGCATGAATAAGAGAGCTTATCTCAACAGTGTCAAGACGAAGGAGAGAAAAACAACACAAGAATTCTCTAACAAATTAATGCTTAAATCTTAAACAAAAAAGGCAACATGTGATATTAGAACATTGTTGAGACCCCTTACAATACTGCTTAGACAAGCAAGGTGGACAGTGTCCCTTTTAGATGATAGCTTTCGAGGACTTTCCATATGCTCCCTACTATTAAAGCCAAAGGAAAATTCTCTTTTACAAGAGAAGGATAGTGAGAAGGCCGAGGGTTCCCCCTTTACTATAACCACCTACTCGTGGATAACCACTCCTAACTTGACTTAAACAACATTTACAATAATGCCCCATATCTCTATGTATAAGCCTAAACCCTAAACCTAGTATGAGATTGCAATAAACATGAGGTTGCATGAATAAGAGAGCTTACCTCGACAATGTCAAGCCAGAGAGGACAACAATCCAAGACCTACAAAACATAACATGAGAAAAAGTGATTAGTTACACATTTATGCATAAACCCCAACCCTATGCCTATGCATAAACGCATAAGGGCTTATGCATAAGGCTATTGCATAAGCCTATGCATAAGGGGTTATGCATAAGGCTATTGCATAAGGGGTTATGCATAAGGCTATTGTATAATCCTATGCATAAGGGCTTTATAAGTCTATTGAATAAGGGCTTATTCATAAACCCTAAACCCTAAGGCTATGCATAAGGGCTTATGCATAAGCCTATTGCATAACCCTAAACTCTTAAGCCTATGCATAAACCCTAAACCCTAAGCCTAATGCATAAGGGCTGATCCATAAGCCTATGCATAAGGTTTATGCGTAATCCTATTGCATCAGCCTAAACCCTAAGCGTATTGCATAAACCCTAAACCCTAAGGCTGTGCATAAACCCTAAACCCTAAGCCTAATGCATAAGGGCTTATCCATAAGCCTATGCATAAGCCTATTGCATAAGGGCTTATGCATAAGCCTATTGCATAAGCCCGAACCCTAGCCTATTGCATAAGCCCGAACCCTAAGCCTATTGCATAAGGACTTATGCATAAACCTATTGCATATATGCATAAGGGCTTATGCAATAAACCCTAAACCCTAAGCCTAATGCATAAGGGCTTATCCATAATCCTATGCATAAGCTTATTGTATAAGGGCTCATGCATAAGCCTAAACCCTAAGCCTATCGCATAAACCCTAAACCCTAAGTCTATACATAAACCTTAAACCATAAGCCTAATGCATAAGGGCTTATCCATAAGTCTATGCATAAGTCTTATGCATAAGCCTATTGCTGCATAAGCCTATTGCATAAGGGTTTATGCATAAAGGCTAGGCATAAGGGCTTGTGCATAAGCCTATTGCATAAGTATAAACCCTAATCCTATTGCATAAAGGCTAGGCATAAGGGTTTATGCATAAAGGCTAGGCATAAGGGCTTATGCATAAGCCTATTGCATAAGTATAAACTCTAATCCTATTGCATAAGGACTTATGCATAAACCTATTGCATAAGGGCTTTTGCATAAGGGCTTATGCAAGAAGCCTATGCAAGCTCTATGCATAAGCTTGCAATAAGCCTATGTATAGAGCTTATGTATAGAGCTTGTGAGAAGCCTAAGCAAGCTCTATGCATAAGCTTCATGCAAGCTTGCAAAAAGCCTATGCATAGAGCTTACAAGAAGCCTATGCAAGCTCTATGCATGAGCTTCTTGCATAAACTCTATACAAGGAAATAATCCTACACAATATGCTTTATCTACCCACCTTCCCATCTCGGGGCCTGTTGTATAAGTAAAAAAAGGAAAAAAATAACAAAAGCAACAAGGGTTTATGGTCCATACCTGGAAGTGAAAAGATTGTGTAAAGATAGGAATTGGGCAAACCTACAAATACACACAACATAAGCAAAGCATCAAGAAAATCATACCATTAATAGAGCTTGGGAAGGCAAAGGAAACAAGCAATCTCTTTGCATAAACTTGAAGCTCTATGCATAAGCTTTAATCTTTTTGCCTAAGCTTAAGCCTTATGCATAGAGATTGAGAATAATGCTTAAGCTTATGCATAAGCTTTAACCAACCTTTGATTTTCTCCTGCATCAATACTGCTTCCACTGCAATGTGAGATGCATCAACAAAAATATTAAAGTCCAGATTCCAATCAAGAGGCTGCAAAATTGGTGCCACTACTAACATCTTTTTCAGTAGCGCCTGAATGATTTTTCTTATTCTTCCCCCCATACAAAAGCCACCTTCTTCTTTGTTAATCTTGTTAAAGGTTGACAAACATGGGAGAGGTATCTCAAAAACCTGTAATGCCACTTGACTTGTCCAATGAATCTTCCCAGCTGCTTCACATTCTTTGGTGGTACAACATCTTGTATTGCTTGAACTTTCCTTGAATCAATCTCCATTCCATCCTTTGAAATAACATATCCTAGCAAAACTCCTCTACTTATTGCAAATGCACACTTGCATGGATTCAATGCCAATCTTGACATTCTCCACTTCTCAAAGCACATCTTGAGATGGTTGATATAATCCATCACTTTTCCAAACACACTGATATCATCCATAAAAACTCTCATGAAACACCTGTTGTACCCATTTCTGAAATATAGGAGAGCATTTTTCTGGCCAAATGTCATCACATTGCTGGCAAAGTCTCCCCATTCTGTCACAAAAGTTGTCTTATCCTTGTCTTCAGGTGCCATCAAAATCCGATTGTAGCCACTAAAGCCATCAAGAAAACTGTATATCTCATGTCCTGTAACTCAATCAAGCAAAGCGGCATAAAATGGTAGCGGAAAAGGATCTGTGATGGTTGCTGCATTCAGCTTTCTATAATCCACACACACCCTGATCTTTCCATTCTTTTTAGGAACCACCACAATTGGTGACAACCAAGTAAGTGCGTGTACAGGATATATAAAGTCCACTCTCTCAAAAGCTTATCAATCTCCTCCTCTACTTGTTTGGCAAAATTTGGGTTCATCTGCTATCTTTGTTGAACTACAGGTACAACATCCTTTTTTAAATTGATCTTGTCTTGGCAGAATTTTGGATCCACTCCCTTCATATCTGTATAATGCCATGCAAAAATACAACAAAAGGCTTTTAAGATCTTCCTTAAAATGTCCTTTCAGATTTATACTGATTTTTACATTTCTTGGATCCTCTTGTGTTCCCAAATTTAAATCTTGTAAATCATTCTCTTTGACCCTTGATGTCTTTGACATATGTTCTTCAAAAGCTTTTTTAGCTTGTATCATAGCTTTAACTCCTTCCTTTTTATTTTCTACTCTTTCCTCTTCTCCTCATTTGATGCAATCTCTTCCTGCATTCTCTGATCCAATTCTTGATCTAATATAATTAGAGTTTTTCCTAGATGGTAATCCTTCTGAAACACATACTGCTACACAATCTGCTCAACATCCACCTCAAAAATAGGAACCACTGATGGATTTCTCTTCAAAAATTCTTCTTTCTCATCCTCTTGTAGTTCTGGTATCATATTGATTGTTTCCACAAGCAATGGCCTGAAAGCCCTAGGTATGGTCTTCTTGGAAATTCATGTCTAATTTGACCTGCTTCTTGTCTCTCCTTATCACAATCTGATCAGCTCCCCAATCCTGCTTCACTTTGGCAGCTCTCAACCAAGGTCTTCCCAAAATCATAAAATAAAAATTTAATAATGTATCATTTTTGGCAGAATTATGAGGCAAGGGAATCGTGGTCGATAGCCAGATCTTCTCATTGATGAGGAAGAGCTTGACCCTGACGCTCGCAAGGCTCTTCACAGAACTCAGCCAGGACCCTTCAAAGGTGAAGGGGAGAACTTGGGCGAGGCTATGGAGAAGTGGGTCGAGGCCATGGAGGAATATTTTGATGTCACCGGATACAACGAGAGGAGCAAAATGGCTCTCGTTAGGAATATTGTGGAAATAGCCAGGGTGGCATGTAGAAACCATTGCGACACCAACCATCTAGATAGGAATACCCAGTCCTGGAATGATCTCAAAGCCTATCTAAGGAATAGATTTTGTCCCCTTGGATTTTTAGAAACCAAGATGAATGAATTCTTAGAGCTAAACCAGGGGAGCAAAACTATTGAGGAATATCATCAGGCATTTGCTCTTCTCCTTAAAGTACTCACCACTGCTAGACGAAGAGCAACTTATGGCCAGGTTCATTCGACGAATGAAAAAACCTTTAGACACCCTGGTCAAGAATGCCAAGCCAATTTCCATGGCTGAAGCTGTAAGAATGGCAAAGGACTTCGCCAAAGCCTTCATCTCATTAAAGTCTCGCCAAAGCCAGCTCCCTCATCCTTTAAGAGATTCTAGACACTGGGAAGTTCTTCCAACCTTCCGCCTCCAAAGAGACATCAAGGTCCCAACCAAAATCTGGAGACTGGAAGTTTCAGGAATGAAGGAAGACCTTTTCCTCGAAGCTCTTTCTCAGGAACTCCGGCTCTTTCAAGAATGTAGAGGGAAGAGCTTCAAAGTGAGAACAGGTGCTTCGAATGTCAGGGATTTGGGCACCAGCTCAAGGATTGCCCATCTCCTTCTGTGGGAAAAGGAATATAGGGTCCCAGAGTTCAGAGACAGACTCCTTCGTATCAGTCCAATCAGGGTCCCCCGCGCCAAAATCAGGGCAACCTCAGAAGAGTGCTAGCTCAGCCTGCAGCCTCCATGCAAAGCAGTCTCCAAACTTCCTCCCAGAATTGGGGTAACCAAAGAGAGAGAGTTGCACCTCAGGCTCCAGCAGCTCTAGAGCCGTCACTGTAGCTGAGGAAGTGGAGGAAGAAAAAGGATAGATCTATGCTGCAGTTGAGCATCAAGGGAATAATCGTCAATTTTCAGTCCTCTAGACCCCATCAGAGTACGAAGGTAAGCAATTCAAGCTTTTGATTGATTCAGGTAGTACTCATTCTTTTATTTCCCCAGGATGTCTGCGTAAGTTAGTCCTAAATCAAAAATTAGGGAAACCTATGCAAGTGGAATTGGCCAGTGGAAAGATTCTTTTCACACACCTTGAGACAGACCTTATTCAGTTTAATCTAGATGGGAACGTAACAGAGTGCCAATTCAGAGTCCTACCTTTGGGAATCTATGATGGAATCCTTGGAATGGGATTGGCTCCATAAGAATCAGGCTGACATTCATTGTCACAATGGAACCATCTCTTTCCTTGATCTTCACGGGAATAAAGTTTAAGGAACTGGAATTTTCGGATCTCGAGTGTGCAATTAGTCAAGGCTTCTAAATTGTTAAAAGGGCTCAGAAAGAGGCAAGCTGTTTATTTCATTAAGATGAATCCTGTAGATATAAAAACCAAGGCTAAAGAACCAAAGTGGTTAAGTGAGTATGCAGATGTGTTCCCAAAAGAGCTGACTGAGATGCCTTCGTCTCGCGAAGTAGATCATGAGATCGAGTTAACCCTTGGAGCTCAGCTAGTAGCCGAGCGTGCATACAAAATGCCAGCCCCCCTGAAGCCATTGAACTTAAGGAGCAGTTAAGACAATTGTTAGAGCAGGGATTCGTTAGACCCAATGTCTCACCTTGGGGTGCGCCCATTCTCTTTCAAAAGAAGAAAGATGGAATGTTAAGACTCTGTATTGATTACAAAGGATTGAATCAATTAGCAATTAAAAATAAGTATCCTATCCCTAGGATTGATGAACTTCTGGATCGATCAAGTGGGACCCAAATGTTCATAGAGATAGATCTCAAATCTGGGTACTACCAGATCAGAATCAAGGAACATGACATCCCGAAGAGAGCATTCAATACTCGCTATTGGCATTATGAGTTCACAGTCATGTTGTTTGGATTGACTAATGCCCCGGTGACATTTAATCATCTTATGCAAGATATTCTCAGAGAATACTTGGATGATTTTGTTCTTGTCTTCTTTGATGATTTCTTGGTATACTCAAAGAATGTTGCAGATCATGAAGATCATGTGCGCAAGGTCCTGGAAATCCTAAGGAAGTAACAACTCTTTGCAAAACAAGAGCAAGTGTTCTTTTTCTGTTGACTAGGTGGAATACTTGGGATTCATAGTGTCTAAAGATGGGATTTCTCTTGACCCCACAAAGATCCAAGCAGTCGTAGATTGGCCAGAACCCAAGACGATAAAGACAGTCGTAGATTCCTAGGATTAGCCGGATGGTATAGGATCTTTATACCTAGGTATGCTCAGATAGCATCCCCTTTAACTAACCTTCTCAAACAATAAGAGTACCCTATTTTAGTGGACTACTATGTATCAGAGTGTCTTTGATAAGCTAAAGATAGCCTTAGTAACCAACCCTGTCCTTAAATTGCTAGATTTTACCAAAACTTTTGAGGTACTGATGCCAGTGGGTTTGCCTTAGGCGATGCTCTTATGTAGGAAGGTCATGTAGTGGCCTATGAATCCAGAATGCTCAGAACACATGAGAGAAATTATGCTGTCCATGACTTGGAGTTACTCTCAGTAGTTTATGCTCTGAAGTTGTGGACATTATCTTTTGGGACAGAGGTTCACTTTGATGAACAGATCATGAAAGTTTGAAGTGAATCTTCACCCAAAGGGATCTCAACATGTGTCAAAGGATATGGATGCAGACCCTGCAGGAATTTGATTTTGAAATCAAGTATCAGCCAGGGAAAGAAAACGTGGTGGCAAATGTGTACAGTAGAAAATCCTCCTTGCTTACAATGGTGTCAAATCCATTAATTAGTGAAGCAAGGGAGAGAATCATGCAAGACAAATTCTTTGCCCCTATTGCTACCCTTCTGATGCAGGAAAGCAAGACTCTCAGGAAATGAGTCGAGTTCTTGGGTACAAATTGGTGGATGCAGGATGCATGTATTATAATAATCAGCTATGCATTCCCACCAATGATGAGGGAATAAAGGGAAGGATTCTGAGAGAAGCCCATGATAGCCTGATAGCTGGACATCCAAGGTTCATAAAAACCTATATGTCTGTGAAGAAAAGCTTCTTCTGGCCAGAAATAAAAAAGGATGTACTTGATCATGGTGCGGCAATGCTTAATGTGTCAGGGAGTCAAGGCAGAGAGAGCCAAGATGCCATGGAAACTGCAACCTCTAGACATTCCACAGATGAAGTGGGAATGTATCAGTATGGACTTTGTCATTGGATTACCTTCAGTACAATCAGGTTACAACTCCATTTTTGTGGTAGTTGAAAGACTAAGCAAAATTTCCCATCTGATTCTAGTGAAGAGACATACATTGCAGTAGTGGATGTTGCCAGATTTTTTCTTAAAGAAATCTTCAGATTGCATGGCTTACCCAGGAGGATAGTAAGTGACAGAGATCCCAAGTTTACATCGAAATTCTGGACTGCATTCTTTGAAGCAGTAGGAATTTTCTTAGATCTCAGTACAGCCTATCATCCCAAAATAGATGGCCAGACTGAAAGAGTGAATCAGGTAGAAGATATCCTTTGGTCATGCTGCGGCGGCAGGGAACCTAAGAAGTGGTTAAGCCATTTGCATCTGGTTGAATTCACTTACAATGCTTCTTATCATCGAAGCATTGGGATGAGTCCTTTCAAAGCTCTGTATGGACAAGATTGCCTTACACCATTGACTTGGTCCGACCCATTAATCAGAGTCGAAATGTCTAGACAAATGCTTAATGACATGGACCAGCAAATGCAATCAATCCGTAAAGATATTAAGGCAACCCAAGATAGGCAAAGGCGATATGCAGATAAGAAGAGATTAGAGAGAGAGTTTGAAGAGTCAGATATGGTCTTCATTCGAGTACGACCAAAATTCTTTATCTTTAGGGAAGTACAAGAAGCTCTCTCCCGAATATTGTGGACCATATGCTGTTATAAAGAAAGTAGCTGATCTAGCTTATAAACTTCTTCTGCCTCCCCATCTCAAGGTACATAATGTATTCCACGTCAGTTTGCTTAAGAAATATGTACCCAGCCCGAGTCACGTGCTTGATGATGAACAATTGATTTCTCTGACTCAAGGCCAGATGCTACTCTAACCTGAAAAAATCCTTGACGTTCGAGAGAAGGTTCTCAGGAGTAGAGTCCTTAGAGAGTTTTTAGTCAAGTGGAAGTTCTTCCCTCTAGAAGACGCCACCTGGGAGAAAGAAGAAGAGTTGGCAGAAGATTACCCCCACCTTGTGAGATGAGGACATCTCACGTTTTTCAAGTGAAAGAGGATATAAGATTCTTCCTTAGCCTAAATAATAAATAAGCTTTTATCTCAATCCCTTGTAATCATTCTCAATTTCAGAATGCAAGAAAATATTATTTTTACTTATTTTTACCTAGAGAGAAGAAAAATTCTAGAGAGAGATAATTCAATATTGAGATATTTTTAGATATAAATTTTTTTCTAATATCTAAAATATGTTTCCCTGAAATAGAAGTTCAAAATAAATTCTCCAATGTGCATATAAGGGACCTTAGCCTAAGGGTCTAGATTTTTAGAAATTTTTGGATTATGGTCTAATTAAGGTTCCTATGGGCCAATAGGTTTAATCCAAGTGTTGGGATGAGATAAATCCAATGAATAAAAGAAAATACCCAAAAATGAGTAAATGCTCACATAAGATGAAGAGTTGATTGAGTACAAGGTTTATTAGTTAAAAATTAAGAGATATTACTAAAAAACTGAGATATTTTGGAGAAATGATGAATTTTTGATACCTTCGTAAATAAGGAAGGGGGGACCTTTGAGGTAGGAGTCTCCTTCACATGTGGGAGGGTTTTTTAATTCAAAAAAATTGTGATATTTTTTTCTCTCCTCTCTCCTCTCTCTTGGATCAAACTAGATCAAAAAGGGAGCTAAACTGGTCCAAATCTTGTCCAAATTCAGTCAAACTGAAGCTGAAAAATTCTAGAACCTAGTTAGACTCAGTTAGTGGCCTTCCTCACCTATAAATAGATCCTCATTATTTTGTATTCTCATCTGTGAACTATATACCATTCTAATATTACATTAAAATAATAATATTTTCTATTATCCCTTAAAAATCCTCTACTTTTGGGGAGCTTGGAGCTTCTCTCTCTCTTCAACAACTCTTGGAGCTCTCTTCTTCACTTGCTAAACCAATTGATTGGTTGGGGGCTTCACTTCTAGAAAAAGAAGCAAGCTAATCTTTGAGATAAGAAGAATGAATTTTATGGTTTTTTGTCAAAATTTCTCCAATGTCTTCTCTTCTTAACCCCTCTCAAGCTTGAGAAGTTTCTAATTGTTTGTTTTAAATTCAAATCAAGCTTTCTCTAAGAATTTTAATGTGTAATCAAGAAAACGTTAATCTTTATGCTTGTTTAGAATGCTTTCTTATGTATATCTCTCTCTCCAAAAAGAATAGTCATTCCTATGGCTAATTCTTTAGCAAAAGAATGCTTCTCATTGATAAATTCTTAATTCAAAATCAAACTCTAAGCTTGTTAAGCTAGAGAATAAGAAAATGATATTTTTATGCTTTTATGTTAACAAAATAATGGTAAATTCTTTTAGAATATTTATAAGTAGTTAAAAACTTCTTTAATTGATTCTAAATGAGAAAGAGATAATCCTATCAATTTGGAAAAAGAGGAATAATGAAAATAAGTTAATCTAGTAGAATAATCATAATTAAGTTTATGATTATGGTTAAAATCATGATTTAAATTTATAGTTTAGATTTAAGTTTAAGAATAGATCTCCTATCATATTTGCATTATAATTTTTTATTCTTTAATTTTTTAAAAAAATTATCAATAATAGCAGCGAAGCTATGGTAAAATTTTTATAAAATAATACATATCTTATTTTTATGCATAATGCTATAAGAGGACTTCCTACCATATTCTAGGATTGGACATCCTATGCAAAAAGAATGATTTTCATCATATTCATGTGAAATAAATTTTAGTATTTATGCATAAATATTTAATTAAAAGAAAAGAGAAATTTTTGGTAAATTTATTTTTATGCAAAAAGAGAAATTTTCATAATCATTGAGATCCAAGTAATTAAATAGTAAAAGAGGAATTTTTGGCATATTTAAAATAATGGATATTTTTATTTAACTTTAAAAAAAGAAATTTTAGATAAATTTATTTTATGTATAAGAATTTTTAAATGACCCTTTAGGCTGATTGGGAGGTCCTCAGAATGGCAGTGGTGCCATTCTCCCCTTCAATCAAGGTGATGGGAGGCGTTGAGAATTGCAGTCACTGCCATTCTTCTTTGAATGGAACCACTAGAATGGCAATGGTGCCATTCTACCTCTCTCAAGATGATGGGATGGGAGGCCTTGACAATGGTAGTGGTGCCATTCTACCCCTCTCAAGATGATGGGATGAGAGGCCTTGACAATGGCAGTGGTGCCATTCTATCCCTCAAGATGATGGGATGGGAGGCCTTGATAATGGCAGTGGTGCCATTCTCCCCTTTTAGGTGATGGAAGGCCCTAAGAATGATAGTGGTGCTATTCTCCTCTTTAATCAGGTTGATGAGAGGCTTTGAGGATGGCATCACTCCCATTCTTCCTTGAACTTAAGGGGGAATGGCACCACTGCCATCCAGCCTTGAATGTAAGGAAAAATGGCAGTAGTACTATTCTCCCCTTCAAGGTGATGGGAGGCCTTGAGAATGGCACCACTGTCATTCTTCCTTTGATGTAAGGCTGAATGGCAATGGTGCCATTATCCCCTTCAAGGTGATAGCATGAAAGGCCTTGAGAATGGCACCACTGCCATTCTTTGAATGTAAGGGATAATGGCAATGGTGCCATTCGCTCCATGACGTGATGGGAGGCCTTGAGAATGGCACCACTACCATGCTTCCTAGAATGTAAGTCTAAGGTTCCCCCCTTCCAAAATAGGGGAAACACTTAAGATAGTCTACTAAGTCTTAACTTGGAGAAAATTTCCTACTCGTCGTACCTTGACCATGCAGAGATTCAAGGATATGATTTGTAGGTAAGACCTAGTCACTATCTCGGGGAGCGTGGTCTTCTAAAAATCAATCACCCATAGAGCAATTGATCATAATTTGGGCAACTACTAATCTTAATTTCCTAGAGACCGCTTTTTTTCTCATCCATGCAAGGCACAGCCGCTGTCCTATTCTTCTAGAATAGACTTGCCCGAGAACCTCTTTATCGGTCTTTCACTTAATCTGTTGGAAAGCTACTCGACTAATTGGGTCCACCCATCCGTAGGTGTTGAGATATCGAGCTCATCTAGTGAGGCGGTGGACACTGATGACCCGCTTGGGAGATAGGCCCCACACTGATGACCCGCTTGGGGGATAGGTCCCACACTTACATCGCTGGCATGGTTGGTGAGATCATGGGTGATATGCGGCCAGTGGGATGACAGGCTGTGTGACAGCCATTCTAGAGAGTGGCGTAGTTATAGCATCAGCTCATTTAGTTGGGTTCACACTATAGAGAACCCTATTATGTATTTGGTTGAGTACCTTTCATATGTGTGTACTCTTATCTTTGAATATGGTGTGTTGAGTGTTGAGTGAAGAAGAAGAAGATTTTCAATCTCTCACCTTGCGTGTTCTCTATTAGGGTTTTGTGAGTGTGTGTGTGCTTGCAAGAGCTCAAGCTCTCTTCTCCCCTGCATCTTTTCATGGTATCAGAGCCTGGTTCATGCTAAGGGCTGAGCTGCAAGCAAGAGAAGCACAGGAAGCGGTACAAGGGTAAGAGCTTCAACCACTCTTCCCTATTTGTGTTGGCGAGCGACTACACCTTGACGGGAGCTTCAACCACTCTTCCCTATTTGTGTTGGCGAGCGACTACACCCTGACGGGAGCTCTACAGGAAGCACCGACAAATGATCTCTGATTGAGGATCTTTCTTCGCGGGAGTAAACCTATAGGGCAACTATCAAGTCCTATCGCACATGATTTTTTGGGCCGAAAACGCGTTTCAGGCACGTCTCGACCTCCGTTTTTCAGAAAGCAGGTGATTTCGAGCATTACGGGTAAGTCATCGATTCTCTGCAGAACTCTGCTTTAAGGACTGCAGGAAGACAGATTGGCTGTGCAGACACTGTGTGTGTTGCAAGGAGGTCAACAGTTGCCATTGGGTGTATGTATGCACATTGAGGTCACTGGTTGTGACATTTGAGTGTACTACAGTACCGCTACAAAAAATACAGCAGTTTGTGCAGGACAAACCAGAGTGCTATTTCTGGTAAATTTGTGTGTCTGGCAAGATGTCAAATGATGGCATAACCGAGATTGTTGCTGAGAAGCTTGATAAGAACAACTTCCATGCTTGGAGGTTCAGGATGACAAATTTCCTGATGGGAAAGGGCTATTGGGACTATATAGAAGGTGAGCATGAAGAGGCATCGGAGATACCGGGCATTAATCCGACTGCTGCTGCAGATGTGAAAGAGTTCAAGGATTGGAACCGAGGAGCCAGAAAAGTTATGTATTGGCTCTCTATCAGTATACAGGAGACCATGATTGGGCACATACAGGATGCCAAGTCCCCCAAGGAGGCGTGGGACACCTTGGTAAAACTCTATGAAATGAATACCAAGGCGCGAAAGATATAGTTGAAGAATGAACTTCATACTATGGAGAAAAAGAGTATGTCTATGAATGACTATGCATTGAAGATAAAGGGTATTGTGGAATCCCTTGCGTCTATTGGTGTTTCAGTAGATGATGATGACAAGGTTGAAGTCTATCTACGTGGTCTCAGGCCACAATACAAGGCATTCAAGACGTCTATTCAGACTCGGCAAAACATTCCCAATTTCACAGATTTGGTGTCTGTTGATTATAGAAGAGAAGAGCTTGGGCGAAGACCTACAATCTTCACAAAACAAAAACAGTTTAGAGAGCCATAGGCCTTCTACACAAGTTCAGGAAGAGGACGAGGTAGAGGAGGCTGTGGACGCGATCAAGGAGGTGGCCGAACAGGTAATATTCTATTTTCATCTTATTACATCCATTCACATCTTATTGCATCCTATTTACATCTTATCACATCCATTTCACCTACTATTCCCATTTAGTAGCTTTTTCTAGTTTGATACCGATAATGGGACTTTTTCTAAAATTTTACCAATTGTTTGGCCTAATTAAAGGTTCCTTTTCTCGAACGACTATTTCTATTTTCCTTCTCAATTCCTCAATTGAATTATATTCAATATTCCTCTTTTGAATAAAAGAATTCATGGGATTTACAGAAATCAATTCTACCCATATTTTCACTTTTGATAAATAATCATAAATTAAATTATACTAAAAATTTCTCTTCTTTCCATTTAATTTCTTAGATCTCAAATACCATGGCAATTCCTCTTTTTTGCATTTAATTATTTGCATTCCAATGTCATGGGAATTTCTCTTTTATCATCAATATTTCTCATAATAAAACACCCATTAATTTAATATGCTAGGAATTTCTCTTTTCCCATCTAAATGATGGAATTCCAAATGTCATAGGAATTCCTCTTTTACCACTTAAATATTTCTCATAAATAAAATAAATTTATCTAAAATTTATCTTTAAATTTAAATAAAATATCCAATAATTCTAATATTCTAGGAATTTCTCTTTTCCCATCTAAATGATGGAATTCCAAATGTCATAGGAATTTCTCTTTTACCATTTAATTATTTCTCATAGATAAAATAAATTTATCTAAAATTTATCTTTGAATTTAAATGAAATATTTAAAAATTCTAATATTATAGAAATTTCTCTTTTTCCATCTAAATGATGTAATTCCAAATGTCATAGGAATTCCTCTTTTACCATTTAAATGTTTCTCATAGATAAAATAAATTTATCTAAAATTCATCTTTGAATTTAAATAAAATACCCATTAACTTCAATATGCTAGGAATTTCTCTTTTCCCATCTAAATGATGGAATTACAAATGTCATAGAAATTCCTCTTTTACCATTTAAATATTTCTCATAGATAAAATAAATTTATCTAAAATTTAGCTTTGAATTTAAATAAAATATCCATGAATTTAAATATGCTAAAAATTACACTTTCCTCATTTAAATATTTAAATTCCTCTTTCATCATTTAAATTTATCTATGCAAAAAGATAAATTTAACTAACATCCTTCTTTAATTTTTAAATAAAATATATATTATTTTAGTATCCCTATTTTTCTCTTACTTCATTGGAATACATGAAAATTTCTTTTTTTTCTAATTAACTATTTATGCCTAAACATAAAAATTAAATTTTTCATGATTATAATGAGAATCATTTAATTAATCTAGGATGATTAATCCTAGAATATGGTAGGAAGTCCTCTTTTCATATTATGAATGAAAATGGAGGGAGGAATTCTACATCCTAACCCACTTAAAAAACACGAGATGTTCTTATCTCGCAAAATTAGAGGACAACTCTTTTCCTTAAGATCCAACTGATTCTGGGGTTTCTTATACTCTGGTGAACTCAACAGAATCCTGGGATAAAGATCCCTTATATACAACTCATCATCAGATAACAATTCACTCAGATCACATCATTCAAATCCTTATCACAAGAATGGTCCATTAGACCGAAATTTTCATCTGAACAGTCCTCCATGGGAATTTTCAATTTTACAGATTTTTAATTTGTCATCCCTTAACTTGATCCACTGGGTCAAGTTTTAACAGCAGTAATTTATTAGCACAATGCACTAATCTCATAGTGATTTGCTGAAGTCATTAACGTCATTCTAGTTACGAACATCATCACAGGGACTCGTCCCATTCATCCTCATTGTGGTTTTGCTCAGCTTATTACATTTCAACCAAAATTCAAGAATCATCATTTTTCAATCAGAATCAACTCATCAGTTCTCAACTAGAATTTTAAGATCATATCAACCACATTCGAATTCATCATCTGGATAGCATTTTTGCTTATGATTTCAAGTCTTAGATTTACTTGTATATATACTGCCCAGAGCTGCAGTTATACCCTCAGTATATACGGGTAGTCACGATCCCTGGAATTATAAGGTAAATACCATCATGTCTAGGCCTCAAGCAAGTCAGGGATTTTATGCAATTGCAGTTCTTCCATCTGAAGACCCAATTACCAATTTATGAATTTCAGTCTGAATAAGAATTTGTATGAATTTTATCACACAATTATAACTTTTTACCGTTACTTCACAAATTTTTGACATTTTTGGCTTTTCAGTTGATCCACTTCAGTCAATTCGCTCTGATACTAGTTGAAAGATCCCTGCCCCCTCCGCGCCCTTCGTGCAATGGATTCGGGGGTGCTAGTAGCGGAAATAGCACTTCTTGTACGGGACGGGGTCCCTCACTCGGGGCCTTGCCCCACGGATATCCGGGCAAGAGACTAATCCCTTGGTTCTTCAAAAACCAAACCCGGAAAAACTTTCCCCTATCGGAAAGCACATGCGATACCTCCAGCATATTTGTGCTCTAACGTAGTCAGGGTCATTACTGACCAAACTGATCCCACCAAACCTGTGAGTCACTTGGTCAGATCAAGGAAGAAACTTACACTTGGATTATAGAAACCAGCGCTTTTTTTTCCCATCGAGAGAGGCACAGCCGTTGATTCTTTTTCCATAGAACAATTAGTATCCGGGATTTACTTCATCTATCATACTATAACAGAATTGAGTCTCATTTTACGGATCCATCAGTCCAACCTAACCCCATCCAATCCCATGGGTTAGCCAACAGCCCAACCATTATAGTGATGGGATCCAATTAGGAATTTGGTTAGGTTTTGTCTCAGGTACCAGGGAAAAGAGTTCCCATGCTCCCTAGCCAGATATTCATGCAAATTTAATGCCAATCACACCACACCACTACCATTCTCTCCTTTCATTAGTCAATCTACTCTGGTTGAATGACACGACTACCATTCCCCTTGCTTACATTGTTTGGAGGGTAGAATAGAAATAGTGCCATTCTCCTCATAATTAAATGCATGTATTTGAGTGGTTCCATTCTCAAGGGCTCCCATCACATTCAAGAATGAATGACAATGGTGCATTTCTCCCACCAACTTGATGTATATAAAGTAGAATGGCACCACTACCATTCTCCCTTACATTCAAAGAAGAATGGTAGTGGTGCCATTCTCATGTCATCACATCACCTTTAAGGGGGGAATGGCACCACTGCCATTCTCCCTTACATTAAAGGAAGAATGGCACCACTGCCATTCTCAGGCCCTCGCATCACCTTAAAGGGGAGAATGGCAACACTGCAATTCTCAAGGCGCACCACTGCCATTCTCCCTTACAATCAAGGGAGAGTGGCACTACTCCCATTCTCCTCAAGGTAGTGGTGTCATTCTCTCCTCCAAGAAATATATGCAAGGGAAATGGCAATAGTGCCTCTCTCCCCCCTTACAACAATTTTGTTATGAGGAGAATGGCACCACTTCCATTATCCCTTTTAATTTAATCAATTCTTGTCTTGATAATGTTTATTGAATTTATTTGGGATATATGAGTGTTTTATCTGATTTTAGTTTTCCTTACAAAATAAACAGGGACCATGGAATTTAGATGTGGGGATAAAATAAAGATGCTAGTGGGTAATGAAGTTGCAATTGGTGCAGTATATGTAACTAACCAGTGGTGTGAAAATAGGGATAGACAATGTATAGGTGATTATGGAAAAGGGTATTAATAATGACGCAAAGCCATAGATAACAGTCGGGTCAAAGTCTTAACTATTCAAACTGATCCGACTAAACCTGAAGTCACATGGTCAAATCAAAGAAGAGACTTGCTCTTGGTCCATAGAATCACCGCTTTTTTCCTCCTTTAATGAGGCATAACCGCTAATTCCCTTCCATAGAACAAGGGTCTTCTCAAGACTTAATCTATCTAACGTAACTAATCGTAACTTAATGGTATCGCAGGAATCCGTCGATCCTGCCTACCCCAACCGGCCCATGGGCCCATGGGTTAGCCACCGACCACTGTACTGGTGGGATTCCTTTATAAGGATTTGGTTATGTTTTGCCTGGGTAGCTGTTGCAAACGAACCTCCTCTTAGTAAAACACATGCCAAATGCTTCCTCCAACACTCTGGCGTAAAACAGTCCTTTAAATGAAAACAGAGATTCTATGTAAGTAAAATTTCCAATTTGAGATTGGTTTCCAATTTGAGATTGGTTCCCCAAAACTCTTTTTCCTTAATCCCAAATTTCATAATGAGAATCCTTGATCTCTCATCAGGGTACTCTACCCATCATTTGATTGACTGTCCAACTAGATTCTTGGTGATTTCGATTAAGGAAAAACTAGGTTAATTCAATGGCAGTCTATTCCTTGTATTAAGAACTTGGAATTGGTCACGAAGTTTTTGCTTGATTCAGATCGAGAGATGGACAAGTAGGTTTACTGTATGTCCCTCTCGTAGTCTAACTAAAATCATTCGGTTTAGTTCTAACAAGGATTTTCTTCAAATAAACATCTACTGAACTTGTAATCGTAAGGAAATTCCAACTTTGTGAATTTCATTCCTTCTTTTCCATAGTAGATTAAGAAATGGTTTTATTAGAGAATATTGGATTTTAATGAAAATACTCTTCTTCCATTTAATCTATTTTTGGATAAATACCAATTTAATGATTTAACCACATAAAATATCTAAAGATATTCTTTCTATCACTTAATTTATCAACCCTTATTCTCTAGGTGGAATTTTGGTGAAAATTCCTCTTTTGTCACCCAAAATTAATTCAATTCTTTCTCTACTTAAATACCATAAAAATTCTTCTTTTAACTAAATACCAACATCCATTTTTTTGAATGAGCTTAAAATTCCTCTTTTTCTCATTTAATGATTGGATTCCAATTGTCATGGGAATTCCTCTTTTATCATAAAATAAATTTATCTAAAATTTCTCTTTAAATTAAATAAAAATACTCATTATTCCAAATATACCAAGAATTTTACTTTTACCATTTAAATGATTGAATTTCAATTATGTTGAATTTTTTTTTATCATTTAAGTTTTTGTTATGCATAAAAATAAATTTAACTAAAATTTCTCTTAAAATAAATAAAAATATCCATTAATTTAAATATGGAAAGAATTTTACTTTTTCCATTTAAATGATTAAATTCCAAATATGATGGGAATTCCTCTTTCATCATTTAAATTTTTTCATGCATAAAATAATTTATCTAAAATTTCTCTTTAATTTTAAATAAAAATATTTATTATTTTAAAATACCAAATTTTCTCTTTCTTCATTGAAATATATGGATCTCCATTATCATGAAAATTTCTCTTTTTGCATAAAATTAAAATTACTAAAAATTTCTCTTTTTTTCTAATTAATTATTTATGCATAAAATTAAAATTACTAAAAATTTCTCTTTTTCTCTAATTAATTATTTATGCATAAACATTAAAAATTAATTTTCCATGGATGTGATGAAAATTATTCTTTTAGCATAGGATGACTAATCCTAGAATATGGTAGGAAGTCCTCTTTTCACATTATGCATAAAAATGATTTATGTATTGATTTTCTAAAAAATTTACCATAGCTCCGTAGCTATTATTGATAATTTTTAATATTTTATAAAAGAATAAGACTTAGTAATATGATTATGATAGAGTAACTATCATTTGGACCTAAATCTAATTTATGTAATTAATCATAAGTTTATCATAATTTTATTAGTATAAAAGCGTTTAAAAAACCATTTTCTAACCTCTAGCTTAACTAGCATAGAGTTTGATCTTTGAATCGAGAATTTGTCAATGAGAAGCGTCATTTGAATAAGAATTGGTCATAGGAATGACCATTCTTTTGGGGAGAGAGAGATATACATAAAAAGCATCCTAATTAAGCATAAATGTAAACTTTTTGTGATTAATCATTAGAATTATTTAGAAAGCTTAATTTGCATTGAAAAACCATTCATTTGAAACTTCTCAAGCTTGAGAGGGGTTGAGAAGTAAAAACATTCAGAATATTGGAAAAAAGACCATGAAATTACATATTACCTCTTGATTTGCTTGCTTCTCTATCTTAGAAGAAGCCCCCAACCAATCAATTGGTTAGTGTGTTGAGAGGACAGCTCCAAGGATTGGTTGAAGAGAGAGAGAAGCTCCAATCTCTCCAAAATTTAGAGGATTTTAAAGGGATAATAGAAAATATGCTTATTTAAATGTAATACTGGCATGGTCTAGTTCACATATGAGAATACAAAAGAATGAGTGTCTATTTATAGGTGAGGGAGGCCACTAACTGAGTCCAACTACGTTCTAGAATTTTCCAGTTTCAGTTTGGCTGAATTTGGACCAGTTTAGCTTCCATTTTTATCTAGTTTGATTCAAGAGAGAGGAGAGATAAAAATATCTTAATATTTTTGAATCAAAAACTCATCCACATGTGTGAAATAGGTGCCTACCTCAGTCTCCCCTTCCTTACCAAGGTGTCAAAAATGTATCATTATTCTAAAATATCTCATGTTTTTAGTAATATCTCATAGTTTTTAACTAATAAACCTTGTACTCAATTAACTCTTCATCTTATGTGAGCATTTACTCATTTTTGGGTATTTTCTTTTATTTTTTGGATTTATCTTATCTCAACACTTGGATTAATCTTATTGGCCCATAGGAACCTTAATTGAACCATAATCTAAAAATTTCAAAAAATCTTGATCCTTAGGCTAAGGTCTTTTAAATCATTTTTAATTGATTCCTAATGCACCTTGGAGAATTTATTTTGAACTTGTGTTTCAGGGAAATATATTTTTGATCTTAGGAGAATTTTTTTATCCAAAAATATCTCAATATTGAATTATCTCTCTCTAGAAATTTTCTTCTCTTTAGGCAAAAACAAGGAAAAAGAATATTTTCTTGTATTAAAAAATAGGAAATGATTACAGGGGATTGAAGTAAAGCTTATTCATTATTCAGGCTGAGGAGGAATCTTACATCCTCTCCCACTTGAAAAACGCGAGATGTCCTCATCTCGCAAAGTGGGGGTAATCTTTCGCCAACTCTTCTTCTTTCTCCCAGGTGGTGTCTTCTAGAGGGAAGAACTTCCACTTTACTAAAAATTCTCTGAGGACTCTGCTCCTGAGAATCTTCTCTCAAATGTCAAGGATTTCCTCAGGTTGGAGTACCATCTGGCCTTGAGTCGTCGGAGAGATCAATTGTTCATCATCAAGCACGTGACTCGGGCTGGGTACATATTTCTTAAGAAAACTGACATGGAATACATTATGTACCTTGAGATGGGGAGGTAGAAGAAGTGTATAGACTAGATCGCCCACTTTCTTTATAATAGCATACGGTCCACAGTATCTGGGAGAGAGCTTCTTGTACTTTTCTAAGGATAAGGAACTTCTTTTTGGTCGTACTCGAATGAAGACCATATCTGATTCTTCAAACTCTCTCTCTGATCTCTTTTTATCTGCATACTGCTTTTGCCTATCTTGGACTGCCTTTATATCTTTACGGATTGATTGCATTTGTTGGTCCATGTCATCAAGCATGTGAGATCCCTCTGCCCCCTCCGCGCACCGGGTTCCCGGTAGCTGATATAGTGGAAGCAGCCCTCTCATGCGCGGGGCAGGGTTTCTCACTCGGGGCCTCGCCCACGAATGTCCTAGCACGAGACTAGGCTGGTGGTCACTCCGATAAATGAAATCGAAAAAATTTCCCATGCTCGAAAAGCGGGGACGAGTCCTTTTTGAATTTTTCTTAACGAGTTTTCTAACGAGATCAAAATCTAAACTATCCTCCACCTGAATAAACCAGATAGAAGGAAACTATCACTAATAAAATTTGATCATCTGAGCAATTCAATGCTTTTTTCCTAATCAAGATTAGGCACAGCCGTTGATCCACTCAATCGAGAATTTTATCAGGGAATTAACTATCTACTCGAATCCTAGCATAATCCTAAGATTTTTTAGTTTGATTATTAAAACTCCACTGATTCCAACCCATCCAGCCCATGGGTTAGCCACCACCCTGCCACACTGGAATCGGTAGATCCAAACAAGTACTCACCACCCATAATTGAAATGCCTTTCTTAACTTTAGCTTTAGAAAACAGATACGCACACACTCCTCTTTAAAACTTTAAAAAAAATCCATTGACAAACAATTTACTGGTTACACATGTCATACTTCAAAATTTCCATTGAGTCTTTGTTTTTCACAAATAGTATAACTCTAGACTCTCCGTTGAGACCAGCGAGTCAACAACGAGATCCAGTGATAGATTACAATAACATTGGTCTGTCATACAATATCTTCCTCGACATACAAATGGGTATCCTGGGCACCGCGAGCCCGTGCATCACCTGGTCAGAATCCTCCAGGATCCTCCTTAGGTGTCCTGGCACTTCACTCAGGGATCGCTTCATCGACCCTCGTCGATCGTATCGGAAGCGCACCATTTTAACCATACCGAGGCTGGTCAAGACCTCGGCAGGCTTTGCCACCGTGTGAGCTGTCCCTCGAACACTCCCCGCCCCAGCTGTTGCAACCGAACTTCCCTTAGATAAACATATATGCCAAATGCTCCCTCCAGCATTCTAGCGTAAGACAGTCTTTTAAGAAAACAGGGTTTTTATGCAAGTTTATAGTTTTGATTTTGTTTGAATACCATGAATAAATCTTAAATCCGTATCCCAATACTTTTAGATCCAGGTCTGAATTCCAAACAGAATTCCTCGAATTCTGTTAACTTGATCCTCAGATCAAAATCAAAAGTCTTAGCTTAGTTTCAGATTCGGTAGGTGATTTGAGTACATTTTCCCTCAACTGAGCACATCGTCATTGATGAAAGAATTAGGTCTTGGTCAATAGTTAGAATCAGAGTTTGGGTCTGGAAAAGTTCTTCCTAAACTATCTTTCTCGAAAGGTACTATTTCAATTTCTCTTTTTCTAAATTTCGTTCGAACGAATATTTACTTATAGATTTCTAAAACATGAATTTCTTCTGAGGAATAAAATAATGATTTATCTTAATCTCCGACTTCGATAGTTTAATTGAATTTTCTCATTACCATCTTAGTGAATATGAAACGGTAGCATTTCTTCTCACAGATTATCTACTTATTTATTTTTCTAATTTTTGTGAAAATTAAACAGAGGATTAAGGATAACCTTTATTTAATTATAAAGATTCTATTTGCATCTAATTATGCATAAAATCCGATTCTGATGAAAGTCACACCTTTATCATCATAAAAATTCATTTAGGAAGAAAATCACTCTTTTAACATGAAGAATTTCTTTTATGCATATGTTTATGCATACAAATCATTTATGATGAAAATCACTCTTTTAATAAAAAAATATCTTTTATGCACCCATTCACGCATAAAAACCATTTATGATGAAAATCACAATTTTAATATAAAACAAAATATCTTTTATGCACCCATTTATGCATAAAAATCATTTATGATAAAAATCACACTTTTAATATAAAAAAATATCTTTTATGCACCCATTTATGCATAAAAATCATTTATGAGATGAAAGTAACACTTTTATAATAAAAAAAATCTTTTATGCATACTTCTATGCATGAAAATCAAATATGATAAAAGTAACACTTTTATAATTAAAAAATAATTTTTTATGCATACTTCTATGCATGAAAATCAAATATGATAAAAGTAACATTTTTATAATAAAAAATAATCTTTTATGCATACTTCTATGCATGAAAATCAAATATGATAAAAGTAACACTTTTATAATTAAAAAATTATCTTTTATGCATATTTCTATGCATGAAAATCAAATGTGATAAAAGTAACTCTTTTATAATAAAAAAATAATCTTTTATGCATACTTTTATGCATGAAAATTAATAATAATGAAAGTAATACTTTTATAATAAAACTAAATTTCTTTTATACAAATAATCAAAATGCATCTTCTATGCATGAAAATGACGCTTTAGAATATAGAAATCATAAGGATTACTCTTTTAGAATAATGAAAGATAATACTTGTTTCTAAATTTTTTAAAAATTTAGCCATAACCTCCTTTGTATGGCTAATCATTTTTCAATTTTAAGTCTCTAAAATTAATTAGAAATGCATCAAGAGTATTTAAATCATTCTAAAGTAACATTTTTCTACTTATTTATTAAGAGAAACATTATGAATAAACTTGATTTTATTCATTGATCATTCACCTAGGATAAAGAATGGTTGGATTTACTAGAGAAGAGAGGGGAATGCCTTTTGCAATGAGGCATAACATCATTTGCCAATGAAGAGGACAAAAATCATAAAAAACCATAAAATGAATGGTAAAGAGAAGAATCTCCAACTTACTAATGAATTTGAGAGCTTTCCTTTGGCTTGATGGTTTGAGGGTTCTACTCTTGTTTGAAACAAGAGTGGCCACCAATCTTTTGGAAGAGGGAAGGTCAAAAAACTAATGAATTATGAGTAAATTCATAGTTTTTTGGCACTTGGGAGAGGCATGGTAATAGTGCAAAACACTATTGAGTTTCAACAAAGGGGAGGGCTTCTATTTATAGGAAAAAGTGAGCTTCTAACCAAGCCAACTGATTCTAGAATTTTCCAGATCAGTTTGGTCAATTTTTGATCATTTTTAGGTCAGTTTTGCTCACTTTTTGGATCTAGTTGAAACAGGAGAGAGGAGAGATAAAAATATCCCATTATTTGGGAGTTTAAAACTCATTCAAGCATGTGAAATAGGTGCCTCCTTCATGAGGAGAATTCCCCCATGCAGAGGTGTCAAAAATACATCATTTCACCTTAACCTTGTCCTTAGTCAACTCTTCATCTTATGTGAGTATTTACTTATTTTTGGGAGATTTTTCTTTTATTTCTTCATTTATCTCCTCCCTACATTTGGATGAATCTTATTGGTCCATAGGAACCTTAATTTAAAATTTTAAAAAAATCTTCACCCCCAGGATAATGCTACTTGAACAGATTATACTTAATTTCTAATGCACCTTCTAAAAATCTTTTTGAACTTCTGTTTCAGGAAAACTTATTTTAATAAGATGAGATATTTTTCTATCCAAAAATATTTAAAAACTAAATTACCACTCCCTAGAAGATTTTCTCTCTCTAGGCCAAAACTGGTAGAAACAAGATCTTTTATATTTCTAAAGAGAGATTTGATTACAGGGAAAGATGCTGGACATCTTGAGAGGCTGGGGAGGAATCTTACAAAGCATTTGTCTGGACATCTCGACTCTGATCAATGGATCAGACCAAGTCAATGATGCAAGGCAATCTTGTCCATACAAAGCTTTGAAAGGACTCATCCCAATACTTTGGTGGTAAGAAGCATTGTAAGCAAATTCAACTAGATGCAAATGGCTTAACCACTTCTTGGGTTCCTTGACGCAGCATGACCGAAGGATATCTTCTATTACCTGGTTCACTCTTTCAGTTTGGCCATCTGTTCTGGGGTGATAGGCTGTGCTGAGATCCAAGAAAGTTCCTACTACTTCGAAGAATGCAGTCCAAAATTTTGATGTGAATTTGGGATCTCTGTCACTTACTATCCTCCTGGTAAGCATGCCATCTGAAGATCTCTTTAAGGAAAACTCTGGCAATATCCACTGCAGTGTATGTTTCTTTCACTGGAATCAGATGGGCAACTTTGGTTAGCCTATCAACTACCACAAAAATGGAGTTGTAACCTGATTGCATTGAAGGTAATCTAGTGACAAAGTCCATACTGATACATGTTGAGATATCGAGCTCATCTAGTGAGGCGGTGGACACTGATGACCCACCTGGGGGATAGGCCCCACACTTACACCACTGGCATGGTTGGTGAGATCATGGGTGATATGCGGCCAGTGGGATGACAAGCTGTGTGACAGCTATTCTAGAGACTGGCATAGTTGGTGAGATCATGGGTGATATGCGACCAGTGGGATGACAGGCTGTGTGACAGCTATTCTAGAGACTGGCATAGTTATAGTGCCAGCTCATTTAGTTGGGTTCACACTATAGAGAACCCTAGTATATATTTGGTTGAGTACCTTTTCATATTGTGTGTACTCTTATCTTTGTATATGGTGTGTTCTCTTTTAGGGTTGTGTGAGTGTGTGTGTGCTTGCAAGAGCTCAAGCTCTCTTCTCCCCTGCATCTTTTCATGGTATCAGAGCTTGGTATGCTAAGGGCTGAGCTGCAAGCAAGAGAAGCACAGGAAGCAGTACAAGGGTAGAAGCTTCATCTGCTCTTCCCTATTTGTGTTGGCGACTACACCCTTGTCGGGAGCTCTACGGGAGGCACTGGCAAACGATCTCTGATTGAGGAGCTTTCTTCACGGGAGTAAAGCTATAGGGCAACTATAATGTCCTATTGGACTAAAATTTTTAGGCCAAAAACGTGTTTCAGGCGTGTTAGGACCTCCGTTTTTTGAAAAGCAGGCGATTTTGAGCACTGCGGGTAAGTCATCGATTCTATGCAGAACTCTGTTTAAGAACTGCAGGAAGACAGATTAGTTGTGCAGACATTGTGTGTGCTGCAAGGAGGTCAAACAGTTACCAGTGGGTATATGTATGCACATTGAGATCAATGGGTGACATTTGAGTGTAGTACAATACCGCTGTAGAAAATACAGTAGTTTGTGTAGAGGACAAAACCAGAGTGCTGTTTCTAGTAAATTTGTGTGTCTGGCAAGATGTCAAATGATGGCATAAACCAGATTGTTGCTGAGAAGCTTGATAAGAACAACTTCCATGCTTGGAGGTTCAGGTTGATAAATTTCCTGATGGGAAAGGGTTACTGGGACTATATAAAAGGTGAGCACATGAAGAGGCACCGGAGATACCGGAGATCAATCCGACTGCTGGAGATGTGAAAGAGTTCAAGGATTGGAACCAAGGAGCCAGAAAAGTTATGTATTGGCTCTCTATCAGTATACAGGACACCATGATTGGGCATATACAGGATGCCAAGTCCCCCAAGGAGGCGTGGAATACCTTGGTAAAGCTCTATGAAACGAATACCAAGGCACAAAAGATATAGTTGAAGAATAAACTTCATACTGTGGAGAAAAAGAGTATGTCTGTGAATGACTATGCATTGAAGATCAAGGGTATTGTGGAATCCCTTGCATCTATTGGCATTTCAATAGATGATGATGATAAGGTGGAAGTTTGTCTACGTGGTCTTAGGCCACAATACAAGGCGTTTCATCAGTACATGATGATGATAAGGTGGAAGTCTGTCTACGTGGTCTTAGGTATTGTGGAATCCCTTGCATCTATTGGCATTTTAGTAGATGATGATGATAAGGTGGAAGTCTGTCTACGTGGTCTTAGGCCACAATACAAGGCGTTCAAGACATGACTCGGGAAAACATTCCCAATTTCATAGATTTGGTATTTATGTTAATTATAGAAGAGAAGAGCTTGGGTGACGATCAACAGTCTTCACAAAACAAAAATAGTTCACAGCAACAACACGCCTTCTACACAAGTTCAGGAAGAGGACGAGGTAGAGGAGGCCGTGGACGCGGCCAAGGAGGTGGTCGAATAGGTAATCAGAATTATGACCAACAGCAGCAACAACAACAGTCCCAAAATTCACAACAACAACAGCATGCAGGTGGAAGAGGACAATTCAGAGGCAGGGGGAGTCAAAGAGGTCATGGAAATTGGCAAAGGCAGTATAATGATACACGTGGATGCTTTTATTGTGGTAAGCCTAGACATGTGCAAGCAGATTGTTATAAGAAGCAGGCTGACATGCAAAATGGGAAATTACAGCAAAACAACTATGCATCCTCGAGCAAAAACAATGAGGATAATGAAAGGTTGTTTGTTATGCAGCATGTCATTAATGCCATGTCTGAAAATGTTGAAGCAATACATAAAGATGATGTATGGTACGTTGATTTAGGTGCTTCGAACCACATGACAAGTCATAGGGAGTGGTTCAAGGAGATGAAAAACCTTGAAAGACCAGGTTTTGTGGAAATAGGGGATGACACTGCTCATCCAATTGCCCATGTTGGAGATGTGCTATTGTCTATGCAGGATGGCAAAGTGAAGTACCTTGCAGATGTACTTCATGTTTCGAACATAACAAAGAATCTAGTTTCAGTTGGCCAGATGATTGAGCAGGGTTTGTAGGTTCATTTTAACCTTGATGGTTGTTATGTTGAAGACTTCAAAGACAAGTGCAGGTTGGTTGCAAAAGGCAACAGAGTGCGCAGAATGTTTACATTGAATGTAAACAGACTAAAGGAATTGTGACAGGGGGCTGCCAAAGTTTAAAGTTGAAGGAATTGTGACAGGGCTGCCAAAGTTTAAAGTTGAAGGTATGTAGAAAATATGTGAAGCATGCCAATTTGGAAATCAAACAAAGCATGTATTTTCACGTGACAAAAATGTGAGCAGAAATGCACTAGATGTTGTGCATTCAGATGTATGGGGTCCTACGAAGACCATGTCTATGGGAGGTTGCAGGTATTATGTGACATTTATTGATGACCACACAAGGAAAGTGTGGGTATACTTCATGAAGGAGAAGGGTGAGGTGTTCACTCATTTTTAGAATTTCAGAGTTATGGTTGAAAAGCAAACAGGGAAATATGTAAAGTGCCTAAGGTCAGATGGAGGGGAGAGTACTTCTCCAATGAGTTCTCTGAATTTTTGAAGAAGAATGGTATTCGGAGACAGTTTACGTGCAGATACACTCCGCAGCAAAATGGAGTTGCTGAGCGGAAAAACAGGCACATTGTTGCTGAGATTGCATGAGCATTGATGGGAGAGAAGAATATGCCGCATACCTATTGGGCCAAGGCTGTTTCTACAGCAGTTTACATCATGAATAGGACTCCAACTGCAGCCATACATGATGTAACTCTAGAGGAGAGGTTTATTGGCATAAAACTTGATTTGTCTCATATTATGAAAGTCTTTGTATGCATTGCATATGTGCATGTGCGAGAAGAGCTGAGAACTAAGCTAGATCCAAAAGCTGAAAAATGTGTGTTTATTGGATATTCCCTTGAGCAAAAGGTATACAGGTGTTATAACCCTGCTACACATGAGTTGAGGGTAAGCAGGGATGTTTTTTGATGAGATGAGCAGTTGGTATGCTACTGAAAAAGAAGTTGTTATGGCTTATGTGAGTGGAAATGTGGTTGCACAAAATGCAAGTCAGCAATCATAGTCTTTGAGTGGACCAGGAGAGTCCTCATCTAGTGATTCAGTTGATAGACCATGGAGAGTCCTCATCTAGTGATTCAGTTGATAGACCATGGAGTAGAAGGCTGCATCATAATACCAGTCCTGCAAATGTGATTAGTACATCACATAAAGGCTGCGTCATAATACCAGTCTTGCAAATGTGATTAGTACATCACATAAAGGCAAAGAGAAAGTGGTTAAGCCCCTTAGTATGCCTGACATTTCTGCAAGGCATTCTCATGTTGATGGAGAGTCTAATGGCTCAGAGATGAGCCTTGATGAGGATCTTGGGATACCACCTAGAGAACACCTAGTGTAAAGAAGGCTATGGAAGCCATGAATGCAAAGCTGCGAAGATCTGGGAGAGTGAAGAATCCTGTGCAGAGGTTTACCTATGATGGTTATGTGACACATCACTATGCATACATGGCAAAAGTTGTACAGGTTGTAGAGCCCACATGCATTGATGAGACTGTTGGAAATGTGTGTTGGGAGAAAGCTATGGATGAGGAGATGGATGCACTATATGGAAATGAGACTTGGGATTTAGTGCAATCGCCTGAAGGCACAAGAAAGCCATTGGATACAAGTGGGTGTACAAAGTAAAACATAACAGTGATGGAAGCCATTGGATGCAAGTGGGTGTACAAAGTAAAACATAACAGTGATGGAAGCATAAGCAGGTGCAAGACTAGATTGGTAGCCAAAGGATATGCGCAGACATATGGCATTGATTATGAGAAAACTTACAGCCTATTTGCCAAGATGGCAACAGTGAGAGTTGTGATAGTAGTGGCTACGTCAAAGCAATGGTCTTGACATTAGATGGATGTAAAGAAATCATTCTTGCATGGGGATTTGCAGGAAGAGGTGTATGTGTTGTAGCCACTTGGTTATGAGGATGTGAGTCACCCCGAGCATGTTTGCAGGTTGAAGAAAGCCTTGTATGGCTTAAAACAAGCACCAAGAGCATTTTTCTGACAAGATTTCTGAATAGCTTGTCATCACTGTTGGCTTTCATGTAGCCAATGTAGATTTCTCGCTGTATGTGAGACACAGTCATAGAGGGGTTGTGCTTGTTGTCATCTATGTAGATGACCTGATCATTATGGGAGACCATGATGCAGAGATCTTTGATATAAAGATCTTGCTAAGACAGAAGTTTGAGATGAAGGATCTGGGGGAGCTCAGATATTTCTTGGGCATTGAGGTGATTAGGTCACCACATGGTATTGGATTACTGCAGAGACAGTATGGCTTGGACGTGTTGTCCAAGTATGGTATGACAGGCTGTAAGCCTATCTCAGTGCCATTGGATCAGAATGGCAAGTGGTGGTTTCCCTTGAAACTTCTTCAGCCTGAAACCATTGATTGGCTTCTCTACCCTTGTTCCAAAGACATCTGCAACAATAAAGGTACCTTGACCCAAATCTTCCACAATCTGATAAGGTCCTTTATATCTAAGTGTCAACTTCCCTAGATGAGGTCCCAATCTAGAGTTGTACACCATTACTCAGTCACCAACTTGAAACACTTTAAATTTGACATTCATACTCACCCATGCATGTCGTCTCTTTTGGATCACCTCAGTAATATATGAACTGACCAACCTGTCTTCTTCCAACTGTATCAGATATTTACTCGTGTGCTGAACTGACAGTTTAGAAGACATCTTCTCAGCTGCACCTGAAACGGTGCTGGGGCCAACTTTCCCAAGCCCATTTGTGTATAAACAATTTCAGATAAAATGTTTACTCCGGATCCTCCATCCAACAATACATCTGCAAAAATCCTGCCCTCAAACTGAACTTTGATTACAGGCACAACAAAATCAACATCTACTGGATCAATGTTGTTTACTGCTGGGAATCCTATTTGATGAACCAATAATTCATTATCCTGATCCTGAAGTTTCCTCAACAACCTCTCCTTACAAGCTGGCACTAAGCACAATAACTGATCCAATGACAATTGTAAGGGAGAGTTGATGAGTACCTCAAACCAATCTTTGTTCTGATTTACCTCAAGTTTAATGTTGTCCTTTTGTTATTCTTGGTCGGACTGACTTTCTGACTTTGATGCAGCACAGCCTGCTGCCTCTGCTCCTTCTGAATCTGCTGCTGGACCTGATCTCTAATTCCTTTCTGCTCCTTCCAATTTATTGGTCCCTTTGCTTTGGATCTAGTGATAGCCATGACTTCAACATCATGAACTGGCATGCCTTCATCAAAAAGCGACTCCTCCTTATCTTCTTGCTTGTGCTGCTCCTGAGTTGGTTGACCAACATCGTTATACTCTTTCTGATCTGAGAGATCAACCAAAAGTACATTAGCTTGAGTTGGTTGTGCTGATTCTGTTGTTGTTGATGTTGTTGTTGCTGTTGTTGTCCTCCTTTGCTGGTTACCCTGATGATACCTTAGCACAGGCATTCCTCGTTCTTCTCTATGCTTAACCCACAATGGACAATTCAGGCCTACCCAATGATTTGGTGCACCACAGTACACACAAGGCATAACACCTGGTGGTCTCCTATCATTATTCTCCTGCTCCCTCCATGGTGGGCGTGGAGGTCTAGGCCTCTGAAATGGTGCTCTACCCCTAAATGGAGCTACTTGATTTGCCCCTACATCAATTCTACCTCTTCCTAATTAGGTGTAGGCTGTCCTCTGCTTTTAGGATTGTACCAACACTAAGCTATGTTGTGACCATCCCTTTCACAAATGTGACAATATTGCTTCTCCTTTGGTGCTACCACAGAATACCCAAACTTTTTCAATTTACTTACCAAATCCGCCTCTTTGGGATGCTTATCCTTTTGTTTTTTCTTCTTACTTCTCTCCTTTCTTTTTCTTTTGTCTTCTTCTCCATCACTTTCTGATGATGTATCTGAAGCCTCCTCCTTGTCTGAGTCTGATGTTGTATCTGACCCTTTTTCGGAATCAGAACTGTTATCTCTACTACTATTTGCTTTTGTCATACCTAACCTCTTTTCAACTCTTGCTGCAGCAGCAACAAGATCATTGATTCCTCCAGCAATGTCAATGCTTGCCACAGCATTCTTCAAACTATACCTTAATCCTTTCAAGAAATATCCGGCCAACATCTCATTTAGTGGGTCTTTCATTGCCCTGCAATCTTTCAACCAAATTTTGGAATTTTTGAGCATAGTCTTCCACCAACATATTCTTCTGCCTAATGTCCTTGAGTTTTCTCGGAACATCGGTTGGAGTCTTTTCCTTTCGGAACCTCTGCAAAAATGCTGCCTTCAAAGCATTATAATTAACAAAATGTGGAATACCATATTGGCTAAACCAGCTCATGGCTTTACCTTCTAATGTGGCTACAAACTGCTGAAGTTTAATTGGATCATTGTATAAAGCCTGATAACCGCTTGCTTGCCATTGAGTTTCAAACTGGGCTACATGGCAATCTGCATCTTCCTTGGATCCTCCTCTGTCTGAATTTAGCGGCTTTGACCGTGGGGTTGAGAGGTGGTTGAGCCATGAGGTTCGTCGGTGGTGGTCTCCTAGGTCTTTGCCTAGTAGCCCCCTATAGTGGGTCAAACTGGAGACTTCTTCTTACTCTTGCAGATCTTCCTGCCAAGAGTAAAGCCCCGAACAGTTGCCTTACTTGCCTTCCTCCTGCTGCTCCAAAATTCTCCCCCCGTTGGTCTACTGCACGATTTTCAGAGAGTGGACTCTCCTGACCCTCCTGGGCAGCTTGATCGTACTGAAATGGATCAATATTGCCTACCTGGGCTTGTGCCCTTGTATAATAAACTCTGGCTACTCTTTGCTCCCTCTTTGACATGCATCCCTACTGGCATTCATCGCCTTTGGCTAAACAAGACAAACACAGCAGGATCGCCAATTGTGTTGGGGTTCAACAACACAGAAGAAAATATAAACAGACACAATTGCTCAATAAAAGGCATGTTGACTAGGCCAAAGCAGTGAACTCAGACATATCAGAAACGTGATGCACAGACAGAGGGTTGATAGAGTAAGGTTACACACAAGAGATAAGAAAAGAACTCAAAATTTTGCTTGATTCACTACTCTTCATTACATTGCTTCTCCTTCTTTTCTACATCGCTCAAAATCGTTACTCGTTCTCCAAAACGTATTCTTGAGTAACCGTTACCTATCTTAACTTCCAAGATTCCCAAGAAAGTCATCAGACATACCTACCACTTGGAGCATATGTCCGACTTACTAAATATCCGACTGCTACATATCTGACTTACTACACTCCGACTTCTTACATATCCAACTTACTACAAAATATCCGATTGAGCGACATTCTGACTTAAGGGAACTATGCCTTCAACAAGGAGGGAGTTTGGAGACTACTTTGCATGGAGGCTGCATGCTGAGGTGGCACTCTTCTGGGGCTGCCCTGATTTTGGCACGGGGGACCCTGATTGGACTGATACGAAGGAGTCTATCTCTAAATTCTAGGACCTTGGCTTCCTTGGCCCACAGAAGGACATGGGCAAAACTTAAGCTGGTGCCCAAACCCCTGACATACGAAGCACCTGTTCTCACTTCAAAGCTCTTCCCTTTGCATTCTTGAGAGAGCTAGAGTTCCTGAGAAAGTACTTCGAGGGAAAGGTCTTCCTTTATTCCTAAAGCTTCCCATCTCCAGATTCTGGTTGGGACCTTGGTGTCTCTTTGGAGGTGGAAGGTTGGAAGAATTTCTCGGTGTCTGGAATCTTTTGAAGGATGAGGGAGCTGGCTTTGGCAAGACTTTCACGATGAAGGCTTTGGCGAAGTCCTTCACTATTCTGACAGCTTCTGCCATGAATAGTTGAGGAGAAGAGCAAATGCCTAGTGATATTCTTCAATGGTTTTTCTCCCTTGATTTATCTCTAAGAATTCGTTCATCTTGGTTTCTAAAAATCCGGGGGGACAAAATCTCTTCCTTAGATAGGCTTTAAGATCATTCCAGGACTGGGTATTCCTGTTGAGATGGTTGGTGTCGCAATGGTTTCTCCATGCCACCCTGGCTATTTCCATTTTCAGCCTAGCAAGAGCCATTTTGCTTCTCTCATTGTAGCCCCGATGACATCAAAATATTCCTCCATTGCTTCAACCTGTTTCTCCACAGCCTCGCCCAAGTTCTCCCCTTCACCTTTGAAGGGTCCTGGCTGAGTTCTGTGAAGAGCTTTACGAACGTCGGGGTCAAGTTCTTCTTCATCAATGAGAGGATTTGGCTGACGGCCACAGTTCCCTCGCCTCATGACTCTGCCAAAAATGATACATGATTAAATTTTTATTTTGATTTCGTCCACTTGATCCTAAGACTTAAGAGGTTCAAAAAATAATTTCTTAAACAAGATAAATGATCTTATTGGAGATCTATGACATATGTCCGGTAACAGATTTTACTTTATCAATTCATCAATAAACAATCACTTATACAACAGGGAATTTTTTCCACAAAACATTTCTTTATTTAAATAAAAGTTGCAATATGTACATAGAGCAGCTTGGCTCCAGAAGTCAAAATCTCCTCGGGAGACGCATAAGATGGCGATACTGGGCTATAGACATGCCGTGATACAAATGTTCCCTTACTTCCAAGGGAGCTACTATCTTCTCCTTTAGGAATAAAGCGACTAAGGAGTTTTTAGATTTGGCAAGAAAGTCTGAAATTTGGAGGCGTTGAGTGATATAAGAAAACACCATGTATCACTTTCACAGAATCATGGCTAATGAGAGATTCTGCCTCAACATCGCATGCTGGTCGCAAGAGGCGTGGACATACTACCTTGCAAACCACTTGTGTTGCTGTCTCTCCACTGGGTCAGGGAAATATAGATCCTCGAAATGGCCTGCGAGTCTGGCTCGGCTCGTTCGAGTTGTAGCGGAAGAGATGAGATGCTCGAAGGCGAACGCAGTCATGTCTTATGACTGGGTGAGGTCGGGAACACCAAATAAGTGCGGAACTTCCATCTATAAAATCAAATTCCTTGATTAAAAATCTTCATTAATGAAGCTTACGGAATGAAAATACAATATGTAAATGCTCTTTCTGAGTTTTTATTACCAATTTCTGATAAGAATTCATTTGTCCTTATTAGCTTTCAATAATGCTCTGATACCAACTGCTGTGAGACCCCCGACCCCCTTCGAGGGCGCTGGCGATGGAAGCGGCGTCAGTCTCTCGCGCAGGGCAGGGATCCACACTCGGGGCCTTGCCCGCGGATGTCCGGATAAGAGACTAGTTCGGCAGGGATCCACACTCGGGGCCTTGCCCACGGATGTCTGTACAAGAGACTAGTCCGGCAGTTCCTCCGAGCCCAGAAAAACTTCCCTCGCCCAGAAGGCATAGGCGATTACTCTAGGGAAAATCTTCGAACGGGAGAATTAATCTAACGAGTCAAAGTCTTAACTATTCAAATTGATCCAACCGAACCTGAAGTCACATGGTCAGATCAAAGAAGAGACTCGCACTTGGTCCATAGAATCACCGCTTTTTTCCTCCTTTAATGAGGCACAACCGCTGATTCCCTCCCACAAAACAAGGGTCTTCTCATCAGGACTTAGTCTATCTAATGTAACTAATTATAACTTAATGGTATCGTAGAATCCCTCGATCCAGCCTAACCCCAACCAGCCCATGGGTTAGCCAACCACCCGCCCACTGTATTGGTGGGGTTCCTTTATAAGGATTTGGTTATGTTTTGTCCGGGTACCGAGGAAAAGATTTCCCAGGCCCCCTAGTCGACGTTTCATGCAAAAATTAAGGCAGGCATACCACTTACACACCCAATATGAAATTGCCATTATAACAGAATCGGCTGTCTTTAAAACAATCCTTCAATGAAATCATAATAGTATTGATCATCATCCTCCGAAACTCTGAGTTCATTGTATTACAAAATATGTCATCTGACTCTCCTTTGAAGACTAGCTGGCCAACCAACAAGATCCAATATTAAAATTTGATTCACAAAATTCATTCTTTTTAGTCCATCCGAATCTTCCTCGACGCATACACGGGTGTCCTAGCAACCGCGAGCCCATGCATCACTTGGTCAGAACCCTCTAGGATCCTACTTAGGTGTCCTAGCACTTCACTCAGGGACCGCACCATTTTAACCCTACCGAGGCTAGTCAAGACCTCGGTAGGCTTTGCCACGACGAGCGACATCCCTCGACGACACCCCGCCAGCTATTGCAACGAACCTCCTCTTAGTAAAACACATGCCAAATGCTTCCTCCAACATTCTGGCGTAAAACAGTCCTTTATATGAAAATAGAGGTTCTATGCAACTAAAATTCCCAGTTTGAGATTGGTTCCCCAAAACCCTTTTTCCTTAATCTCCAATTTCATAATAAGAATCCTTGATCTCTCATCAGGGTACTCTACCCATCATTTGACTGACTGTCCAACTAGATTCTTGGTGATTTCGATCAAGGGAAAACTAGGTTAATTCAACGGCAATCTATTCCTTATATTAAGAACTGGAATTGGTTTTTGCTTGATTCAGATCGAGAGATGGGCAAGTAGGTTTACTGTCCGTCCCTCTTGTAGTAGTCTAACTAAAATCATTCGGGTTAGTAACAAGGATTTTCTTCAGATAAACATCTACTGAACTTCTAATCGTAAGGAAATTCCAACTTTGTGAATTTCATTCCTTCTTTTCCATATTAGATTAAGAAATGGTTTTATTAGAGAATATTGGATTTAAAGGAAAATACTCTTCTTCCATTTAATCTATTTTTGGGTAAATACCAATTTAATGATTTAACCACATAAAATATCTAAAGAGATTCTTTCTACCACTTAATTTATCAACCCTAATTCCCTAGGTGAAATTTTGGTGAAAATTCCTCTTATCACCCAAAATTTATTCAATTCTTTCTCTACTTAAATACCATAAAATTTCTTCTTTAAACTAAATACCAATATCCACTTTTTTGAATGAGCTTAAAATTCCTCTTTTTCTCATTTAATGATTGGATTCTAATTGTCATGGGAATTCCTCTTTTATCATAAAATAAATTTATTTAAATTTTCTCTTTAAACTAAATAAAAATATGCATTATTCAAAATATACCAAGAATTCCACTTTTACCATTTAAATGATTGAATTCCAATTATGATGGAAATTCCTCTTTTATCATTTAAGATTTTCTCATGCATAAAAATAAATTTAACTAAAATTTCTCTTAAAATAAAATAAAAATATCCATTAATTTAAATATGACAAGAATTTCACTTTTTCCATTTCAATGATTGAATTCCAAATATGATGGGAATTCCTCTTTCATCATTTAAATTTATTCATGCATAAAATAATTTATCTAAAATTTCTCTTTAATTTTAAATAAAAATATTCATTATTTTAATATACCAAATTTTCTCTTTCTTCATTGAAATACATGGATCTCCATTATCATGGGAATTCCTCTTTTTACATAAAAATGAAATTACTAAAAGTTTCTCTTTTTCTCTAATTAATTATTTATGCATAAACATTAAAAATTAATTTTTCATGGATGTGATGAAAATTATTCTTTTAGCATAGGATGACTAATCCTAGAATATGGTAGGAAGTCCTCTTTTCACATTATGCATAAAAATTAATTTATGTATTAATTTTCTAAAAATTTTACCATAGCTCCACTGCTATTACTGATAATTTTCAATATTTTTTGAAAGAATAAGACTTAGTAATATGATTATGATAGAGTAACTATCATTTGGACCTAAATCTAATTTATGTAATTAATCATAGGTTTATCATAATTTTATTACTATAAAAGCGTTTAAAAAAAACCATTTTCTAACCTCTAGCTTAACTAGCATAGAGTTTGATCTTTGAATTGATAATTTATCAATGACAAGTGTCATTTGAATAAGAATTGGTCATAGGAATGACCATTCTTTTGGGGAGAGAGAGATATACATAAAAAGCATCTTAATTACGCATAAATGTAAACTTTTTGTGATTAATCATTAGAATTATTTAGAAAGCTTAATTTGCATTGAAAAACCATTTACTTGAAACTTCTCAAGCTTGAGAGGGGTTGAGAAGTGAAAACATTTAGAATATTGGAGAAAAAACCATGAAATTACATCTTACCTCTTGATTTGCTTGCTTCTCTATCTTAGAAGAAGCCCCCAACCAATCAATTGGTTAGTGTGTTGAGAGGAAAGCTCCAAGGATGGTTGAAGAGAGAGAGAAGCTCCAATCTCTCCAAAATGTAGAGGATTTTAAAGGGATAATAAAAAATATGCTTATTTTAATGTAATACTGGCATGGTCTAGTTCACAGATGAGAATACAAAAGAATGAGGGTCTATTTATAGATGAGGGAGGCCACTAACTGAGTCCAACTAAGCTCTAGAATTTTCCAGGTTCAGTTTGGCTGAATTTGGACAAGATTTGGACCAGTTTAGCTCCCTTTTTGATCTATTCAATTGAGAGGAGAGATAAAAATATCTTAATATTTTTGAATTAAAAACTCATCCACATGTGTGAAATAGGTGCCTACCTCAAAGTGTCTCCCCTCCTTACCAAGGTGTCAAAAATGTATCATTATTCTAAAATATCTCATTTTTTTTGTAATATCTCATAGTTTTTAACTAATAAACCTTGTGCTCAGTCAACTCTTCATCTTATGTGAGCATTTACTCATTTTTGGGTATTTTATTTTATTCATTGGATTTATCTCATCTCAACACTTGGATTAATCTTATTGGTCCATAGGAACCTTAATTGGACCATAATCCAAAAATTTCAGAAAATCTTGACCCTTAGGCTAAGGTCTTTTAAATCCTTTTTAATTGATTTCTAATGCACCTTGGAGAATTTATTTTGAACTTCTATTTCAAGGAAATATATTTTTGACATTAGGAGAATTTTTTAATCCAAAAATATCTCAATATTGAATTACCTCTCTCTATAATTTTTCTTCTCTCTAGATAAAAACAAGAAAAAATAATATTTTCTTGTATTCAAAAATAGGGAATGATTACAAGGGATTGAAGTAAAGCTTATTCATTATTCAGGCTGAGGAGGAATCTTACAGTGGCCCTGAGATCCAAATCTCACAGTTGGGTCCCTTGCATTGTGTTTGCACAACTTGGAGAGGATTGACATGCATGCAATTGGGGACCTAGCTACTAATGAGGTCCAAGAAGGTAACAATGTTCCATTACTAAATGCTCTAAACTCAAGAAGTGCCTTGGATTGTCATTATGCTTCAGAAGGTAAGGAACCTCTCCAGAGTGGCGGGTCTATAGATTTATTACAGGAAAGTGTCACTAATGATGCAAACTCAAGGGATATAAATGCCACAACTTCTACTATAGATACTATAACAAGCATTGCGTCCTCGTTTCATAAATTGCCAGATAACTTGATGCTACAACTAGATTATTGTGCATTAGAGAACAAAAATTGGTACTTATTTGTATACCTTTCTCTACTTGTTGCAAGATGTGTCTTCAAGACAATTCAATTAGGCTTCTTGATGGTAGGGCACAGACATAAGGACATTGATGCAATGTTTAGCAGGTTATCTAAGAAATTGAGAGTGGGTCAAACATTCACTTTTCCACATCTAATGGATACATTTAGATGATCTTCCAAATCCAAACCAGCACCATTTCTTCTCAAAAGGATCCCCAACTTCAAGAGTTTCGTTGATGGTGGTTATCTTAATGATGGGTAGGATATGCTTGTGGGTCATTCTAAACCATTGCAATTTGGTTTCTTCATGCCTGAAGAAAAATTGGTGATGCAATACAAAGTGCAATTCACCTGATTGGATGCCTAGAGAAGGAGGCATTGAGTTGTGGAAGAAGGATTCTGATGGACGGTCACTTCTTCCAACAAGGTTTCCAGACATGCTACTAATGGCTGAATTTGTAAGGGATCACTTTGCAAGTAATGGCAGTTATAAAGGACTACATTAGGTTTTCGGAGAAGTGTGCAGATAGAAGGGGTGAGATAACATCATATGAAACCTATATTAGACCAATCATAGATTACTGGAAAAATATGCTAGAGGAACTTGAGCATCCAATTTTATCATAGACAAGTGTGTACTCAATTTTTTGTCCAAAGACACAATTGCCAGATCATGTGGATAACTTTGATAGGCACAGTAATGAATTCATAGGCTATTAGGAATGGAACAATCACTATTGCGATCCTTTAACCAAGGGAAGAGTTTAGCCCAATGATAGATGTTAAGAAAGGAAACTTTGTCTTGGTGAGGCCATCGGATCAAATTTATCCTATATGGTTTAGTGTTTCCTAATTAGAAATTGAAATAGATGCAACATCACCTAATTTCAATAAGGTACTAATTCAGTATTGGGCACCTTGTGCTAAGAAAAAAGGACTAAGTGATGTAGAAGTCTATGAGGATTGTTGGAGCAAGTTTTGGGTAGTAGAGAATAAGTAGGATCCCCAAGTTTGGAAATGTGTTGATATAGTTGTATGGTCATGGATGTCAAAAGTCACAAATACTAAGAGGATTAAGATTTTGCAGAATGTGCATACAAAAGAACAAGAAGGCTTGCTTAGCAATGGAGACTTGCAAATCGAATAACATATCTGGTAATTTGTTCTTTTATGTTTACATTTCTCAAATTCTACATAATTTCTTATACATATTTTGAAAAAAGGTCTTTCATTGATTTTATTGTTGGTGCAGGAAAGCATTGTAAACCCTTGGGAGAACATACATTGAAAGGTGTTTTTTATAAACACTACCCATTTGTGTGATTATCAACTTGTATTATAATCCATTGTACCCCTAAATGGTGTGAAGAAAAAGATTTGTTGTTTGATCATTCAATCTCCCAAAGTTGTAGAATTTTACCCAAATATAATGAAATTCATCCAATCTCGAATTCCCAGAAGGCTTGCTTAGCAATGGAGACTTGTAAATCGAATGACTTACATGGTAATGTGTTCTTAAGTTTACATTTCTCAAATTCTACATAATTTCTAGTACATATTTTGAAAAAAGGTCTTTAATTGATTTTATTGTTTGTGCAAGAAAGCATTGTAAACCCTAAGAGAACATATATTAAAATGTGTTTATAAACACCACCCATTTTTGTGATTATTAACTTGTATTAAAATCCATTGTACCCTCAATGGTGTGAAGAAAGCCATCCGCTGTTTGATCATTCAATCTCTCAAAGTTGTACAAATTTACCCAAATTTAATGAAATTCATCCAATTTCAAATTCCCAAAGTGTCTCCATTCGCCTAATTTATTTAATATGCCCTTCTACTCTACACTCTTGAACACATGAAATTGGAATTTAATTAAGATGGAGCTCATAAGAGCTCCCAAGATATCACACAAATACCATCACTTGAACACGTGACACTCTCATTTAGTCAATGACGAAAGAAAATAGAACACATGACATTCTCATTCAACCAATATGATAGAAAATATAACACGTGATACTCTCATTTAGTAAAGATAAAAGAAAATAGAACACATGACACACTCATTGAGTCAAGATGAAAGAAAATAGAACATATGACACTATTATTCAATCAAGATGAAAGAAAATAGAACAAACTTAGAAAAAGTTGAGGGTCTTTCATTAAATTAGTATGGAGTTACAAAATACACAAAAGGGTCCTCCACACTGTCAAGAGAACCACACCAAATGTGCATACATGATGCATGGAACTACATAATACACAGTGGTGTGAGCATTACAACTGCTAAGAATAGCGTATTAGGTGATTCCAAAATTATAATGCACAAAAGTTATGCACACATAGTGCTAAGAATTATAGTTGCCATGCATATAGTATGTAGGGGGTAGTATGTGGGATCGTAGAATCGCAACATAGAAAGGTTATGCATACAGGATCCTGAGAATTACAACTCCCATGCATATAGTATGCAGGAGGTACATGGGGATTGCAAACTTACACCATAGAAAGGTTGTACATATAGGGTGTTAAAAATAAAAAAATACCACGTATATTGTATGCATGAGGCATATGACACGGAAAAACTAAACTCTCTTAATAGAGGTTCAAACTTGGGAGTTACTTTGGTCTCTGGCCACACACTGCTACTATTGTTGTGTGTGTGGACCATTATCCCTTTCTTTCCTTCAGAATAATTTGCAAAGCAAGGGAAATATTAGTACATGTTCAAATGTTTATATGTAAGAAATTTAAGCAATGAAAAGAAACACACCAATGCCACGCATATCTTGACTAGCTTTGCACTTTTTGGCCACAACCCTTGCTAGATCATCCAGTGTCACCTTCTGTAGCATTTCCTCTTGCATCATCACCCTTATAGAACTGCTATGCATAGTATCATGTTGGGCTACAAATGTTGCTACATCATTGCCACTACTATTCTCAAGCATATTTCTACCTTGAGATACAGTTCTTATTGCACCATCACTCTTCATGTTCATACTTGCTTGTAGTGTAGGTGCTACTACATCATAGCTCTCACTCTTATCTTTTACACCATCAGCCTTTGTCTTCTCTACTAGTTTAGGTTGACCATCACTCTTCATGTTCATACTTGCTTGTAGTGTAGGTGTTGCTACATCATAGCTCTCACTCTTATCTTTTACACCATCAGCCTTTGTCTTCTCTACTAGTTTAGGTTGGCCATCACCCTCTCAGTAGCACTATTAGCCTCTGTAAACTATTTTTCTACTAACATACCTACATTTGTACCCTTTCCTCTTGTATCTTCTTTATCACCTTTGGCTTTGACCCAGCTATGCAGCCTCCTTTCCCGTCTCTCCAACATCCTTCTCTTGTTGACCACCTTGGACCTGTGGGTGCAATCCAAGTCCATTACATTATTCTTCTCCTATTCTCACCGCCTGGGACTTGGGATGCCACCTAGGTTCACCTCGCTGCCATCCATATGCTTCTTTCTTGTAATGCATTCTTTGAAAATCAATGGTATATGCTGAATAAAATATTTTATGTTACATTATTACTATAATTACAAATCATCACCTATATTATCATTGAAATCCCTTCAATTTTTTACATTTTCAAGTGTCCCATGAGTACGCATAGCTTAATAGAGAATTGAGGGTTTACAAAGCCGAAGGTATAATTAAAGCCAAAGTTGAAGCCGCTTGACTCTTTCTCTCTTTCATTTTTGCTCCTTGTTTTTAAGCAAGGTGTTGATCGTGTTATAGTGTAAGAACTTGACACCATGCTTTTTACCTAAATAGGGATACTTGGAAGGCATCCAAGTGCAGCACACACATTTCTTCTTCTGCAAAGGCTTGAAAAGCAAAGAGGAGGAGGGTATTGATGTGTACATGGTAGTATGTACACCCCAATGACCTTTTCTTGCAGCAAAGAGAAGCCACATGCCACAGAGTTTCCTAGAACAACTCTCTGAAGTATATCCAGCTCATTTAGGGAGGTGCAGGGTCTAGGTACAACCGATGTCCCTTCTATAGCTACATAAGTAAATTGGATACAAATGTGCACTGACATCTTCCAAATCTCTCTCCAAAGTGCCACATTGCTCCTAAAAAACATGTGTAATAAGAAATTTAGAGAGTAACCATAATATTTTGTAGAACTTTTCTAGTAGTCAATAGCATGTCAAAGCACTCAAAAGCACCTAAAAAAAGTGGATTGAGGAGAGAACTTTGCCTCCCTAGCATTAAAATCACCTAGTAGTAGTTTTAATCACTCAAAAGCACCTAAAAGCAGTGGCTTGAGGAGGGCACTTTACCTCCCTATCACTTAAAATAACTTCAAAGCACCTAAAAGTAGTAGAGGGCACTTAAAAGCACCAAAAAGTGGTGCTGAACCTAGTCACTTTATCTCTCAAGAAATAAAAGCACCTAAAAGAAATGTGTTGAGGAGAGCACTTTGCCTTCTTAGTGATAAAATTAGTTAAAGTCATCTAAAAGCACCTAAAATTAGTAGAAGCACTCAAAAGTAGTGGGTTGGGACTTCTTTGCCTCCCTTGTAGTAAAAGTAGTCAAAATCATCTCAAAGCACTCGTAGTAGAAAGCACTCAAAAGTAATGTCTTAGCCAAAGCACTTTATATCTCAAGCAATAAAAGCACCTAAAAGAGTGTGTTGACTAGGGCATTTTGCCCCAAAAGCACCTAAAAGTAGAAGCAATCACTTAAAAGCACCTAAAAGTAGTAGGAATCTTAGAAGCACTTCAAAGTACTCAAAAGCACATAAAATTAGTAGCACCTAAAAGAAGTAGGCAACGGGCAAAAGCGCCTAAAAGTACTCAAAGGCACTCAAAAGCACCTAAAAGCAATTAAAAGTATTCAAAAGCACCTCAAAGTACCTTGAAGTACTCAAAAGTGCCTAAAAGCACTCAAAAGTGCCTAAAAGCACTCAAAAGTACATAAAAGTACTCAAAAGCACCTTAAAGTACCTAGAAGTAGTCATAAGCACTTCACAGTACCTAAAAGCAATAGGACCTTACAAGCACCTAAAAGTAGTATGGGTAGTAGCACCTAAAAGCACTCAAAAGCACTAGAAAACAATGGGTTGAAGAGGGTACTTTTCCTTCCTAGAAATAAAGACAGTTAAAAACACCTAAAAGTAGTAAACAACGCTTAAAAAGACTAAGGCATTTCACCTCCCAAGCTGTAAAAAGCACTTAAAAGTAGTTGCTTGAGGAGGGCAATTTACCTTCCTATCAATAAATGCAATAAAAAACACCTAAAAGCAGTGGCTAAAAGCACCTTATATTTTTTCCCGAGCAGTCAAAGCACTTAAAAGCGACAAGCACCTAAAAGAAATGTCTAAAGTACCTTGGGGGGTGGTGCCTTATAGCTCAAGGGATTTTATTCACTCACTATTATACTCGCCACCACCACGAGCTGAGAATACCATCTACCCCATGGGATGGCTTGTGTCATGGGGACATGTAACTTGTGTGGTATCTTTTCCATGTTTCACTTATGCAAGGAGGATTCCTCGGTGGCTAAGGAGGTGACATGGTGACAGTATGAGTATGTGACACATGGGAAATTGAGGAGATTACAGTAAGTGGAGCACCATTCAGCACACGCAGTGAGTTTATAAGCACATTTACATCTTCCATCTATGACAACATACATCATGCTCATGGTTCCAAGTGGTAGGATTGTCAGTTTCATGCCAGCCCTCAACAATAGTTTTCTATTGGTGTAGTTGTCTTTGTGCTAACTACATGTTCACACCACAATAGGAGATTCAGTAGTACTACTTTTTGGCGTAGGCATTGCTTGAGACATTGCCTCATTTTTAATTTAAGGTCTTCTAGATCTTTTATATTGTTGTTATCTACGAATCTGACATTTCCCATTCTTGTGTGCTGGCCATCATGGTGCATATTAGTTATCGGCATGCATAGTGGCGGTAGTGGATGGCATAGCGACGAGCACCCCAGAGGAGCGAGTCACCATTCGAGAGTATCACTTTTACATTAGTGAGACGATCGCTCTCACATTTCCCACTTTGAGCAACATTCCTTCCATCATCATGATGATGACTTTTTAAGAGAGTATGGGGTCACATGGATAGAGTGGTGGATATGGTCAGATGGATGTGGGGCATAGTTCAAGAGTGCTCGTTAGTTTTATTGGCTGTATTATTGGCATTGCATGAAGTGATTTGGATCTTCTTTGAGAGAGGGCATGGAAAGGGGGAGCATGATGGTGTGGGTGCATTAAAGGGAATTCAGGGCAGTGGGAGAACTTGAATTCCTTGCACACACACTATGATGACACAGAAGAGAGAGATGGATTGCTGAATTTTCTTCTATCTTCTTCTCTTCTCTACAACCATATAACTAAAAGATAAGAGTACATACATAAAGGGAAAGTACTCTCTTACAATAACATACAATGGTCAGTCCATAGCGTGAACCCGAGTATATGAGTTAGCGCTATAACTATGCCATAACTCTAGTACTCCAAAGTAGTTGTCACATAGCTTGTCTTCCCCATGGAACCACTTACAAATTCTCATCCCCATCGGACACCAGTTGGGTGTGATGTCCTACCTAAACCTCCTCTTTTTTGAATAGGGTACCCCTTGGACACTATGCAAAAAGAGCAGGTGGCAACATACTGTCACATACATCCGGCGTCTGATGGGGATGAAATATTATGAGTGGTGGGGGAGTAGACCCATGGACCCACTCGCAAAGTCTCATTGAATGCCGGATAGGTGTGATGTCCTACCCAAACTTGATCTTTTTTACACAAGGAACCCCTTGGGCACCATGCAAAAAAGAGCGGGTGGCAAACAAATCGTCACACCCATCCAGTGTCTGATGGGGATGAAACTTTGCGAGTGGTTCCATGGGATTTCTCTCCCCCGCTCGCAAAGTTTCAATCCCATTGACACCAGATGAGTGTGGCAGTGTGTTGCCACCCACTCTTTTTTGCATAGTGCCCAAGGGGTCCCCTATGCAAAAAAGAGTAGGTTTGGGTAGGACATCACACACATTTGGCATCTAATGGGGGTGAAACTTTACAATCAGGTCCATGGGGCTACTCCCCTCCCCACTCATAAAGTTTCACCCCCTTCATGGACACCAGATGGGTGTGATAGTGTGTTACAACCTGCTCTTTTTTGTCTAGTGCCGAAGGGGTCCCTTATGCAAAAAAGAGCGTGTTTGGATAGGAAATCATGCCCATCCAGTGTGATGAAACTTTACAAGTGGGTCCATGGGGCTTCTCCCCCCACTCGTAAAGTTTCACTCCCACTAGCTGTGACGGTGTGTTTCCACCCACTCTTTTTTGCATAGTACCCAAGGGATCCCCTATACAAAAAAGAGCAAGACATCACACCCATCTGGTGTTTCATTGGGGTGAAACTTTACAAGTGGGTCAATGGGGATGTTTCCTCCCCCACTCATAAATTTTTACCCCCATCGAACATCGGATGGGTGTGACAGTGTGTTATCGCCCGCTCTTTTTTGCATAGTGCCCAAGGCGTCCCTTATGCAAAAAAAGAGCAGGTTTTGGTAGGACATCACACCCATCCAGCGCATCTGATGGGGGTGAAACTTTATAAGTGGTCCATGGGGTTTTCCCCCTTACTCGCAAAGTTTCACCCCCATTGGATGCCAAATGGGTGTGACAATGTGTTGCCACCTCCTCTTTTTTGCATAGTGCCCAAGGAATCCCCTATGCAAAAATGATCATGTTTGGGTAGGACATCACACCCATCCAATTTTTGCAAGTGGGTCCATGGGGCTGCTCTCTGCCACTCCCAAAGTTTCATCCCCATCAGACACTGAGGATAGGAACGGTGTGTTGCCACACGAGCCTCTTTTTTGCATACTGTCCAAGGGCTTCCCTATGCAAAAAAGATCAGGTTGGATAGGACATCACACCCATCCGGCATCTAATGAGGGTTAAACTTTGCAAGTGGGTCCATAGGGCTACTCCTCCCCACTCGCAAAGTTTCATGCTGATCAGATTAAGAATGGGTGTGATGGTATGTTGCCACACTTGTTCTTTTTTGTAAAGTGCCCAATGGGGTCCCCTATGCAAAAAAGAGCGGGTTTGGGTACGACATCACACCCATCTAGGTGAAAATTTATAAGTGGGTCCATGGGGCTACTTTCACCCTTCCCATCGGATGCTGGATGGGTGTGACGATGTGTTGCTACTCTCTCTTTTTGGCATAGTGCCTAAGGGGTCCCCTATGTAAAAAAGAGTAGGTTTGGGTAGGATAGCACACCCATATGGGGGGTGAAACTTTGCAAGTGGGTCCGTGGGGATGCTCCCTCAACACTCGCAAAGTTTTATCCCCATTGGGCTGGTGTGACGGTGTGTTGCTACCTGCTCTTTTTTGCAAAGTGCCCAAGGGGTCCCCTATGCAAAAAAGAGTTGGATTAAACTATGGCACCTTACATATATAAACTTCTTAAAAATTTTAAAAAGGAAAAATAACATAGTCCAATATATAAAACAAAATGTCAAATACAACTAGTGGATTTCATATATGGAAACATGAGGTCACAGATATAGCTGGCGTATACGACTGGTTGTTTGATACAAAAACATGATGGCATATACATCTACATGATGTTTTAATCCTCATCTGAGATGACCTAGTAAGCTCTAAGATGGCGTGCCCACTGTCTCCTTGTCGTCTCTGTACACAACAACTCGCACTGCAATGGTCCTCTACGTGAGACGCTTATCTGCCGCCATGGTGATGGCTGAGGACTCACCACATGTAGTAGCCAGCAGCCACATCACTAAGCTTTTGCTCAATCATAGTGCCTCTATGTCCATGCCTCATCTTCCATAAGCAGAGGTCAGCATACACCTGAACCGTGACCTCAGAGGTGTCTTAAGCCCTCGGTCCACCAAGATTCCTGATCCAAGTGGGGTGCATAAAGACAGCTATCTAACCAACAAAATCAGCTCATCGATGCAAGCCCATCATGCTCTGTATGCCTCCTCGTCCTCCTCGGGTGATAAATCCATTCCTCTGGCAAATCCTATATAATATATCCATCATCAACCATGATATCTAAGATAGCCTGGCTGATGGGGAGGATCAATGCTACCAAATGAGCCTCTGTGTGACAAGATCCATGGTCACTGTGCTATTGTGCTAACCCTGGGTACAAGTCATCTATCCCCCAAGGCGATATAGGCCAAAGTCTACATTGTAGTGCAGGAGATAGGGCATGCACCACTCGAGTTATACTCCTATGTGACTTGCTAGTCCTTGGAATCTCCTCATACACCAACTAATCAACAAAGGCTCAAACCAAGTGTCATGGGGGAACTTGTGTATCGCTCCCAAGAGCACTCACCTCGTGAACTTGTGTATCGCTCCCAAGAGCACTCACCTCGTGAACACGCTTACGTTTGGTCGATCCTCATTGTAGACGCACATGCTAGCTCGACCTCCATATGTCACCATCGCAAATACCTCATAGCTTGATCGCACTCATTACTTGATCTCACCTCTCTCACACACTCACACATGCATTTATTATCACAAAAGAGCTCGAGCCTACACTAGGCAAGAAATAGGAAAGAAGGTGAAAGAGTAGAGAGCAAGACCACATAATGTATTCACATAAGAGCATACAAGAGAATGAGGTGTGAGAGTTACAAATTGGCCTTTATACCTAGCCCATAGTGTTCATATGGCGGCCATAGTTAAAAAATAGGTTCTCGAGTACCCAAGGCCACCTAGGCTTGTGCAAACACGTAGTCTAAAGCATGTACCCTCACTAACTAATCCTATGGCGCATCTTTCATAGATAATCAGTGATCGTGTACGCCAAATATACAAAAGAGGAAAGCTGGCAATCCCGATGTCCACGGGAAAGGCATAGGGAATGACAAAATGTCATGGGGATTCTCCCAGTTACACTCAAGGGCACAAAGAGCTCAACCAAGAAGCTAATTTACCATGTCCTAATGCAAAAAATGCAAAAGGGGGTGTGTCACTCACTCTCGGGGGGGTCACTCGTATAAATATGTAAGTATCACGTGGGTTCAACAGAAGGACATTTTAAATATTTAAAACTTACAGAAATATATTTACAGAGGGGATTTATTTATTGTATTTTAAAAAAAATTTACAGATTTGAATAGGAAAGGATACATTATATTCACTAAAAAATTCACAGATAAGGGACTTTTTAAATAGGCCTTGAACGCACGTGATATAGAGGATTTACATATAGTGACCCCCCCGAGCACTCACTTCTGTGGTCACTGTGTAGTAGGAGAACCCGAGAGCTCCACTCCACCGCCATCGCCACACTTCAATGGAAGCTTGACCCTCCTCTCACTCAATCTCTCTCACACACACACACAATGAGCGTATAATAGTTCTAACTAGATTGGGTAAGAGATTAGGCAAGAAGCAAGAGAATGGAGAAGAAGAGCACTCTATTAACTACATGAAGAGCCCAAATAAATCAAGAAAAGACAAAGATGATGTCAACTCTAAGGACAAGAGTAGTGAGAAAAAACCAAAAAACAAGGATGATACAAAAGAAGTTGTAAGGGCAAGCCTAACTCTAGTCAATAAAGCATAGAAGAGCATAAGGAAGATGACTCACACAAGGTCATAGGTAAAGGGAAAGTGCAAGAAGGAGGCGACAACCTTCCAGAGATGCAAGTAGGTACCTCTCCACTATTGCCAAACCCATAGGATAAGGGACCCAATCTATAGACAACAAAACCAACAAGAACCCGTGTGGCGGGAGATGACATATTGACCTCTCTCCCACTAAATGGGATTGAGGAGACACATCAATAGGCACCAATATCTCAAGCACCTGAATTAAGCCTCATCATCAGCCATTGAGGTACATTTTTGGATGGTAGCGTGCAAGCCTAGTCCATGGTACGTCGCCTGGACCTTCCTTAAATCAACAGGAACTGTCCGAGGCCTCTTCATTGGACCTACCACCCATTGATCTACCTACCTCTATTCCCAGTGCTTGCTAATGCCAAATCCCTCAAGCCACAGAGGCCGCCCATCTCCATTGTAGCTATGCACAAAGCTATCAACAACAATGTAATGAACTTGGCTCCCTAAGAGAAGGGATGTCATGCAAAAATCAGCAAAGAGAGTCGAAGGCAGCAGTTAAGTGGGAGAAATCTTCAAGTTAAAGGAGTACACACCTTCCGCTAATTACCCATACATGTCACTCGCATATTTCACTACAAGCTTGCAGGTACATCTCTAGATAGGGAGACCATAGAAAGCATAAGCTTGGCCCATGGTATGACTGTTACAAAATGTCCACCCTTTAGCTAAACGGGGAAGCCCAGATGCTAGTGTGCCATAGTAGTGAATTGGTATCGTGGGTGACCTCGCATTAAATTATATATATATACCTAGATGAATCTAGGAACATGCCCAAATTCACCTTATAAGAATGTGCAATTTATACCTTGATACCGTGCTTAATATATCTTGATACCATGCTTGACGGGTGTATGTTGTTGATGTGTAACAAGTAGTGCCATGCTTGGTGACTGTGTGTGGTTGAAGTGAAACAAGTGGACTTGCTAGACAACTGCACATAGTCGAAGCGAACAAGTGGTTAATGCAAATGATGTGCCATGTTAATTGAAGTGTAATAAGTGGTAATACACACAATGCTAGATGATATGTATACTGATACTCTCATCGTAGTGTAACTAGTGGTTAGTGTATGTTATATTTGTGCCTATCAACATTTCATATTGGGATAAATTATTGTGGAGATAGTAATTAATTGGAAAAACTAGTTTGTATACTTTTGTGAGATAGCTAATGAGCAGTGTGTGAGTTACACATGGAGGATCTTGTCTATATCATCTCGGAATATTATTATTTTTTTGGCCATGTGCCAAATGACTATATTTATTATTTATGCACACTTATTCATGATGTTGCTATATTACTAGCACATATGTTAGAAGAGTTTTGGTTATTTACACTTAGTGTGTGAACAAGCTCTAATGCTTGTGCTACTTTTGTAAAAGTGACAAATCAAGCCCTATTTTGTGCGCACAACTATTATTAACTTTTTCGTCTGTATATTGAATACAATTCTCAAAAATACTCATGTCATGAGCTACACGCATAAGGGGGGAGATTACACCCAATAGTGTGTTAATGCTGATGTCTACTCTATCTCATGTTTTTATTTTGCTCAATCTTGTCAATTTGATTCAAGTCTATGGTTTATTCCTTGATGTATATGTGAGTTTAATTAATTTCTTCAAGAAGTACATAAGGTCCCATGATAGTGGTATCAAAGCTATAGGTACTTGCACTTGAAGAATAGGGAGAAGCTCACAAAAATCGAGAGGATAAAGAAGATAGAAGCTTAAGGACTCTTGGACAAAGCTTGAAAGGTTTACGGGAATTTTCTCTTGGATAAATCTTGAAAGGTTTATGGGAATTTTTTGAGCCATGAGATAGAGGACAAGATCAAGGGCTAGAGATTAATGTCACCTTTTCTTCAAAAACCACCTATGTTCAAACCAAAACTACCCTCATGAAAAGTGGTTTTTCTCAATTCTTAGCCTCTCCATGATGGATAGAATCAACAATTGAAGGAGGTTTAAGCCCAATTTTTTGATTGCTAAACCCTTGCTCATGACAGAAAACCATAAAGGAAGGTGGAGAGTTGCCCATAAATCTATTTGGAGAAAATCATTTTTTATTATTTGCAGGCTACATGCAACGGTGCGGTAGGTAGCAGTTTGCTAAATCGGACAGGCTCGGTAGCGATCTTTTTCTTCTTCGCTTTTCGCATAATAGCACGCAGTGCGAGTTCTCTTATAGTCGTGAGGAAGCTTGTTATTCGTAAAATATTATAAAAGCTTATAAGCTTTAAAACGTATAAGCTCTAAAATCTTATATTATCACAAGCTTTACAACCTTCATTCGTTATACAACCACTTTTTTTCAAGGAACTTTAAATTTCAAATAAGATTTTAGGGCATTAAAGCTTTATTAGAATCTCAAAAACCTTGATGGAGGAATTCTTCTACAAAATTTTATGGACTTTTTCAAGACTTCTTCAATGCATTATTATTTGGATCATTTCAGCATTAGAGAGTTATTATGCTAGTTATCTTCTACCTCGGATGCATTTCTTGGCCAAAATTCTCAAGTTTTTTGTCTAATCACGAATGAGAGAGAGAGAGAGAGAGAGAGAGAGAGAGAGAGAGAGAGGAAGCAAGAGGGAACAAGTGATTAGCACTAATCGCTCCCAAACCCAAACCCTAAGCACACCACACATGATAGATTAGAGCTGCAAGAGAGAACACTCCACTTTGATTGCACAAATGGGAGAATGAGTTACAAACAAGAGAAATTGGCTTTTATAGTCCAAGCCTTTTCCCACTAGGCCACTCGGGAGTAAGTGACCCGGGGCACCCAAAACATAGTTACAAGGCTTTTCTCTATGTTTTGGCCAACTGGCCAAGATCCTCTTGTCTATCCTTTGAAGCTCAATACTTGGGAGCATCTTTCGGGCGTTTCCTTCATTAAATGATGGGATTTACAATATAGCACACACTACATAAGTGTGTACATAGTTGTCATAGGAATGTGTTAACCAATATGCGGTTAACAATTCTTGGTGCAAACTTTCTCAATTACTTGTATTTGTACAAGGTTTGCAAAAATTAACCACATAAGTGGATATATTATCTTTCTCAAGCTGTTTGAAGATCGACCATCATTTTCTAGCCCTAGCTTTGTATTGTGAGGATAAGAAATCTTTCTTGATGAGCTTCTGAAATCTCTTACTAGATTTTGGTTTGTGCTTTGCTGGTTCTAATGCTGCATTGTCCACCAAATGATTGGTAGCACACTTGATTTTGTCCTTCTCAGAAAATTTCTCCCCTAAAAAATAATCATCAAGTTGACTGAGCCAAGCAAGATGGTGCGAGCATCTTTCTTACTCAAAATTTTGAAAAGTGAAAGCTTTGCGGGCTAATTTTATTTTCTTTCCTAGATTCTTGAGATTTAAGAGTAGCTTGCACAACTCTTTGAATTTGGTCACTTTCGGAGTCTAAAGATGCATCACTAACATGTCTATGCCTCTTCTTGCATGATAACCTATCCTCTAGATCCATTCTCAACTTCTTCTCAACTAGAATTTGGTTTTGGAGTGCTCTTGAATGGTTGGGGGGTAGAGGATTCATGATGAAAGAGAGATGTGGGAAAAATAAAAGGTGTATATATAAATGTAAAAATGAAAATTACTGAGATAATGATAATAGTTAGCTTATCTGATGCGGGTTAAGTAATAAAATATCGCTGCTGATGTGCTTGAATTTGAGGAGTTGGCAAAAATATTCAAAGTAAAGCTTGTATGTCAAAAGAAGATAAGTAGCAGAAAGAATTTGTTGATGTTGGATAGTCAACAACAAGCCATGATTCATCCTCTTTCATGAAAATCCCACACAATCTTCATGAGAGAGCTTGCATCACCCATTGGATTAGAGCAAGTGCGGAAGGACGACAGTGTGACGAGCGACTATAGTGGAGCTCTTAAGCCATGCTTGAGCTCGGCGGATAGGCAACTTCCCACAACACAGTTAGGGTAGGGTTTCCTTAACAAAAATGAAAGAAGGAAATTTATAGGAGGTTTGAAACCCACAATTTGATCAAAAGTAAACATGTTTTGACTGCATTCTCTTAGCTCCGCTATTTCCTTAGCCTTGAATTGTGAAAAAAAAATGGTTTTCCCAAGAAAGCAATGACATCTCAAACCTCAACACCAAAGTTCTTGAAGCCTAAAACCTTTCCAAACTTATTTGAAAAATCCTTCAATGGTAATAACATAGGTATTTACACCAAGGTTGATGATTCTCAATAAGCTAACAAAAATCATTCAAAGAAGTGTTATAGGTGAAACAAGATTGGACATATCGTATCGAATTGTCCACGAAAATCAAATTTTATTTCACTTGGAATAAATATGATCAATAAAGAATAGCTCTACTATGATGAGAATTCTGACTCTTAAGGTAACATGTTCATTTTATTTGATTATTTTTACAATTATTTTATTTAAGAGTTTTTGTAAATTTCAAGGTAAGTTTTTATTCATCAAAAGTTTTTGTAAATTTCAAGGTAAGTTTTTATGCATCAAAAGTAGAATTTCTTGGAGGAACTGGCCCTTATATCTTGAAGTATACTTTATGAAATTTTCACTATGTATTAGTCTTGTGGTATGGGACACAACGATTAATCCTATGTGAAAGATTCCAATGCATACTTCTCTCTAGATTTATGTGGGATAATTTTTGATCGTATGGGATACTAGAATTTATTTCATAAAATTCCTTGATAGAATGCCTTTTTGTCATGATTACTGAAGATACTAGAATTTATATATTATAAGACATTGATCTCCTTTTATCCCAGTAAAATCAAACACGCAACTGAGGTTAGCTACTTATCCAAGTAGGAGGGATGTTACATAATGTCCACTCTTTAGCTGAACGGGGACGCTCGGGCACTAGTGTGCCATGCTAGTGAATTAGTATTGTGGGTGACCCTACATTAAATACTAGCTACCTAGTGTTATTGATATAACTTGAGACCATGCTTGACAGGTGTATATTGTTGAGGTGTAAGTAGTGCCATGCTTGAAGACTGTCTATGGTCAAAGTGAAACAAGTGGACAACTGCAGACGGTCGAAGCGTAACAAGTGATTAATGCAAATGGTGTGCCATGCTGAAGTGTAAAAAGTGGTAATACACGCCATGCTAGATTATGTGTATAATGATACTCTCATCGTAGTGTCACAAGTGGTGATTGTATGTTATGTTTGTGCCTATCAACGTTTCATATTGGGATTAATTGTTGTGGAGATAGCAATTAATTGGAACAACTAATGTGTTTACGTTTGTGAGATAGGTGATGAGCAGTGCGTGTGTTGCACATGGAGAATCTTGTCTATACCATCTCGGAGGAATATTATTATTTCATTTAAGTTATTTTGTTGGCCATGTGCCAAATGATTGTACATATTATTACGCTGTTGGTTGATCTTGCTGATCTTTAACAGAGATTCCATTTTGATTTTTATTAGTGATTATATTGCCGGGTACTTTGAGCTACGTAACGTTGCTATATTACCTACTAGCACATATGTTAGAAGGGTTTTGGTTATTTACACTTACTGTGTGAACATGCTCTAGTGATTGTGATATTTTTGTAAAAGTGTAAAAGCAAGCCCTATTTTGTAGGAACAACTATTATTAGCTCCTTGGGCTATATATTGAATATAATTCTAAAAAATACTCATGTCATGAAGGAGGAGCTACACGCATGAGGGGGAAGATTGCACCCAATAGTGTATTGATGGTGATGTCTACTCTATCTCATGTTTTAATTTTTCTCAATCTTGTCAATTTGGTTCAAGTCTATAGTTTATTCCCTGATGTATATGTGAGTTTGATTAATTTCTTTTTAAGAAGCACCTGAGGTTCCATGACAACGACCCATCGTCTAGAGAGTCCCAACCTTGCATGTGCCTCCAAAGAGCTTCCAACGGCATGCAACCTCTGCTTTTCGACTCTAGTTCAATACCAACACCTCACCCTAGCCAACGTGTTCGCCGCCGTGAGGAAGGAAGCCCAATCTCTAAGCATCACACTAAGAGCTTGGCATATAATATCATTCACCGCCAAGAAGATATGAACCACCATCTACCCATGCAAATCCTATCATGTTAGTCTTGGCACTCATTCCACCAATCATAGGGTGAACATGACTTCTATCTACTACTTACTTTTAAAGAGTCCCATCCATTTCCACTTTTTGCAACGAAAGGAGGCCTCGCATCATGAAGAACTTCTACATTGCCGCCGATACCTTTCATGCCACCTTGGCAAGCTGCCTCCAACTAAGGCTAGGGCTACCCAAAGATTCTCAGCAAATATTCCTTGCATCTGGCTATGGATTGGTTCCGAACCAAGTGACACGAGGATGCAGTCACCATTAGGAAGGGGGGGGTATGTAACCACTCAATAGATCAACATAGTTTCACCTGCCCAACCTACCATATACGGACCATTTTCAGTCTAGTGTGAAAACTAGTCACTTGTACATAAGTCATTTTTGACAATAAGTAATACACCATCATTCCCTTGTAATAGTTTACTTGTGAGCTCTCCTCTTCTCTTTTTTTTTCTTGTTTATATCCCATTGAATTTTGCTTGCTTGATGGCTGCATGCTAGATAGGTTTGGTTGTAGGTTGTCTTTATGCATTAGCTTCCCCTTCATTTCCCATCTTTTGTGAGAGAGAACCATTGTTGAAGGGCCATCTCTTGTTGCCTCCATCTAGGCATAGAGAGCTCTCCCTTCACCCCTTTGGCAAAGGAGCATTACGGTGTGGTAGCAGAATGAGGACGCGTTGCATGAGCCAGTGCACCCACATATAGAAGTTACAGTTTGCAGCTCTAATACAAGACCCAATGACACATACTTTAGCAAGGCCAAGGGAAGCTCTTGACTTGAACAATACACAAGTTCACTTTCATGAGGGAGACGGCACCATGGGCACTATGGATTGTGGTATGTAGAAATTTTTAGTTACTACATAGCTTCTAAGCTTCAGTGCCATATGGTGCATGTATTGAAGCCTTTGTGGGACTTTATTTTGTGAAATGCATCCTTTCCACGAATCTATGAACACAATGATAAATGACATGAGCCAATTGAGCTCCCGAGTTTCGATGAAACCCAATATGATCTTTATCTTCCTCCATAGCCTTTGATATGGGGACGATCAAACCTATTGCTACAATTTGGGTCTATGGGGCAATCCCGATTGGGTCAATGACACCCTTTTAGAGGCGAGATAAAGATCAATGTGTCTTTGGGCATCTGTATTTGTGCATACCTAGCAGGCATGGGGGAGTAAGGTTTTTTTTGTGTCATGACAACCCATGAACTTAATGAGTGCAAGACAATTTGAACCTACTAGACCTTGCTCTGGAAACAATTGGGAAAAAATCTCTATGGTACAAATGTCTCAATTGTTTATTACCAACTTAACACTTGGAGGGTGGTGTGATATAGGACAATGTTACTTGTGGCATGATGTATAGATAGGTCAAATGACCATGGTATGATGGTACCTCAAGCTAGATGACTAGTGTTTCCACTATGAACATGAAAACTTTGTGCATCTTGATCAGTTGTAGCTAGTACGTTTGTTCATTATCAACTTGTTTAATCATCAGTAAGATAATCCTTGAATTATCTCGTGGTGGAAGTTGTTCGTGGATTCAATCATTTAGTTGGACAGAAGTTAAGCAAGTTGAGGATTAATCTTGAAAGCATGCATATCTTAATGGGTGGCCTCATGTGGTATGGGATGCAAGAGCAGTGGAAAAAGCTATAATTCTTAACAAGTGGTATGGGATGCAAGAGCAGTGGAAAAAGCTATAATTCTTAACAAGTGTGCTTTCTTGCTTTATTATTAGCCCCATGCATATATAAGTGACTCATAAATACACATCCATCATAAGGAGGCCCAGATACCAAGCTAAACCCGAGCTAGGGTGTCATGGCTAGGTGAGAAGCAGGTCAAGGCATTGGTCCAACCTAATAGCCCGGGCTCCACGAGAGCTATGGTTGGTAGGTGAGCCACTGGTGATGCAATCTTCTAGGTGCTTGCTCGCGTGTTTGAATGCAGGGACACTTGGGAGATCAAGGGGCAGTTTCACCCCACTGAGATCTGAAGCCTAGTTGCATCCTCCTGAATCATTGACCCAAAGACTGGAGGAGGTGCATGGCTTGCTATTACCCATTTTGGGTGTCCTGCTTTGCACTCAGGCTCTTTTGTTCCTCTTTTCGAAGAATAAAGCTCGCAACATGGGATGATTCCTTTTCCACACTTCAATCCTAACGAGTAGCGTAGGATGACACATGCATTGTACATTGGAGCTTGACATAACCACACAACTTTTCTTTATGATGGACCCAATCACAACAAAGAACTGGTGAATTTTCCTTCACTTGTTTCTGTGATGGCCTTTCATTGTTCTTACTCAATCCATCCCTTCACTAGAACATGGGTAAATTTATATTGGTCTGCATTCATATCCAACAATTCCATTTCTTTGCCTACAACATAAACATTCATGTTGCAAGAGAAAACACACACTCACAGGTTGATCATTATTTCACCAATGTTCGGAAAAAGAGTGCAACTCAGAGTACCACACAAGTGAGCATCTGTGCATCCCTTGACGAAGCCTTTCTTCCACCAGCTGGGCATATAAACTTTGTGAGGATTATGTTGTTAATCCCTCATATTGTGTACTAATTACTACTTAAGTACTTAACTTAGAGAACAAGAGACTTCAGGAGAAGAGAAGATTGAATTGAATTAAACTGAGTACAATAGGTCTCTTATATAGGAGATGAAGAGACACATTTTAAGAGGCATGTCCTTTGACGAAAGGACATGACCATAGACGAAAGGGTACAACTTTAGGCTAAGGGATGTGTCTATTCGATGTAGAGGCACAACCATTCATCAAGGGATACAACCATTCGTCGAAGGGATGTGGCTATTCGATAAAGAGGTACATCCTTTGGCGAAGAGTTGCAACCAGTCGAGGGTAGAGGTTCCCTTGGCTGGTTACTCTTTGCATCTGCCAACAGGAATCAGCAATGAAGAGAGGATCTGATACATACATACGTCGCAATCGTGACATTCCCTCCCATTTAAAATAAAACCCATGTGTCAAATGATAGACATCCGTTTGTCAAAGAACTCCTGAAGAAGATTAGGGTACTGCTGCAATTCTTCATCTGTTTGCCAAGTGGAATCAGACTCATCCAAATCCATCCTCTTCACAAGAAATTCTGTAGTCAGCTTTCTTCTTATTTCCTTCTGTCGTACGTCAAGAATTACTTCTGGAAAAAGGATAATATGGTCATCTTCAATTTTTGGTACATATGATGATAAGTCTGGAACAGGCGAATCTCCTTGAACATACTGTTTGAGCCAAGAAATGTGAAAAGTAGGATGAACCTTCTCCCATGAAGGTGGAAGTTCCAACTTGTTAACTGAAAACTGAATTTTTCTTAAGAATCTTGAAAGGCCCATAGAAGCGAGGTCGCAACTTTGGAAAAACTAACTTCACTGTTTTGTAGGGGGTGAGGTGCCACATACAACAAGAGCAAATCTCCTTCTTGAAAATCTGCATGTCTACGATGCTTGTTGGCTTGTTTTTGATATTTTTGTTGCACACATGGACCAATTTATCTCGAACTTGCACAAGCACATCTTGCATCTCCTGAACCAATTGATCTGCCAACGCCACTTTGTGTTGTAAAACAAAGTTTGTAGGCACAAGAGAAGTATGCCCATATGCTGCTTGAAATGGAGTTAATCCAATTGCTGAATGATGGGAATTATTATAAGCAAATTCCACAAGTGGCAAATAATCTTCCCACGATGCCAAACGGGATTGAATGTAATGTCGAATCATTTCTTCCAAAATCTGATTGACTCTTTCAGTCTGTCCATCTGTTTGAGGGTGATAGGCTGAACTAAACAACAAATTCGTGCCCAGAGATTTGAACAAAGATGTCCAAAAATACCCAGTGAACTTTGGATCTCTGTCAGAGATGATGGTCTTCGGCAAACCATGCAATTTGAAGACATGTTGCACGAACAATGATGCCACATCTGCAGCTTTCTTGCAAGGAATGAAATGAGCCATTTTGGAAAATCGATCAACCACCACAAGAATCTGAGCATTGCCTTCGGATGAACGAGGTAAAGTGGTGATAAAATCCATACTGATACTTTCCCATCTCTCATTGGGAACTGGCAATGGTTGAAGTAACCCTTGAGGAAGTTGTTGAGAGGCTTTCATTATCTGACACGAATGACAAGCTTTAACAAATTTGATAACATCTTGCTGCATCTGAGGCCAGAAGTATGTAGCAGACAAAAGCCGATATGTCTTGTTGATACTAGGATGAGCAACATAGGAACTTCATGATGCTCTTGAATGAGAATCTTCCGCAATGAAGTATTGTGAGGCACACAAATGCGATCAGAAAAGAATAGCAATTTATCTATGATGGTGTAGGCTGCAAACATGTTCATTTCTGCAGGACTGGGATTAGAAGATTTGAGAGCACGGAACGCATCTCCAAAATCTCTATCAGTCAAATACTCATTTTTGAAACAAGCAGGGATTTCCATTTGCACATCTATGATGGCAAAATTAGTGGCTCGAGGCATGCGGCTCGAAGCATCTGCAACCACATTCTGAAGACCAAGAACATACTAGATAGTCATGTGGAAATTAGCCAAGAATTCAACCCATCGGCCTTGTCGAGAGTTCATTACAGGGGCTAAGTGAAAATGTACGTCAGAGATTGATGATTTGTGCGTACAACTGAATATGCTCCAAGAAGATAATGTCTCCAAGTCCAATAAGCATGCACGATTGCCAAAAACTCCTTATCATACACAGGATACCTGCTTTGAATGGCTGAAAACTTCCTGTTGTCAAAAGCAATGACACGATCATTCTGCATCAAAACTCCACCAAAAGCACGATCTAAGGCATCTGTCATTACATCAAAGGGCTGGGTGGGATCTGCCAATGGCCAAGACCGGGGTTGTCGTCAAGGCATGCTTGAGATCATTGAAGGATTGCTCAGCTTCAGAAGACCACTGAAGTTTGTCCAACTTTGTCAATTTTGTCAAAGGGGCAGCAATCTCTGAAAACCTATGCACCTTGTTGTGATAAAAGTTAGCAAGTCTCAAGAAAGATCGAACATCTGAAATGGTGAGAGGCAAAGGCCAATCCACAATCGCCTGAATCTTCTTAGGATCTACTGCAATCCCATTAGCAGAAATGATGTGACCAAGATATTCCACATGGTTCTTGAAAAATTCGCTCTTCTTCCTGTTGATGTACAGCACATTAGTGTGTAGTACTTCAAAGACAATTTGTAAATGCTCTTTGTGATCGACCATAGATTGGCTAAAAACCAGAATATCATTAAGATAAACGATCACAAACTTGTCCAAGTACGGCCCAAAAATTTCATTCATCAAGGTCATGAAAGTGGCCGGGGCATTGGTTAACCCAAAAGATATGACCAAGAATTCATAATGGCCATATTTTATCCGAAAGGCTATCTTGTATTCATCACCATTACGGATACGAATTTGATGATAGCCGGACTTCAAATCAATCTTGGAAAACACCTTTGCACCAACAAGCAGCTGGTCGAACAACTCATCGATGCGAGGCAAAGGAAATTTGTTCTTGATGGTCAGCTTGTTGAGAGCACGATAATCAATGCAAAACCGCATTGATCCATCCTTCTTTTTGACAAGCAAAACCGGGGCTCCGAAGGGACTTTTGTTGGGGCGGATGTGACCTTTGTCTAGCAACTCTTGTAATTGCCTTTGTATCTCCTGAGATTCATAGTAAGAAACACGGTATGGAGCTCGGGTTGGAGGAGGTTGACCTGGGATAAGATCAATCGGGTGATCCACAGGACGACGAGAAGGCAATGTCATCGGAAGATCATTCAGAAACAGATCCTGAAAAGGCCTGAAGAGAAGGGTTGGTCCAAGTAAGCAGTTGTTGATGACGAGGCTTGAGATTGCTCACTAGGATTGTTGTCCAGAATATGGTCGTCGAGAGTTTGGTTGTCCATGATTGGGATGCTGGGGTTGGCTAGTCCCATTGGGCCGATTCTGCTGGTAAGAACCGGCACCGGAGGAAAAGTTCTTGGGAGGACGCTTGTAATCACTAATGCGCTCGACATACGAGATTGCTTCATCCAGGGTGGCAAGATTGTACTTATGGACTTTGTCTTGGATCGTGGGTTCAAGCCCGTCAATGAAGTTGTGAAGCTGGTCAGAGGGACTAAGTGTCTCTATCTCGAGAGCCAGTTTTTGAAACTCTGAGATGTACGCGACCACGAAGCCAGTTTGACTCAGGCGACGAAGAGAAGACCTGGCATGAAAGTTCGCATTTGCAGGCTCAAAAGCCTTGCGAAGAGCACGCCGCAATTTATCCCACGTCGGAGTAGACTTGCCATCTGAAATCCTGCGTCGCCACCAAAGGAAGGCGGTATCTTTCAAGAGGGTACTGGTCAATGCCACCTTTTTATTCTCGGGCAAATTGGTATTTGAGAAATAAACCTCCATCTTGTAGAGCCAGTGATCGATTAACCGCTTATCGCGGCGGCCATTGTAGGGCTCAGGTAACTTGATATCCATCTTTCTTGTCTGCGCTGTGGTCATTAATTTATACAAAAGTTTGAGTTCAACATTGTCTACCTCGGCGGTTGGATCGGGAGGAGTTGTGAGGGATCGTCCTGCTAGCCCACCAAGGATGATGATGATGTTGGAGAACGCGATTGACACGCTCGCTGTGACTTCCTGGATCCCTCGCGCTGGTATTGGTGCCATTGTTGCATGTCTTCCATTTGTGATTGCATTGATGCCATACCGTCGAAAAGGGCCCTTTGCAAGTCCTCCATCTGTTGTTGAAGAGTGGTCATCTGCAAGGCCTCCATCATCTGAGGATCAGCGGGTGGCACGTTGTCGTGCGAAGTCGACATCTGGAGAACTCAGAGAGTACTGAGGTGAAGCAGGAAAGGTCCACCCAGGATGTAGGATGGAAGGAACAGCTGCTGGAGAGGCAGTAACGAGATCCTCGTACTCGAAGTCGAGGTCCTCCACTTCCTCGGGATCGTCCTCGGAGGTTACTTCGTCTGCTTTCACTTCCTCGTTTGGTTCCGCCAAAAGGGCTGGGCACCGGAGATAATGGAGTATAATCGGGAACGAAGATCTCGTAGTAGAATGTCATAGGAGGGCGCGTGGAGGAGATATTGCGAAGGCCATCCACACTGCACTCTGGAAGAAGTGTGCCAACTGAGGGTACCGTGATAGGAAGTACTCGAAATGAGCAAGGTGCAGTGGCTCGCAGGTGAGGAAAATAGTCCAGATCGCTCTAAGTGTCGGGTTCGGGCTGCTGACATGTATGCGGTACACCTGTGAGACCGAGGCTACTGGGATAGGAGAGTCCGGGAGACTTGGAATCCACCCAGCATCGACGGAAAGTGGCACCGGTTCCAAAGTGGGGGCACGAAGAGGGCTGTGTTTCGAGAAGGAGAGCCTCGGGGATCTCGTCGATGTAACTCAGGTAGGGGATGTGCATGTAGGGCTCCTCCGAAAAATTGTCCATGAAGCATGCACGTGAATGGCAAGAGCGCACACACAGTGTGACGTGGGCAGAGCCGGGAGAGAGAATGAAGACGAAAGTGCAGTCTGCGACATCTTGATAGCCGCGGGGTGGGGAGGTTAAGCATCGAATTGCCAACGGAAGGAGGGGACGCTTCACACTCGCGCTCACTCTTTTTTTTTTTTAGAGGCCCAAATGCCACGTAGCGTGTCCTTTTTTTTTTTTTTATGGCTTAAGGGTGACGGTGGCCTGGAATTGTCACGTACCCGACCGGAAGAGGGGGTGCGCCTCTTCGAAAAGGCACCACCAGCTGCATCTGCACGATGCGAAGAGGGGGGGCGGTCGATACTCAGCAACAACGAGGGGGGCTCAGGGCCGACAGCTGCACGAAGCGAGGAGGGCCTGCACAGCAAACGAAGCGAGGGGGGGTGCTCCATACTCAGCAGAGAGGGGGGATTCCTGACATGCAACGAACGGCTACCACCACGGGCAGCAGAGAGGGGGTAATCTAGGTGTGCAGAAAGGGTTCCCTCTCTGAGACACACAAGGTGCGTGTGTCGGTGTGATTTTTTATTTTTTATTTTTTTTTACATCACCATAGACAAAGCTTTACGCCAAGTCCACCATCGCTCCGCTGCTTCCATACAACACTGAGAAGAGAGGTGGAAGAAGGAGTGCCGCGGAGAGGGTGAGGGCTTCACAACCCACGGGTAGGAAAGGTTTTTTGCTCTGATACCATTGTGAGGATTATGTTACTAATCCCTCATATTGTGTACTAATTACTACTTAAGTACTTAACTTAGAGAACAAGAGACTTCAAGAGAACACTTGAGAGAAGACTGAATTGAATTAAACTGAGTACAATAGGTCTCTTATATAGGAGATGAAGAGACACATTTGAAGAGGCATGTCCTTTGACGAAAGGACATGACCATAGACAAAAGGATACAACTTTAGGCTAAGGGATGTGTCTATTCGATGAGGCACAACCATTCATCAAGGAATACAACCATTCGTCGGAGGGATATGGCTATTCGATGAAGAGGTACATCCTTTGGCGAAGAGTCGCAACCAGTCGAGGGTAGGGGTTCCCTTGGCTGGTTACTCTTTGCATCTGCGACAGGAATCAACTTGCAGAACTAATCATGCTAAGTTGTCCAGAAAAAAATTCACTCACTCACTCCGGTTGTTTTGGACCAATTAGTACAACAAATGACCCAAATGCTAAAATAAATCACAAAAATCGTAACATCACAATGGAGCAAGTAGAGGTTATCACCTTAAACTTGGGACTTATTTGGCACAACTACCACCCAGGAAGGACTGACCATTTGAGATCATTAGGAAGCTCATAGATGACAAGACTGTCTGCCTTCTCAAAAATGCATCCAGTATACACGCAAGTAGGCATGATCTGAGGTGTGTCAGATGGTCCGGTATTCGAATCAGTGATTGTTAAACAGTAGAGGCAAACTTCTGGCCAATAGAACTCCAATATTTGCTAAAAATAGAATATAATTTTGATGACTGTCATTGACAATGGGCACACCCCGTCACTTGTACAATCCAACCCAAAAGCCCAAGAGACTGACACTTGCAATTTGAGACAATGTGACTTCCCGCACTTTAAGAAACCAAGGTCCAAGATGCACCTCTAACACGTCATCTCCCAAGTGCTACGAGCATCACAATGGCCAAATGCTCACAAAAGCACTTTACAAAAGTTACGGCAACAAAACTATGGCACATTCAAGTCAAATAGCACCTTCAAAGCCACAAGAAAAGAGGGCCAAAGGCTTGCAGGTGGTCTTCAGGGCAGGATGTCCCCATCCTCCTTTTTGCACTGTCATAGACTACATTCCCATTTCAATGAGACCAGGAACAAGATCAGCACGCTTCCTAGCTGGTAGCAATGGGATTAGCCTTTTGAGATTTCCTTGGTTTAATGCCTTCCATGAACAGAAAGAGAACCTGCAGTAAACTTTCTTGAAGCACTTTCTTATTCCCATCAAAGAAATTCAAAAGTCTCCTTTCTTCTGCTAAAGCCTGGATTTCTGAGAGCCTGTTTGCCTTCCGCAATATTCCTGTGACTACTTCATACATATCCTGTGTGGGTGTAATGCCGGCTTTTTTCATCTCTTCATACAGTTTAAGAGCCATTCCGTTGTCTCCCACCCTGGCATAGGTTGCCATGATGGTCTTGTACTCAAGAGGGCCAGGATTTCTTCCAGATGCTGACATTTTGAGGAAAAGCGCATATGCCCGCTTGGTTTTACCGGCCAATCCGAGACAGCTTATCAACTCTGCACAGGTGATACTGTCTAGAGGGAAACCCTCTTCCTCCATCTCTTTCAGCAGTTCTGTGGCCTTCTTACCTTGGCGGTTCTTCGCAAAACCCTGAATCACCATGGCATAGGAGGTGTCATTGGGCTCCAAATCAAACTCTTTTATGAGATTAAACATATCAATAGCTTTTTCCGCTTCCCCAACAGCCACGTAGTGTCGAATCACCAGATTGAACAAAGGGACCGTGAACTTCATCCCATCTTTTCTCAGCCCTTCAAATAGCTCTTTTATCAGGAAGGACTTCTTCTCCACAGTAGATCTAGACTTGAGAATCCTCTGGATCAACAATGCGCAGCTGTAACTATCATGCTTAAACCCAGCTCTATCTTTCAACCAGTGGAAAAATGGCCAAAGAGATTCCAGATTTGTGAGCCGCCTTAGGATTCCCAAAACAAGGGAGCTTTCCCACTGCATGTTTGATTGCTCAAGTGTCTCTTCTACCTTAGGGTTCCATGCATGAAGGGCTTGTGAGAACGCATTCACATCAAAAGCGACATGCGAGCACATGACAGACCTCCATATGGTCATACCACATTCTGAGTCATCTGCAGCATCTACATCGTCCTCATCAGAGAGTTGCATGGCATCACTGATACCGGGTACAGACTGTGGCCAAATTTCCACTAGTAGAGTCTCAGCCTCCCGCGACTTACCTGCAGCTTGTAAAGCTCTAACTGCTGGCATAAGCTGCTTAGTCGGCCTGTGAAAGTGTTCTCTCATTTCTTTCAGAAGCTGCATCACCATTTCTATATTCCTCACTTTGGCAAAGCCGTTTATAACAATTTTGTAAGTGACCCTACTAGGCACCACTCGCATAGTCTGCATAGATTTCAGAATCTTGGCCGCTGCCTCTACATTGCCAACATCAACGAGGTGTTCTATAAAAACTGTGTATGTTCGGCTGCTCGGAAGACAATCTACCCTGAGCATTTCCTCAAAGATAACGGCTATCTTATTGTATCGTTTTGCCCTCACCAAGAAATCTATGTAGGTAGCATAGATTGCTGGAGACGGTTTGGTTCCCACCCGCCGCAGGGTGTTCCAATGGCGGGCAACACCTCTCATGTCCTTGGCCTTGAAAAACCAGAGCATGACATTGCTGAGAGTCACGCGTGTCACAGTGCAGCCCTTTGACTTCATCTCATCAAAAACTTGCTGCATCTCATCAAGGCGTCCGACCCTACCAAGGGTATTCAACATGACGCCATATGTGTATTCGTTATGCTCAAATTCATGCTGGTGCTTTAGCCATTGGAAAAAGCTCAAAGCCACATCGCAGGGAAGGTCAACTCTAAGAACCTGGGTGACCAATAGAGTGTCAAAGGTTACTGGCAACCTCTTCAAAGCGCCTTGCAACCCATCACCACATACACCTTTCTTCAGCAGATCCACTACATGAGCAATGGCTTTTGCTCGGTCGAAAAAATTCCGGAGGGCTACTTCGGCTGGGGGCTTTGCCCTGCTTTTGAAGCTGATTTCGGACAGTGCTTCGCTTACTTCGGTCAATGGCTTGTCGGAAAATGCCAAACCTGCTTCATTCTCTGTCTGATTGGTGGGCTGGTGTCGCACACGAGCTACTGCTGCCGAAAAACTTCTGCAAGGCTGCAAAAATGTTATATGCACATAAGATGGATGGGCATGAATACATGGGGGGGCATACCCAATTTCTAGGTTGTGATCCCACAAGGGTAAGTGCGAAAAGGCCTTTGCAGATGTCAGTGGAGATGTATGGGGTGAAAGGCCCTGCATACATCGGGAATTTCTTTCTTTGGTTTGATCCCACAAGGGTGGGTGTGGCAAGGCCCTTGTAAATGTCGGTGGTGGCAAAGCATGAGGATGCTCCAAACCTGCTTGGCCCTGTCGGGTTATCGACGCCCTCGTAGATGGCAGTTGCACATAGAAATTCAGCTTTGATTGGCCCCACAAATGCCGTACAAGCAGATACCAAAGAGGGTTCCCCATCTATATTTTTTTTCTCTCCTAGAGCATAAGTAGATACTGCAGCCCATAGAGTATGGCATAGACTCATCTCGTTACGGTTTCCCGCTGAACCCCAAAAAAAAAAAAACAAAACATAAGCCCATTATCCAAGCCCACCTTAACCCCTAAACCCTCCTCTTTTCTTATATATAACCTCGTTTATAATTTGTTCATTTGATTAATACATATGGTAAGCTTTTCTTATATACCACCTCTTTCACAATTTAGCCCATGTTCATGCAATTGTCATTTGTTGATTTTTCATTGTTCATGTTCATGCAATTGTCCTTTTTTAATTCTTCTTTGTAAAAAGCTTCATACTTGAATTCTTCTTTGAGTATGAGCTTCATGATCATTAGCTTCATGGTAATATCCAGATTTGAGGTCTATCTTTGTGAACATTTACTTAACCGATCCAAAAGTTCATCAATCCTAGGAATAGGATATTTATTTTTGACTGTTAACTAATCTCCTTCCAGCCCTCTTTCTTGTGTTCTATTGAATCTTGCTTACGTGATGGATGCTTTATAGATAGGTATGGCTATCTCTTGCAAGAGCTCCTTGTCTCTGTTCATATATTGCGTGATGGATTCTTGCTAGATAAGTTTGTTAATTGTAGGATCTCTCTTACACATGAGCTCCTTCTCTCTATCCATCACCTCTTGCGTGATTAATCCATAGCATAGGTAGCCTTTTTCTCACCTCCATTAAGGTGATTAAAGCTCTACCTACACATCCTATAGCCATGGAAGCATTCCAGTGTGACAATGAAGTGAGGACATGATGGATGGGCTAGCACACCATAACAGAAGTTGCATTTGTGGCTCTAACGCCAAAGTACTAAACAACACTTGTTTAAATACCAAAGGCTAAGGAAAGCTCTTGTCTTGAACATATTTGGTGCCATCAAACAGAGAAAATCCTAGGGCTTATCTCTATTTCCCGTCCATTCTAAACTATTAGGTCCTACTTTGAATCTAGAGACTATAGACCATACCGCCACAAATCGTGGTCTCACTTTAGAGTGGAGCTGAAGGACTATAGATATGCTATGAGCCATTGTCACTAGTGTCACTGATTCAGTGACTGTGATTCATAGTACTTCCATAGCTTCTAAAGCATGGCAAGTTTTTAAAAACCAATATGAGACAAGGAATCAGACAAGGATTCAAAACCTTGAGAACTAGCTTGCAGTACAAAGACATTCTAAAGGAGAAGCAATAGATTAGGTCATATCGCAGATGAAGAATCTATGAGATCAGACGATGGCAGTGGGGATCAAGCCCAATATGAATAACTAGCATGTAGCTGCATGAGAGTTTTACCCTCAAAGTATGACAAACTCCAGGTGCATGAGAGTTTTACCCTCGATGTATGACAAATTAGTGACCTCTCTAAACATGTAGGTACATGACTTGCCTCTTACTTTTGAGGAGTTTGACACATGCTAGTGGAGGAGGAGATGTGTTTTAAAGTGAGAGATGGTAGTGATGTTGCATTCTTTGTAAATGCAAAGAAAGGTAAGGGGAAGGGCATCGGTAACCCCAATGCTTCTAAAAGAAGAAGAAATCAAAGGGAAAGTGTGAGGTCATGTGGTCAAATCATGTATAGTGAAGGAAGCAAGTGAGAAGTGTTGAAATATACAAGTGAATAGGGTGTGTGCGGGAACAAGCCCTTGGTTAGAGGCTGTAAAAGAGAATCTGTAAATGTGAGAGAACCTGTGAAAAGGTGAGAAGAATCTACTGGGAGAGAATAAAGGGTAGCATGAGAAGATTTAGGAAGTGTGGAGATATTCTGGGAGAGGTGGAGAGAATCAAGCAAAAGAGGTGGAGTGAATCAAGGAGAAATCAGTGGGATTAGATGCTTGGATGATGTAAACTCTATAAATTGAGGCATTGGCCTAATGAGAATTTGCTGGTTTTTGATTATCCATGCCTACATTAAGCTATTTTGCTAATTACTCACTAATCACATCTTAATTATTTACTAATCATTTTGTTAATGATGTTGATTCTAGTATTTGATCCACCTGTTAGATAAATGTAATCCCAACTCCTTAGTCCAATTTAATGTGTGGTGGTTAGGCTAGTGGTCAGTGGTTGGTGTAAAGCCTACAAATGGTTGGTGCATATGGTTCATGCAACTCATGCAACTCTAGTATTTGATCCACCTGTTGGGATAAATGTAATCCCAACTCCTTAGTCCAATTTAATGTGTGGTGGTTAGGCTAGTGGTCAGTGGTTGGTGTAAAGCCTACAAATGGTTGGTGTATATGGTTCATGCAACTAAAAATAGGGTAGAGGGGTCTCTAAATAAGGTACAAGTCGTGATCAAGTGATTATGTAAGTTTGGTTCATGCCTAATCATAATTAGTGTTTTTTTGTGTTAATCTCAAAGCAATTTCTACATATACTATTTTTTGTCCCTCATGTTCATGATGTTTTGTACAAGCTTTGATCCACCTTGAGTATGTCTTGATCAATATTCATAGTTGAATTATCATATCCAACATTTGGTATCAGAGCATGACCCAATTAGGTTTAGTTTATTAGCAAAAACCCTAATCTCTCTCTTAATCACCATAGCATGTTTTTCCCTGTTTGGACAACATGCTGTAGATTGCCTCCATGCTTGCATCTGAGGAGATTATACCTCAATATTTTGATATAGGCCTCTTGCTTTGCTCCCACGCAAGCCCTAAAACGCAGCTCAAAGGCGGATTTGATCGTTTCTTCATGAATTCGTCGTCGCCATCAAAATGGGCAGCTTTCTGCTAATCGGGTTCATTCGGCGCCGTCTCTATGAATTAGTCTAATTCTTCTTATGTGCTTCAAGTCTATAATGTAAGGATTCAGCATACCAAATCTTGTAGTAATTGGTGCACAGGAGCTGCTGTACGAAGCGTTTTTCCAGTCGCCTGTTTTCTGCCTTTCTTGCTCCAACAACATGGTGCTTATTATTTTGATCTATATTGATGATATTATTATTATTTGGGCATAAATCATCTATATGAGCAAGTTATCTACATCAAGCATCATATTGGATCATCATGAGCTCCAAATTCCCCGACAAATTCAGCAGAACTGGGTTTCATACCTGGCAAATCAAGGTGAAGGGCTACCTCATGAAGAAAAATCTGTGGAGTACGGTCAAGCCACTTCCTGAAGATGAAGCAGGTGTTTCTATTGCAGTTACAAGAGCTACAACGGCTGCACTTCAAGCAAAAGATGAGCAAGCACTTGATATTATCATTACTGCTTTAGAAGATGATTTTATTCATTATATTGATAATGTTGAGTCAGCTATGGAAGCTTGGGAATTACTAGAGCGTACTTTTGGTGCAAAGACAAAGCATTCCAAGATCAGTTTGAAGATGCAACTCTTTGATCTAACCATGGAGAGTAATTAAAATTTAACAGCTGTGATTAACAGGTTGAAGAGCTTAATGACACAATTGGTTTATGTTAAGTCTCCTGTTCCTAAAGAGGATGCTATTGCTATCTTACTTAAAAGCTTACCTTCAAGCTTTAGGCAAATTGTGACGGTGCTTAAAGAGAAGGAGCCAGTCCCTTCCTTGGAAAGTATCATAAATTCTTTGCAGGAAGAAGTCAAGAAGATTACAAAGGATGTGATAGATCCTTATGCATATACTACTACTTCGACATCGGCAAAGAAGAAGTGTACTATTTGTGGTCGTACAAATCATCTTACTAAGGATTGTTTCTCCAAACATCCTTGTGAGTATTGTGGAAAGACGAATCATCCATCCGCAAAGTGCTACCAAAGAGATCAAAAGCTAGCAAAGGCACATGTGGTTGAAGAAGTCAACTAAGAGGAAGAAACAAATCTTTGTTCTAGTCTTAGTATAAAAGATGTAGATGATGACTATGCTTTTTAAATTATGTCATGTATGTGGTTGAGTCAAGACTTATGTTGTTCCAACTTGACGAGTTGTAGAGGAGAGTACACCACCCTATGTTGTTGTTAAGGGGGGACTCTTACTCATTGTGTCAAGGAGGTATGTTAGACTTGTTCATGTTCTTGTAAGAAGTTGGTCTTAAGGGGGGATTGTTGGATAAATGTAATCCCAACTCCTTAGTCCAATTTAATGTGTGGTGGTTAGGCTAGTGGTCCAGTGGTTGGTGTAAAGCCTACAAATGGTTGGTGCATATGGTTCATGCAACTCATGCAACTAAAAATAGGGTAGAGGGGTCTCTAAATAAGGTACAAGTCATGATCAAGTGATTATGTAAGTTTGGTTCATGCCTAATCATAATTAGTATTTTTTTGTATTAATCTCAAAGTAATTTCTACATATACTAGTTTTTGTCCCTCATGTTCATGATGTTTTGTACAAGCTTTGATCCACCTTGAGTATGTCTTGATCAATATTCATAGTTGAATTATCATATCCAACACCACCATAGCTCATCACTTTGCTGTAATTTCAACATGGTATCAGAGCCAAGCTTAGAATCCATCAAGTTTATGAGCCCATTATCTAATTAATTAGGATTAGTAGATAATTAGAAATTAATCAAATTTTTAGTTATTTTTCAACTCACCTCTGTACCCCCAGCTGGTGGAGGAGCTCTAGCTTCTTGCACACTCAAAATTAGGCCAAACCCTTGCTGCAAAAATCGCAATTTTCTCAGGCGCCTATTTCTGGGAGAAAAACAGAGATCTCTTCTTCATCAGTTCAAATGGGTCTAATTCCTCTTAGCCCCAAGTGTTTTCAAGCATGCTCTATAAGCTGGTGAAGTCAAAATTCAATTTGATTAAGTCTACAGTGAGATCCAAGCTCTTCATCAAATCTGCAGGTGACTGGTAAAACAGAGATTAAACATTCAATGTTTGGTCAAATCTTGTGTTTCTTGGCTTAATCCTCTACTAGACTCATTGCTATTGATGGCCCTGAAAGCATTTGAGCTCATTTGAAGTCTAAGGCCCCAGATCTGGACTCCCCGCATACTCTATTTTTTGCACACAAAATAGAGGATTAATTTGCTGATCAGTGATTAATCAATACTAATCACTATATTTTGGTGCAATTGAGGGTTCAAATTAACCATTAGGTATCTGATACAGATCCCTATAACTTCAGATTTCAATTCGGAGTTGGTTTGATACTCCAACCATTCCGTACAAATTGGTTACCCTTGATTTAATGTAATTTCTAGTAAAATTATGCTGATAAATTTGTGGAAATCATCATTTTGCATTTAACCCTTGGTTAATGCCTGTAAATCTCACTCAATTTCAAGATTATTCATAGCCAGAGTTGCATTTGGGAATGTGCATAAGAATGAATGCTATACCCACATACAAATGAATCTTCACCAATGTACCCTTAGTCTATCCTTCTCTAATGTTCATGCTCCTCCCCTTGCTCTACTCATGTTATACCCTCACACATTGCATTTCTCAACATGTATATCAGCTTAAAGGAAGAGTCAATGACCATATCCAATGTGTCTTACTAAGGCTAGAACTTAAAGAAGAAACGAGAGCCTATCATCTTTGCCCCTGTGACTACCTCTGTTGAATACTTAGAAGGGAAACTAGAAGCCTGGAATGAAGTCCACCAATGGATGTAAATCATCTTAAGCCATTAGGAGATGCAAGTGAGGCCGACCAAGAAACCAAGGAAAATCCATTGAAGATATACAAAGAAATGCCTATCATTGTAATGGGTAAATAGAATAGCCAAAAACATGTGGCAAAGGGAGCAAGCCCTTTCAAAAACTTTCCTCAAATTCTCTCTAATGGTAATTTAGGAATGACTATAGGGATCCTAAAAGAAATGGAAGTAATGTCGCTTATGAGCATACCTTTACTATTGTTGATTTTGGAAGGCCCCGAATTATGACGTGATTCTTGGATGCCCTTTTATACATCAAATGATGTTAATCCACAACTGGGAAGAGATGGCATCTACCTCCCCCAAGAGAATAATACCTGTAAGGTGAACCTAAAGAACCATTCATAGAGATGTGAAAAAGATGCCTATCATGACTTAGGGTTTGATACAATAGCACACTCAAAGAGCTTAAATTGAATGAGCGCATAGCTCTGTAAAAGTTGTAAGAAAGATGATAAAACTTCCATTACTTCTCATCATTTTACAAACCATAAAGAGGAGGAAAAGTGGATGCATCTATGGATACATTTGCTAGAACGATGGGAACTTAGTTCTATGAGGACAAAGATAATAATGGCATTGTTTCTATTAGAACCATATCTTCTATACTCATAGAACTCATAGGAGTTGAATCAATTGAAAACCACAAAGAAACCACTCCTAGGAAATGCAATATCATACCACTTAGAGGCTTTAGTGCAAGCTTCAAGAAAATCTGTGCCTCAGGGTTGGTAGATGATAAGAAAATCTGTGCCTCAGGGTTGGTAGATGATGATGATAAGAACTAGGAGATGCTAGAAGAACACTAGGTACACTCCTCAAAGAATTCCTTAAAAGTAGAGAAGCTTCTTTGAGGACACTAAAAAGCCAACACATGACATAACAAGAGACCCGCCTAGTGTCAAAGCCTTAAGAGCTACAGACGAGTTCTCTCATCATCCAACTAGAAGGATCTAATGAAGAAACTAAGATATGATGTTTTAAATATATATCTTGAAATTGCTAAAAGTTTAATAATGGAAAACCCCATTGATTCAGCCTAAGTCAACTCTAAAAATACTTCCAATTTTGGATGAAGAATACAAAACAAAGTTATACATGAGGGACAAATCAGGGAAGAATCTCACAAAGTGAGTTCCAATGATAGTAACCCGAAAAGAGGATTAGATACAAGTCTCCTCACATTATAGGAATTATAAGATTGAGAAACATAAAGGTATGTACACCAACACCAAATAAGGAGATACTAAAAGAAACACCAAACGGGGAGATACCAAAAGAAACACTAAACACCAAATAGGGAGATTGAAAAAAGAGTAGAGAGGAACACATGAGGCACGCCTAATCATTTATAGCTTTCATTCCATTAACACACACCTAGTAGAGAGGAACACACAAGGCACACATAATCATTTATAGCTCTCATTCCACTAACACACACCTAGTAGAAAATCTCCATAGCTTTTCTTCATTGTTCACCACAAAACACAACACACTACATAATGATAAGTTCACACTAAAACAAAACCTAATGCTAATCTCCACATAGTTGGCCATTATTTTCCACACACGCACTGCTAGGCTAGTGTCCACAGCTTAATGCTATCCACCACTAGTTCTCAATGAGCTTGAATCCTCAACACTCCCCCTCAAGCTCACCATGTCCATCTCATGTACTGGATCCAAGTCTATCTCTGAAGTACTCATACTTCTCTTTACCAAGTGGTTTGGTAAAGATATCCGCAACCTACTCTTCAATCTTTACATATGTCAAATCTATCTATCCATCCAACACTTTTTCCTTGATGAAATGAGAGTGAACATCTATGTATTTGGTCTTTGCATGATAAATTGGATTACTAGCCAACTGTATATAGCTCATATTGTCATAGCAGTGTATGATAAAAACTCCATCAATGATGTTGTCCCAAATCACCAAATTGCTTTTTCAGCCATACCACCTCACGTGCAGCTATAGTTGCTGCTCTAAACTCTACCTCTATGCTAGATAAAGAAATTGTGGGTTGCTTGTTGCTACTCCAACTCACTACAACACTTCCCATACTAAATGCATACTAGTAGCTATTGAGAAAACATGGTGCTTATGCCTTCTAGCTTTACCTTTAAATAGGTAAGCTAGTGGACCATAAGTCCATTCACGATGAAAAACAGGTAGAGGGAGAGGAGACACACACACAGGAGCAAACCCTAATGTATATTGCAAACCCTAACCATAGAGGGAAGCCATCTCCCTTCTCACACAATGCATAAAGCCATAATCCATAATACACAACACACACACTGTGTTGTGTCCACACACACCTAACCCTAGCTAATGTCCACACACTATGACCAACTGGATGTTACATTCCCGTAACGCCGCTACGGGCATTACCACAAGAGGGGACGGCCTCTGGCTCACCACCCACAGCCATAGAGGAAGAATGAGGATTGCCCCTCATCCCACAAGCTATATAGTGTGTGGCCTGCCGTCCACACTAGCCTGGCCGCCCATGACTCCGCATGGGCGTCCTCTCCCACTGAACCCCGGATATGGCCATCCGGTCTGCCGTCGGTCATAGGCATTACAGCCTACGTGACATTACCCCCCCTTAAGAAGAGTTTTCGTCCTCGAAAACAAACTGGGGAAACCTTTTGGAAATTGCACTACGGCGTTCCCAGGTTGCTACTCCTCATCCCTATCTGTCCATTTAACAAGTACCTCCTGGTACACTTTATGTCGGGTTTGTCTGCTCACGATACTATAGAATCTTTTCAGATTCATGTGGTATCTTTGGTGGCTCTATCAAGTCCACCAAAATCTCTGGAGAAACTGCGTTCTCTAACCCGTGAACTGATTTCTTCAGTTTACTGACATGGAAGACAGGATGAACTTGAGAACTCTCCGGTAACCCAAGTTTATATGCTACGTCCCCAATATTTAGGACCTCAAAAGGACCGCAATATCTAGGAGAAAGTTTATCACACTTTCCCGTTTGCATGGTTGCTGACTGCGCAGGAACCTTTAAAAAATACAGTCACCTTCTGCAAAGGTCACTTGTCTGCGTCCTTTATCGGCAAATGTATTTAGCGCGATCCTGTGCGCTACGGATGCTCTCGCGTGCATCTTTGAGCATATCATTCATTTATCAAGGAACTCCTTGACAGATTGAATCTTCTCCTTTTCCAGGCCTACAGCCATCGGAGATCTCGGCTGGAATCCATACATTAACATGAATGGTGTAAATCCAGTCGTCGCTGAATGCTTGGAGTTGTTATAAGCAAACTCCAATATGGGCAAATATTCTTCCCAATTTGATTGCTTCTTACTTACATAAGAACGCAACATATCCTCGAGTATTTGGTTAACTTTTTCAGTTTGACCATCAGACTCCGAATGATCATCTATACTCATACTCAGAGTAGTATCCAACTTTTTGAAGACTTCCCTCCAAAAATGACTGTTGAACTTTCTATCTCTATCCGACACTATATCTGCGGGCAGGCCATATAGCTTGTAGAGATGTTCAATAAAGAGTTTTGCCAACTCTGGCGTTTTTACAGTTTTTCTTCGTGGTAATAAACTTTGCCAGTTTAGTTAATTTGTCCACTACCACCCACACCGAGTCATTCCCTCGACTCGTCTTGGGTAAACCGGTAATGAAATCCATGGAAATGATTTCCCATTTCCCTTGAGGAATCTCCAGCGGATGGAGTAGTCCTGCAACCTTAAGACGTTCATGTTTATTGGCCTGGCACTTACTGCATTTCAGCACATAAGTCTGGACGTTCTTAAACAAACTAGGCCAATAAAACTCAATTTTTACTAGTGCATAGGTCTTCTGAATCCCAGGATGATCCGCACTAGGACTATCAAAACTATACCCTGAAGGCTCAGCTAGCCTCCCGGACTAATCCTCGCTACCCGCCGCACCTACGGCCAGTCTCTCCGGACTAGCATTACGTGCCGGCGAGGAAGGTGGGCGAGGCTGTGACAAAGTGCGTACGCGTATAGCACGCCAGACCTCTGTAAAGACAGGATCATGCTCACACAAGCCATGATTTGGTATTTCAACCAAAACCCCAAGGCAAATTTCATGCCTTGATTTTGCATCATGTCATTAGCACAGAAGCTAATGTACTGGAGAGCACTCTAGTAGCGCAAGTTCTTAGACTATGCTACTAGATATTTGTAGACTACGCTACCATGTTGCTTCACCAACTTGTTAAAACTTCTCCTTGGAAAGCTCTACAGCCATAGGAGAAATAAACTAGAGCCAATCTAATCATGCATCACAAGAATTAGTTCTAAAGCTTAGAGATACTTTCTCTCTTAGAGTAACATCTTTACACAAGCATATGCTCTAGAATCTTGTTGAGTTTCTAACTACCATCAATCTATGGATGGTTAAACTCCACTCTAACTCAGAGTAAATGTAACTTTTGAAAATTTCCTTTCAAATATAACAATCAAACTTTCTATCTCTTATGCCATACTATATCTGCGGAGGCAGATCATATAGTATGTGGAGATGTTTGATAAAGATTCTTGCACCACTACGGGTGTCTGGAATTACATCCATTCACTTACAACTCTTTGTTGCTATTACCAGACATATCCCTTCAAGTATTGTCTGGACTCACACAACTATTCGAGTTTATGTGATATTTGAGGATATCCCTCCTTTCCCTCAAGAAAGGTTTTTGTCCCCAAAAACTCTACTCTCAAGCGGACTACGCACTAGTGTCATAGGTCCAAGAACAAATCTAGACCGTGTTTAATATCATATGTTATATTCTTGAGTCCTTCCAAGAAATTTTTAAACATCTTGCAACGAAGATGTGGTATAGTGTCTACGCACATATGGTGGTACTATCGATAAACTGCTTTGCAACAGATCCGTGGTTTCACACTTGTAACAAAGTGCTTCATTGTTGCATATTATTACCCTTCATAAGTGGTTACACACTTATGAATCATTTGGGTGGGTTGTACCATCTATCAAGAAAATTTCAAACTACTAATAACCACATTATAAATCCACAGATAATGAGTAAGCTTGCTGCGAAGCCATAGGTTGCTAGATAAATGATGGTAATTACAGAAGCCCAATGTCTCATTACATCATACATTCAATATAAATGCAAACATCACAGTACTTCGTGATGATGAACTTAGGAATTTCATCCTATCCCTGTTTGGTGTTGGTATGAAGTATAACTATGAGAACATTATTTGCTGCCTCCTCATTATAGCGGCAAAGCTACCAACCCATCACAGGTGGCAATCTCTACCAAGCTATAACCAATGACAAGCAAATAAACGAGTACTCTTGTAAGAACTTCATAACCATATCTCACACCAAACTCATAATCACTACGGATTAAATGCCAGGGCTTGCAAAATTGAATGTTATCTGATAGTAGGTAGAGGGGATCATCAAACTACGGATGACCTCGACAACTCACTAGGACTAGTGATGTGTAACTTTTAAGTTACTCCACTCTCTTGCTTATTCCATACCATCGAACAAATCGATCCCTCGATTTGAGCAACATCAACATATTTATGAGTACCTCGATACTAATGGATTGTGGTTCGGTAATTTAAAATGTTGATCTAGAGTATCTTTCACTAGAGGATCTTAATTTTATTAGCAGCTATGTATTAGTAGTGAGTAACTACATACCCACTATCATCACACTAGTAGCTCCATACTAGTCTGTGAGTAACTCCGTACTCAATGGCGTACCTCCCCCGAGTGGGAGTACCATATACAACCATCTATAACAAGATGCTTAAGTCACTTGCTGCTAAGAAGTGACTACACAAATTGACCCCTCCATTGCACATTGCAGTACAATCTTTGGTATTACAACACGAATTTTTTGGACGTCCTTATCATAGAGGTCAACTTAAAAACTAGTGCATAGGTCTTGTGGAGTCTCGGCCGACCTAACCACACCACTAGTGACTTCCTACAAAAAACGTGGCGCCGAAGTCACCACCTATGTACTTTAACTCCGTAAAGTACATGGTCTTCATCTATCATCTATGGAAAGTTGTAAAACATTCCTGCGATGGATTTTTATCACTCTAAAATTATTGTGCACTATTTTAGTGTGAAGAGCTTTTTTCCTGGGTACCATGGTTCACCCCAAGCTCATCTTTTGCTAAATTCTCCGATTTAACAAAGATATGTCTGCCTCCGAACACTCCGGTTCAGCCCCAGACTTTGAGTTTACTTCTTAACACTCCGGTTAAGTCAAAACTCACCAGATACAGTAGGATTTACCACTAAGCTCTCCGGCTTAGCCTTCTATCCTAACTCAGCCCAAGTTTATGTACACTTCATATGTCGGATCCGATACTAACAACAACCAGGCTCATCTGGAGTGAGATACTACTCACTATTGCCATGTAAAACCTTATTAAATCCTAGAAATGCTCCACTCATTCCTTAGGGGTCATACGACTTATAGGGTTTACACGCACATGAACTTTGTAAGCAAAATAGCCTGTCATGCAATATTACAATTGCTTATATAGGAAAGTAATATATTTTCCAAATTCATATGGTAGCAACTAAAATGTGCTCACAATCGCACACTTATGTTGAACATAGGCAAGACTACGCTTACAAAATGCTATAGGGCGTCCCCCATGCATGAAACTGTCCAACCAAACTAGTCTTACTGCTAACCTCTAGATTTAGATCACTCCGGAACTAAATCACTCTGTTAGCACTAGTACACCATCATGGTCTTGCTACCTAGAGCTTCTCCGAACTCTGTAACTGGGTTTTATCCCAACTCATGGCTATATTTGTAATTGTCAAAGTTCAAATTTTATCTTGCACACTTTATCACTACGGACAAGTGTACATACAACCTGCCAAAGAGTCAAGTTACATGCACAAGCCTTGGCGTCCCATTCCACCAAGACTACAATCGATTCCGTGAGAATTTGATGTCCCATACCATCAAATTACCACCAAACCAATTGATGTGACATAACAAAAGACTCTTTCCCCCCTCGAAAGATCACCACAAACTCTCGAGCAGTGGGATGTCGACGCATGGCAATAAAACGAAGAGAAAACCATGCTAGTAAGTTTAAGAACAGTTCTCTTCGATCACTTCTATAAGGGCATTGAGCATTACATCTCAAGACTATACCCCTTCAGATTTACCTTTGAGTTGTACAAATCAATCCTAAATCTGCTATTATTATCTAGGCGTACGCTAATCCTTCAGATTAGTACTCCTAGATAAACCATTCAGTTGATTACTGCTAGCAGCACTACTAGCCCCTTTATCCCAAGTAATACACACCATAGGGATTACGTTTACCAGGCAATCACGTGACTAAATCAAACTAGTCACCACTCTCTAGGCCCAAGTAGTGACACTATTTTGTTACTTTTAACAAGGGCCAGCTTGCCTCTACGGGCCAAGGCCTTTTGTTGCTACAAACAGTAAGCAACTTGTTTGGACACAAGGCATAACCACATCAAGACTACGCTTGTACATGGTTCTCATTTGCCAAAGTTTATCACAATCTTCTAGCAACTGTTAAAAGATTGTGAAGGGTTATGAGCACTACGGCTCAATTAGGCTTACCTTGATTTCTCGTGATAAGCACTTCGTCTAATTTGGGCACAACTGACGCCATTGCTGGTCCTCTTAGCCCGAGTTAAAACACATTGCAGTTTTAGATTTACACTATAGCCAAACTATGTGACTTTTATGGTCAATACTAAATCTATGCTCAGCATAAATTTAGTCATTCCGAATGAAATGTGTGATCACCACATGTGTTATTCTCGAGGCGCTACGGCCATAGACGTGTTCACTAGGCACAACGGCCATAGAACGGCTCCCTTCGAAGGATTCGGCACTACGGCCGTGGGATTTGTCTCTCTCTTAGCACGCGACGCTACGGCCGTGTGAGGTGGGTCTCTTTCGTGGAAAACGGGCACTACGGCCACACGACGCGACGGCCGTGTTGGGTTTGTTTCATGGGGTGTGCCGTTGTTTTGTGTTTTTTTTTAAATAAATAAAATAAAATAAAGTAACGGGCCGGGCCGGCCCTCGCCGCTTCGGGCGTGCCCGCCCGCCCGTGGGGAGTGTCCACACGCCCAATGTCTGGCCTAAAACCTGTAAGCTGCATCTCTGGCGTACTTCCATGTATGGCTGCTGTGGGTGTCTTATTAAGTACATACACTGCTGTGGCACATGCTTCTGTCCAATAATAGTCTGGCATGCTCTTTTCATTAAGCATCGCCCTGGCCACATCATAAATGACTCTATTCTTCCTCTCAGCAACACCATTTTGCTGAGGTGTGTACTTGCAAGTTAACTGCCTTCTTATGCCATGCTTTCTCAAGAAATTCTCAAAAGCATGTGAGGTGTATTCACCACCTCCATCTGTCCTCAAACATTTTATCCAAGAGCCATATTGCCTCTACAAAAGCTTTGAAGTCCATAAACTTTCCCAACACTTCACTTTTCTCTCTGAGAAAGTAAATCCAAGTCATTCTGTTGAAATCATCAATGAATGTCACATAATACAAGCTGCCTTTAATGGATGGGTTTTGTGCAGGACCCCATACATTGCTATGAACTATCTCAAGTGGCCTGCTACTCATGTTGCCTTCTTTAGGAAACGGCAACCTCGCCTGCTTTCCAAACTGGCAGGCATCACAAACATGCATATTCCCATCATACTTGAATCTAGGCAGCCCATTAACAATGCCTCTTACCTGCATGTTCTTTAACCTTTGTATGTTCACATGTCCAATCCTTTTATGCCACATGTCAATGTCCTATACCACATTTCGGCTTTTAGAGAACATGGCTAATTTCAACTCAGGAATCCCAGCATCCAACTTAAATAACCTGCCTTCTTTCTTGCCTTTGGCAATGACTCTACATCCATTTTTGAAATCCTCAATGAAGCAACCATGCTCGTTGAAATGAACTCGTAAACCCTGTTCCACCATTTGACCAACTGAGGCCAAACTTTTTGTAATAGAAGGCACATACAAGACATCTACATAGACTTTGTTTCACCATTGTGCATAACCAATGGTACACTTCCAACATGTGTGATAGCATGTTGGGTATCATCTCCTGTCTCCACATAGCCTTTCACATCCATAGGCTTCATATCCTCAAACCATTTGCCATGACAAGTCATATGGTTTGATGCTCCAGAGTCCATATACCAAGTGTTATCACTTTCACCATTTGTCATCATAGATCCCACAACATGTTTCATGGCAAACAAGTGATTTGCGCTGCCATCATTACTGCATAATTTCCACCACTTGCATAATTTCCACCATGTTGTGCATAATGTCTACCATGTTGTGCTCTACCCCCTCTCAAATCATTTTGTTTGCGGAAACAATCACGTGCCATATGACCAAATTTCCCACAATAATGTCTACCATGTTGTGCTTTACCCCCTCTCAAATCATTTTGTTTGCGGAAACAATCACATGCCATATGACCAAATTTCCCACAGTAATGGCATTCCACATTTTGCATAGATGTTTGTTGGCCTTGCCAACGTCCTCTACCACGAGGATTACCTCTGCCTCTCTGAGGTGTATATCCACGACCACCTCTAGCACCATATGTAGGCTGAAAATTTTGTTATGGTGACCTGTCCTGCCATCCACGACCATTACCACGGCCACGTGATGCAAATCTCCCCTTGCCTCTAAATCCCCTTTGTGAATAGAAAGCCTGATTTCTGCCATTATCATCATGTCTAGTAGATGCATCATGAAAAGAGTCACTGAGTTTGATTTCCTCAACAAGCAAGAGTGAAACCAACTCATCAAAATCTGGTAAACCTTTACTCTGAACCGAGATAGATGTATCAAAAGACTTATACTCCTTGCCAAGACCACACAAGGTAATGTCTACCAAATCATCATCAGACATGGGGGCATTGATTGTTGCCAATGCATCTGCATACTTCTTTATTTCTTGTACATAATCATGGATGCTCCTTCCTTTTTGTTTCACATTATGAATCTGTTGTCTCAACTGAGACTTGCGACCGAGCACTAGTGTCTGTATCAAACAGCTTTACCAGTGTATCCCATGCATCCTTGGGATTCTCAGCATCATGTATATGTATGAGTATAGCATCCGAGATACATATAGACAGGTAATGCAAAACTTTGTATGCTCTTTCTGACCATTGCTTATGAGCTACAACCTGTTGTTGTGTAGGTTGTCGGGGTAGTTTCACGGCTCTGGCTCCGCACCTGTAACAAGGTTCCAAAAACCTTTTCCTTTCATAAAGCTTTTGATCCTATATTTCCATGCCTGGAAGTTCTTCCTATCCAACTTTTCACCCATAATTTGTACTGGGTTGTCTGACATATTTGCTCAATTGCAAATGCACCTTCCGCACACGTCCAAATCTATAAACGAGCCTTTCCCAGCTCAACCACACTCTAATGAGTGTTCCAGATACTCCGAAGTACTCAACAAACTTCACTTTTGATGTAGAAAATCAAAGTGACTGCATCCAAAATGAACTGGCATACGCAGTCCAAGGTACCCTATTCTGGGCACTTTCCAAGGCTTCAAATTGTAATTTAGTGGTTCAATCAAGTGTGGATAACTTGCATTGACACCTAAACAAGCTCAATGTTGCATATCAACACCAACCAAGGTGCATACATACCAAATTTCTCAGATCCCCTTCTTTGTTTTGAGAAAAACCAGTATTAATCCCGCTCTAATTTCTTTAATCCTTGTCCAAATTGAGAGCCCAGGCATTCATTATCTTAGCAACAATGATGTATACTAACTCCGTGTAAAAGGAATTAGTCTAATTGTGAATAACGAGTGAGTAATTAGTCGATTAATCACTCACTGTCTCACTAATCACTGTTAACAGCTCTGCTAATCCTTCATTAATCAGCTCAAATATTTATGTTGCTCAAGGTTGAACTTGCAAAGACCTTCTCCACTTCAATATATACCCAATTGCTAAGCTTCCCATGCATTCATATCATCCATTTGGCATCAAAAGACCTCAACTTGTGAATTATTTTCAAAAAAATACACTCGTAGCCTGTAGAGATCAGCGCCGCCTGCTTGTAGGGGTTTTTGGAGAGTTTGTACACACTAATGATTGCTCATAAGCCTTAGCAAAGACCTAAGGTAGGTTGCCAACCAGTCAAACCTTCACAAATCGCTTGAATTTTGAGCATATACTCACTGTTTTGGAGGAGGTTTCAAAACCAGAATTTTTCTCTTATTTTAATGCATCAATCTTGTTCCAGATTTACTCTAGGGTTTGCACATAAGTTTCCAATACATTAATCCTTGTCACATACATGTTCCTTTGCCAGATTGCATCCATTTGCACAGTACATCACTGCTTTCAAGCTCTAATGGAAAGCTTGCAAAAAACCAGAATTTTCTTTTGCTTTGGGCAACCTTGATTTGCCTTGTTTGTGCTTGAATCACCTGTAATCTTTTCAAGGGTGTTTAGTAGTCCTTACCCGGTAGGCCAAGCTCTCATATTTGATAGAAATCGGTGTGCTCCAAGCTTCACAGCATCAATGGCAAGCTTCACAGCTTCTTCTCCCTCTTCTCTCACTCACTCATAAACCCTAATAGAGCACACCAGGCTCTGATACCATGATGAAAAACAGGTAGAGGGAGAGGAGACACACACACAAGAGCAAACCCTAATGTATATTGCAAACCCTAATCATAGAGGGAAGCTATCTCCCTTCTCACACAATGCATAAAGCTATAATCCATAATACACAACACACACTATGTGTTGTGTCCACACACACCTAACCCTAGCTAATGTCCACACAGTATGACCAGCTAAACGCGATCATTTATGTCCACACACTATGACCAGCTGGACGCAGTCATTTATGTCTCACACATGCTGCTACCTAGCATGCGAGCACATAGTGCAACTGGCACAAGCTGAAATCGAGCTTAAATCTCAACAATTCACACACACACACCCTTCTCCTACCCTTTTACATGACCTTAGTCTTTTAATACCCCCCTCAATACCAGCTATGAAAAAATTGGAATAGGTGGTATTGGACAAAGGTTGCCTTTATAACATTAGGTGTACAAGGTTAGGAATATAGGTGTTGTTACATTGAGATTTAAAACAAGTGCTCAATGGAGTTAGAGGGTGATGCAAAGTTAGCCTCTGACTCTTTGTTAGGACATTTAGAAGTGATATGTCCCATTTGTTTACACTTGTTACATTTCATCTTGCTAGGATATTTGATCCAACAATTATTTGCCAAATGACCCACCTTTTTGCAATGGACACACTTTACTTTGATCACTTGATGTGACAAAGCTTGTTCGATATTCAATGAAGTGGTTGCACTTGAAGATTATTGAAGGTGAACATGAGGAGGCACCGGAGATACCGGAGATTAATCCGAGCTCAACATGAGCTAACACTCATGAGGCTCCTGCATCACCGTTGACATTTATATCACTTGCGGGTTTGGTAAATGGCACCGACATATCTTTGCCAAAGATTCTACAGCTGGACTACACCGACTAGTCCACATCTACCCTCCTCTTAGCGTGTTCACATTATGGACCACTTGTATATAATCTATTATGTGTTAGTCACTTTATCTTTGTTGTAGACCTCTTTTGTTGTGTGAAAAAGAAGAATAATTTTCAGCCTCTCACCTTGTTCTCTTCTAGGGTTTGTGTGAGTGTCTGTGTGCCTGCAAGAGCTCAATCTCTCTTCCTCCCTGCATCTTTTCACTCTGCAGGCCCGTCATAGGCTCCTCCACTCTCACTTGTGGGTTATGTTTGGTATTATCAAACACTAACTTTCATTCTCCTATGGTATATGACTTATAATGCTCAGGTGCTGGCACAAATCAGGCTCATTTTCCTTTCCTTCTTTGGCAGCAGTAGCCTTAACTTCTCATTCCTTCTATGTGAGTTCATGATTTTGTTTCCTTCTAGCTCAGAAGCGAAATTTTGGTTCATCAAAGACTCCCACCGTAGATATATAAATTGGGGTTGGCCTATGATATTAAGCTTTGGTAACTCCTCTCCCCAATTGCCTATAAACTTTGGATGTAATTCTATTACACCCATGTACTAGAGCCATTGGGTGGTAGTTATTCTTTCTTGTTGCAGCCTTCTATTATTTATGATTTGTTGCACAGTGTTTACGTCTCTACCTATAAAACCAAGGTGCACAAATAATTCACATCATATTACTTTGAGAAAGCATAACACTTTAAATTAAACTTTAGGGCATGGGCTAGCAAACCTTAAAATGCCCTGCATAACCCTATTGTTGACCTCCTTGTGCATTCTAGATAAGACATCAACCTTAAAATGCCCTGCATAACCCTATTGTTGACCTCCTTGTGCATTCTAGATAAGACATCAATCTCCTCCATGTCAAAAGGGAATTATTGAGAGCAGTGTTTTGCACCAAAAACCTCAACGAAGGAGGGGGCCAAATACCTCAAAGCTTAAACTTTAGAATTATGTAATTCTAGAAAGATAGCTTCTCTCCTCACCCTTTCAATACTCTCCCTATTAGTCTCCCTATTTTTGGCTTCATTATTCATCCTTTGTACATTGATCCGTGTGTCACACGAATGTTTGACCTTTGCCTCTTCAGTGACAATAACTCTTTCCGTCAGGGGAGGGATCTCTAGGATACCTTTCATCTTTGTGTTAGTAAGGTTAACTGGCTCTAGATTCTTGTCATGCCTAAACCTATGAAGTCATAGTACATGTCCTTTGACATCACTTTCACTCTATGTGCATGGGTAGCTAGAACGTAGCTATCTTGAAAATGCTCAATGAGCCAATGCATGGGTAGCCTCCTACCAAAGCAACCCAGCGTAGCCCTACCAACACATACCAACACATTAAACCCTACCAATGCATACTAATGTGATTCCTTTTGCAAATGGATCAAACAAGGCATTGGAATGGGAGCTTCAAAATTGCACTCTGCATGTGCCTCTACACCTTTCATCACAATTCATGTAAAATGGACATATGCTGCTCGTACCTCTGAGTCCTCATTGACCGAAGGCTGGATATATATTTTTCCTCAGTGCAACTTTTTGACCTATTTTTGGATCTTTCAATGAGGAGGCCCTCGCAGTCTGCTTTGTCCGCACCATTTATAAGAAAATCAAACGAATGGCTCAAATGACTAACCAAGAAAAATTTTGGATACAAATCACTACAACACGATATGCAAAACAACCAACACATTCAAACCCATACATCATGTTGTTGTACTGCATTCACAATCAAAGAATGCAAAATAGATTCAAATGACAAACAAGGAAAACATTTTGGATAAAATTCACTATAATGTGATCGGAAGACCTCCAGCACATTGAATCCCCCATATCGCATTGTATTGAATTCACAATGAAGGAAAATCCAACACATAAAACCAGCTCAAATAACCAATAAAAGGATAAATTTTGGATAAAATCACTGCAACGCGATATGCAAACAACCAACACATTCAAACCCATACATCACATTGTACTGCATTCGCAATCAAAGAAACTCCAACTCAACAGGGAAAACTTTTTGGATAAAATTCACTAAAATGCGATAGGAAGACATCCAACACATTGAATCCAACATATTGAGTTGTACTCAATTCACAATCAAGGAAACTTTACACATGTTAACCACCTATTTTACAAGTACGTATGCTAATCAATACAACGCAAGAAGAGATCCCACAAGTGCGCTGTCATCACGTTGTAGTGATCGTACTATAGGAAGAGCAGTGTTGGAGTGCTGTGTTTTTTGTTAGGAATCTCTCAGGAGTCCATACAAAAGAGGCATGCCAAGGAAGAAGAAGACATGGTGCAAGTTGATAAACATTAGATTAAGAAATGAAAACTTTCTTGTCAACAAAATGTCATCCATGAAGAGATGAGATGGTGTAGACGACGAAGAGCAGATCATGCTAGACGAAAATAAGACGTGCTATTTAAGAAAAGCTTGCCACTTAGTTCGACGATTTAGGGTTTAACAGAAGAGATCCCACCTTAATTAAGTGTAATGTTGCATGATAACACCATAAGTAATGGTGTTAGGTGCAGGTGACATGCAATAATGATGATCTAATGCATGAGTGACATGTGTTTATCACTCTTGTGAAAGAATGTGGGTGGCCACCAATGTATGCCTGCCACATGTAAAGACCACAGGATAATGCACGCAGTCCCACATGCATTATTTATAGCATGAGTTTTAGAAACTCTTAACCTTTTTTTCCTGCAACTATTTTCTTATACTCTTACTCGAGCGACGATGCAGCTAGTGTTAGCACTTCCCCTAGGCGATAATCTTCTTGATACTAATCTTTGATAGTCTCAAACCTTTTGCCAATTTTAAGGTGAGTTCTAAAGTCTTATCGGTCTTAGTATGTTCTTTTTCATAATTGGAAAATGATTGTGAGCATCATTCCTTTATCTATGCAAATTATGTATATTGCAATTGAGTACAATGTGATGTAAGGCTTCACTGGAGAAAATCCACCCTAAATCTCATTGTACTGGCTTCCAATATGCAAGGTCAGTATAGCGTGAATTTGGAACCCTATGGTGGGTGATTGCCAATCATACTTGTGTTTTTAACGAAAATAATCTAGATTCGTGAGCTTTAAAAGCCGTTTTTTAGTGTTTTCTACATATTTGTGCAACATAGATACAACGCAATATAAGGCTTCACTTGCCAACATCCATCATATATCCCGTTGTACTGACTTTCAATATAGAAGGTCAGTATAGCGTGAATATGGAACCCTACGTTTGATCGCTGGCACATAATGAAAAATGTGGTTGTTGCATATTTATGCAACATGGAACCATACGGCCAAACCCTATGTTGTAATGAAAAAACTGTAATATCGCAAGATTTTGGGGCCATTTTGTTGCATATTAGTGAAATATAGACCTTGTGTATTGCAAGTCAATACAATGTGATATAAGGCTTCCCTTACTAACATCCAACCTAAATTTCGTTGTACTAACTTGCAATATACAAGGTTTTTTTAGCTCAAATATGGAACCCTATTCCTAATTGTTGACTCATAGCCATGTTTGCTTAAATTTAAATAAATTAGTATAGCTTGAATATGGAACTTTACGGTGGATCGCTAACTGGCCCTTGCTAACTTTTGATGCATATTTGTGCAATGTAAACCATGCATATTTTGATTTAGTACAATGTGATATCAAGCTTCTCTCACCAACATCCACCATAAATCGTGTTGTACTGAATTTTGCATTGTAATTGTAAATATCCATTATTCTTTCATTACTGTGTGTGTAGTTAGCAATCATTTTGGCATCTTTTTCTACTTGTTTGTAGATGCCCTTTTGAGATCGAGGTCAAACCCAATACTGAGTTTCAAGAAACTCCTAAGGAGAAATTGTTTGACTTCTTGACACAAAGTCGGCAAGCACCATTGCCAACCTCAGATAGCATGTATGTTTTCTTACAATTTCTCCATCAAGGATATGATCTTCTTTAGATGTTCATATCTCCAAGAGAAAGAGCAACAATACTAGGAGACAACTTTGAATGATGGAATCATCCTAGATAATGTTCAGTACGTGCATATGTGGATTATCTTTTTTTTTCCATATACTCAAGAGATAAGGTAAATAGGGATATTTCAAAGGTCCTAGAGGATAAGAAGACACACAGTAAGTGCCCAATACATAAGCGTAAATGTTATCTTGTTCACAAAATCATGAAGAAGATAGTGTTTCATCGATCCAAGTGTGGATAAGTATCTTCTACTCTGGATTAAAATGTCAAGGACAGTGAGTTCCATGCTTTTGTTGATACATAATCAATGATCTACAAGGATGCTATTCACTCTAAAGAGACAACCTTCCCATTGAAGAGGAATTTTAAGATATTTAACAAAGACTGCAATTGGGAAGGGAAGAGGATTCTTCATCCATCCAAGATGCCGAGTCATTAATCAACATATGGACAAATGATTTACTTATTAATGACGAGAATTAGAAGATTTGATTACAATGATTTTGAATATCGTGATGAAGCTTCATATTGCATTTGTTTTGTTGGCTTATGGACAACTTTTTTTTATAGCTAGTGGTGTATGTGAGACCCCTCTGCCCCCTCCTCCGTGCACCGGATTCTCGGTTGCTAGCAACGGAAGTAGCTTCCTCTTGTGTGAGGAAGGGTTTCCCACTCGGGGCCTCGCCCTCGAATGTCCGGACATGAGACTAATCTGGTGGTCATTCCAAAACCGAAACCGGGAAAATCTCCCTTGCCCGAAAAACGGGGACGGTTCTACCTTTTTTATTTTCTTAACGAATTTTCTAACGGGTCAAGAGACTAAACTATCCTTCACCTGATTAAACAAGATAGAAGGAAAACTATCAGTGACTTAGTTTGAAGAAATCAGCACTTTTTTTCTAACCAAAATCAGGCACAGTCATTGATCTAATCATTTGAGAAAATCAACGCTTTTTTTCTAACCGAAGTCAGGCACAGCCATTGATCTATTAATTTGAGAAATTCTTTAGGTTTTTATTTAACTACTCGAATTCTAAGCTTATTCCTATTATTTCAATTTAATTATTAAAACTCCACTGATTCCAGCCTAGGCCCATGGGTTAGCCAACACCCAACCACTGGAATCGGTAGAACCAAACAATTACTCATCCACCCATAATTGAATGCCTTTCTTAACTTTTGCTTTTGAATACAAATACACACACACTCCTCTTTGAAACTTTAACATATAAAATAATCCATTGACAAACAGTTATTGGTGGTTTTACAGATGTCATAACTCAAAAATACCATCCAGTCCCTTATTTCTCAAAAATCAGTATCACTCTCTGTTCTCTCCGTTGAGACCAACAGGTCAGCAAAATGAGATCCAGTAATAGATTACAATAATCATTTCCTCCATCATACATATCTTCCATGACATACGCATGGGTGTCATAGGCACCACGAGCCCGTGCATCTCCTGGTCAGGTGCCTCCAGGATCCTCCTTAGGTGTCCTGGCACTTCACTCAGGGACCGCTTCGTCAGCCCTCGCCCATTGTACACCGGAAGCGCACCATTTTTTAACCATACCGAGGTTGGTCAAGACCTGGGCAAGCTTTGCCGTGTGAGCCATCCTTTGAACACTCCCTGCTAGCTGTTACAACCGAACTTCCCTTAGAAAAACATATACCAAATGCTCCCTCCAGCATTCTGGCGTAAGACAGTCCTTTAAGAAAACAGGGTTTCTATGCAAGTTTTTAGTTTGATTTTCTTTTCAATACAAGGAGTATTTCTTGAATCAGTATCCCCAAAACTTCTTGATCGAAATTCTGAATTTCATACCAGAATCCCTCGAATTCTATAACCTTGATCCACAGATCAATTCAAAGGGTCTTAAACTTAGTTTTAGATTTGGCGAGAGTTTTGAGTGTATTTTTCTAAACTGGTCACACCTTCTTTCCTCGAAACTGACGAAAGAGTCTGTTCAAGGTTCGAGTCAGATAAGATTTTTCTTGAACTATCTTTCTCGAAAAGGTTTGATAATTCAGTTACTATTTTACTGAGGTTCTTTCTTTGAATATTCACTTAACTGATTTCTAAATTAGTTACGAATTCCAATGAGGAATAAATTAATCATTTATCTGAATATTTCGATCTCGATATATTTCCTAAATTTTCTTTTTACAATCCGTGTGAATATAAAACGATAGAAAATTCTCTCTTAGAGTATTTAATTATTCATTTATCAAATACTCATAGAATTTAAACATAGAATTTAAGAGAATTCTAATTTTGATATAAAAATTCTTTATGCATCTATTTATGTATAAAAATCAACTTCAATGGGAATAACACTTTTATAAAAAATCCTTTTATGCATCTATTTATGCATAGAATCAAATTTAATAAGAATAATACTTTTAAAATAAAAAGAATTTCTTTATGCATCTATTTATGCTGCTCTTTTGGAATAACATAAAAATAAACTTTCTTTTTCACATAATTCAAGAAAATTTTACCATAACCTCCTTTGTATGGCTGACCATTTCTCATTTTTATCTTTCTTCACTTAACTTAAATAACCCAATTTAGAATTATAAAACTCTAATCTACACAATTTTCTAAATTCAAGAGAGTAAACAATAAGAAGAGTTTAATTAATCACTTAGTTAATCTTTCTAGGATTAAGAAAGATTGGAATGTAAAGAAGAGAAGGGGGTGGCCTTTTCATGAAAGGCATAGCATTTGAATTTAATTCAATTATTTGCAAAGTGTGGAGATATTCTGGGAGAGGTGAAGAGAATCAAGCAAAAGAGGTGGAGTGAATCAAGGAGAAATCAATGGGATTAGATGCTTGGATGTAAACTCTATAAATTGAGGCATTGGCCTAATGAGAATTTGTTGGTTTTTGATTATCCATGCCTACATTAAGCTATTTGCTAATTACTCACTAATCACATCTTAATTATTTACTAATCACTTTGTTAATGATGTTGATTCTAGTATTTGATCCACCATAGCTCATCACATTGCTGTAATTTCAACAAGAAGAATGACAGTTTGAAGCCTTTGAAGCGAAATTGGAGCTTTTTGTGGCAATCAAAGAGATTTGTGCAAAGGTAGAACATTCCTTAGCACCTTGGATCATTGATAGGAGAGCGGAGAATTTTGGCATATGACTAGTTAAAAGGGCTAGTACCTCAAGCCTATAGGCTCAAGCCTATAGGGGAGTCCATCCTAGTAGCAGTTGAGAATGCTGCCAAATGCCTAGCTATGGGATTAAGTACCATTTATTTTGTTTCTAGCAATGGGGGAGTCCATCTTTGTTATGTGAGTGAACTTTCTTGAGAATTTAATTATATTTATTCAATAAAAATTAGAGTTAGAGATGAGAGTATATGAATATCGCTAAAAATTTAGAGAAATATAAAGAAAATAAATTTATGATAAAAATAGCATATTTATGATAAAGATCCCCAAAAATTAGGTCGATTTTTGCATACGGTGGAATTTAGTGAAACGGCCCACGAGGAGTTGATTGGACCCAATGCTTTTGACTTATGTTCATAAATATTTTTCCGTTTAAGTTTTTCATTTAATTCTTCTTCTAAGGTTGATGTACTAACTTGTAGTTAACTTATTTAAAGTAATTTGTTGAAATCTTATACTTGGAGAAAAGGTCATGCAATAATCCTAGTAGTAGATGGGAATGATGCCAAATGCCCATATATGGGATTAAATACCATTTATTTTGGTGATACTAAGATGTCCTTTATGTGCCAAATGCCCAGCTACAATTATTTTCGTTTCTAGCAATGGATGTCAGATGTCCTTTATGTACCAAACATTAAGAGGAACCTACTATCAGTTATGTGGCCATAGTTGAATTACCATGGTATCAGGTATCATTTCTTTTGTAGCCATAGCTAACCATGGCTTGCCATGATATCACGTACCATTTCTTTTGCAACCATAACTAATTGTGACTTGTCATGGAATCATGCACCATTCCTTTTGTAGTCATAGCTAATTGTGAGTTGCCATGGGATCATGTACCATTCCTTTTGTTTCTAGAAATTGTGATACTAAGAAGTTGTCCATAAGAAGTTATCTGATGTCCTTTATGTGCCAAACATCAAGAGGAACCTGCTATCAGTTTTGACCATGGCTGACTGTGACTTTAGGGTTCTCTTCGATAAGATTAGTGTGCAATCATCACAAATGACATCGATACTATCATAGGGAGAGGAATCCGGTGCAACAACTTGTATGAGTTGTTGACTTTATAGCCTAAGCTGATGTGGGACAAGCGAGCTATGGCATGAAAGATTTGGGCACCCAAGCTTTGTAGTCTTAAAAGAGAAGCAAAGGACTCATATTTTGGCACATCTACTACCAGCATTCTTAGTGATGCTAGATGTATGTGAAGCTTATGTGATGGGCAAGCAACATCGGCATCATGAATTTTCACAAGAAAGAAAGAATCGTGCAAAGGCTCCCTTAGAGCTTGTACATGCAAATATTTATGGTGAAATGCCAACCACTACTACATTGGGTGTTGGTGTATTTTCTTCAAGATAAGACTGAATCCTTAACAAGAGTTACATAAAGATAGTGAAGGCATGATATCTTGTTCTAGAAAGAATCCTTCAGTTACATATTTCAGGACATTTGGTTGTGATTGTTTTGTGCATGATCTAGACTCATCTAGAACCAAGTTTAATTTTAAGAGCATGAAGTGTATCCTTTTAGGGTACATCATGGGTTACTAACTATACGGCCTGGAGAAAAAAAAGACATTTGTTAGCCATGATGTGGTGTTTAAGAAAAAATATGAAGTCAAAAGGTTGCCAACCTAGAAGCAAATTATAGTAGCACTTCCTTCTACAGAGGTTGAGGGAGCATGCTTTGCTACATGTAAAGAAGTCTGGGTGTTATATGCACATTATGTGTGCATATACCAGGAGGCTAACCCACATTAGGCTTGTGAGCATGGGAGCATGGGAGCATGGGAATAAGCTCTAGTGGAGCATGGGTTAGGACTAACCTTAAGGATTAAGGTTCGGGCCACGCATCCAAGGGTCACACATGGAAAATGGAGAGTCACTTGAGGGCCCTCCTATATAATAGGGGCATGAGGCACACTCAAGGGGGGCTTAGGCTATGGTCTCTTGATGTTATCTCTTGAGGCTAGGTTATGTTATGTTCTCTTGTGTGTAGAGGATCATAACTACTAACCTACCATTTCACACTATAGCTACATGCTGATGGATTGGAGTTATACCTCTTGATGGTATGGGACATCAAGGTAAAGATATGATGTACTTCATTATAATTCATGTGTGTGTCCCTTGGGCTCGGATGAATGAGTTTATGCCTGATTTATGCATGTTTATGCATAATAATTATCTAGAGAGATCTTACGGTTTTAACAATGGTATAATCTCTAGGTAATTGTTGATGATTTTTCTTTCTTATTGTAATTTTTGACATTTTTTGAAGAAAATTTTAATATTTACTAAATAAAAAATGTTAGTTTGTGATTTGTGTTGATGATTTGCATGTGGATCATCGATATGGTGGTTGGAATGCGTGTTTCTTCTATTCAATGAATGAATCGACGTTACGAGAAAATTTCGTGAGTTTATGCCTGATTTATGCATGTTTATGCATAACAATTATCTAGAGAGATCTTAGGGATTTAACAATATGTTATATGCACATTATGTGTGCATATACTAGGAGGCTAACCCACATTAGGCTTGTGAGCATAGGAGCATGGGAACAAGCTCTAGTGGAGCATGGGTTAGGACTAACCTTAAGGGTTAAGGTTAGGGTCAGGCATCCAAGGGTCACGCATGGGAGATGGAGAGTCAAGAGTCACTTGAGGGCCCTCCTATATATAATAGGGGCATGAGGCACACTTAAGGGGGGCTTAGGCTATGGTCTCTTAATGTTATCTTGAGGCTAGGTAGTGTTATGTTCTCTTGTGTAGATGATCATAACTACTCACCTACCATTTCACACTATAGCTACATGCTGCTAGATTGGAGTTATACCTCTTGATGGTATGGGACATCAAGGTAAAGGTATGATGTACTTCATTATAATTCATGTGTGCATTCCTTGGGCTCGGGGGTGGATGAGTTTATGCCTGATTTATGCATGTTTATGCATAACAATTATCTAGAGAGATCTTAGGGTTTTAACAGTGGTATCAGAACAACCTCTGGTTAATTGTTGTTAATTTTTCTTTTTTATTATAATTTTTAACATTTTTTGAAGTAAATTTTAATATTTACTAAATAAAAATGTTATTTTGTTGATTTGTGTTTATGATTATCACGTGGATCATCAATATGGCAATTGGAATGCGTGTATTCAATGGACGAATCGACGTTGTAGGAGAATTCCGTGAGTTTAATGCTATTTTTTCCTATTTTTATGGCTTAAAATAAGCATTAATGGAAATTTTTACCAAAATACCACATATTTTATTATGGATATTTTTGGTAGAATGAATTTCCTTAATTTCTACAATTTTTAGAATTTTTTTTCTAATTTTTTAAAAAAACTTTGAGCATTTTCATGGTTAAAAATATATTTTTTATACATTTTGGCAGGTTTTTCCGCGGGTATGCTATCAAATTTCTGTCAATTTTCTGCTGAAATGCACGATAGGGAGCAGCATGTTGGTGCATGGAATGCACTCCCGTGTGCGTGGGACCCTCTTCGCCTCTCAATTGTGATTTTTCCTTCTTTTTTCCTCTCTCGTGTCGTGTGAACGCCTCTTAATAGGGATTTTTTTAATTAAACATTAATCATAATTAATAGTTAATTATGATTAAGTAAAATTTAATTTTTGGTTAATCCTCCTCTCTGATTACAGAGAAGGAGGGGGTGGAGAGAGAATGGAATGGAGAAGAAGGACAGGAGAGAGGGAGTCCTCTCTCCCTCTCTATTTGGCGCATGCGCGTGGGGGGGGGGGGGGGGGGGGGACTTCGCTGCAGGCGGGCGAAAAAAATTACCACCCTCCCATTAAATTTTTTTTTGCATAAGCTTTGACATTAAAGCTTTTAAAAAAAGGCTTTATTTAAAGATTTTGGATTTTTGTTTGGACTTTCGCTGCAAGCGAGCGAAAAAAATTGCCACCCTCCCATTAAATTTTTTTCTTTTGCATAAGCTTTGACATTAAAGCTTTTAAAAAAAGGCTTTATTTAAAGATTTTAGTTTTTTGTTTTTTAAAAAAAAGGGTTTTTCTATTTAAAAGCTTTTGAAAGCTTGGGAAAAAGCCAGAAAATATATATATATATATATATAATTTGAGATAAAAAATTCTCTGAAATTTTTTTAGTTTATTTTCTTGAAACCCTTTGGCTTTCCGCATTCCTGGGAAACCTTTTGGCTTTCTGAATTCTAGAAAATCTTTTGACCTTTCAGAGGAACTAACAATGGTAACAGAGCAATTGTTGTTGATTTTTCTTTCTTATTGCAAATTTTGACATTTTTTGAAGAAAATTTTAATATTTACTAAATAAAAATATTATTTTGTTAATTTGTGTTGATGATTTGCACGTGGATCGTTGATATGGCGGTTGGAACGCGTGTTTCTTCTATTCAATGGACGAATCGACGTTGTGGGAAAATTTCGTGATGCTATTTTTTTCTAATATTTATGATTTAAAATAAGCATTAATGAAAATTTTACCAAAATACCACATATTTTATTATGGATATTAGTGATAAAATGAATTCCCTGATTTCCTACAAATTTTAGGAATAGTTTTCTAATTTTTTTAGAAATTTTTTGAGCATTTTTGTGGTTAAAAATGTATTTTTTAATACATTTTTATGGCTTTTCCCATGGGCATGCTATCAAATTTCTACCTTGTGGTTAAAAATGTATTTTTTTTAATACATTTTTATGGCTTTTCCCATGGGCATGCTATCAAATTTCTACCGATTTTCTACTGAAATGCAGTGGGGGCAACATGTTGATGCATGGAGTTCTCTCCTGTGTGTGTGGAATTCTCTTCTCCTCTCAATTTCAAAATTTTCTTCTATTTCTCTCTCGTTCGTGTGAGAACGCCTCTTAATAGGCATGATTTGATTAAATATTAATCATAATTAAACTTTAATTATGATTAATATTTAATCATAATTAAACTTTAATTATGATTAATGAAAGTTTAATTAAATCTTAATCCTCCTTCTCTGTAATCAGAGAATGAGGGGGTGAAGAGAGAAGGTTAGATGGAAGAAGATGGAGAGAGGAGAGAGTGGAAAGAGAAGAGACTCTCTCTCTTAGAGTCTTGCAACGCGCCGGGGAGGGGGGGGTAGGGGGCAGGGGGTTTCGCTGCAGGAAGCCGGTGAAAAAATGCCAACCTCCCTAAAATCTTTTTTTTTATAATTAAGCTTAAATCTCAAGCTTAAAAAGGTTTTATTAAAGCTTTTTATTATTTTTAAACAATGAGTTTTTAAAAAAATTAAAAAGCTTTTCAAAAAAGCTTGAAAAAATAGAGGAAATTTGACATTTGAGAAAAAAAAAATCTTTGGAAATTTCTAAAAAAATCTCTTGGAACCTCTTGGCTTTCTGCATTTCCGGGAAACCTTTTGGCTTTCCGAATTCCAGAAAATATTTTAACCTTTCGGATTCCGGAAACTTTTGACCTTTCACATTCCGATTTCTTTTGTCTTTTTATTTTCTCGAAACTGTTGGCTTTTCGTATTCTGGGAAAACCATTGGTATTCCGAAATTTTTTGACCGTTCGTATTCAGAGGAACCTTTTGACCTTTCGGAGGAACCTTTGTAAGATAAGGATGTAGAAGTTATCCACCTAAACAAAGAGTGTAAATCCCTAATGGCTAAGCACCAACAAGATTCCTAGTCATGGACATGAGAATGGATGAGTTAGTTGAAATTTTTTTCGACAAATTAGGCTAGTGGTGTAGGGACAACCATAAGGATAACCTCAAGGCTAGTAGGAGGTGGGGATGTAGATTCGCCATTCACATCTCATGTAGACCCTATCCTCCCAAAGAGTGTCCATGTGGATATTCTACCCACTTCATTTAATGAAGGCCCTACTGAGCTACCACCTTCTGACGCTCTTCCTAAGGTAGAGGCCCCTAGAAGTCAAACCACAAGAAGTGACATTGCGTCCACTTCGAGAGAACCTTTTGGCACACCAAGTTTAGATGGGATATTTCTCAATGAAAATTGGGAATATGACCTACACACGGAGACTCTAACTAACCTATACACGGGTTACACATACCATGTAGGTTGGTTAGAAGTCATACGATCTACATCTAGTGCCACCAATCTAGATGAACAACAAATGATATGTGAAGTTGTCCATAGAATTTCCAATTCGAGAGGCAAAATAGGGGAGTGAACCTAGTTTCAACTGGCCCTATGAGATTTTTGGATATGGGCAAGGCTAAACAACCAACCCTGTCGCAATTGGAGACTCCCTCGGTAAGTCCCGTAGATCCTTTGTATGTTGTTTCGCTTGGAGTCTCAATGCAGGTTGAGCCCACGAGCAGTAACTTTAGCTTTCCAACTTTAGCTCAACTTTCCATTAGGGAATCCACAATGCCTACTCCAATGATGAGCATGATGGAAAGTGCACCCGTTACCATGTAGTTAGTACAAAACCGCTACCTAGTGGTACAGTACCTACAACAGTGTGTACCAGTGCATATCAACCATATGTACCTATCGCTACTCATGCTCATGTAGCTCCTATGCCTCTTGTTATGCCAATGGCGTATGCTCCACGAATGCCTTATCAGAACCCTTATCCAAGAGGAGCTACACCTAGTCACATATCATATCCTGCGTCAGCTGCATACATACCAAGACCAATGCCAACTCCTATCAACCAAGCCATCCTAGAAGTGCCTCCACCAGCTATGCCTGCTCACTTAGGTGATCTAGCAGCGTTTGCTCAAACGATCAGACGATCTATTGCGGAAAACATGCGTGGCATACTTGAGAGAGAGCCTAGAAGCAAGGCGCTACAAGTTGCCAAGCTCACTCAGAACTTCAATGGTGGGTAACGAAGATGTTAGGAAGCACATTGAAGTTTTTGAACACGTGTGTGATTCCTTGGAAGAGCACAATGAGCTACATAAGTGTAAAGCCTTAGGCTTAACCTTGAGTGGAAAAGCCGGAGATTGGTATCGAACTTTAAGGGTTGAAGAGCGTACTCACTATCCCACTCTCAAGAGATTGTTCTTGAAAGAATACATACGTGAGAGTGTGCTTTGGGGTGCATCCCAACTCCAAAAAGCTGAATGCGAGGAAGGAGAGTCAGTGAGAGACTTTATTAGTCGGCTAAAGCATCTAAATTCTTGCTGTATTCCCGATATGAGCGCTTCAATAACAACCAACTTCTTGATAGATTCATCCAAGGATTGCACCACGAGGACATATACAATGGCCTAGTTATTAGAGGTCTTACGACGTGGGAAGCAGTCACTGCCAATGCAATCCAGTTAGAAGACAACTTGATGAGGGTGATTTGCAGGTAAAAAGGTGTCTTCGGAGACAAAGTCTGTTAGTTCACAAGTATCTGGGCACGAGCCAATGACTATAAAACCTATTGCCAAGGAGCCCAAGATATCCAAAATGTCTATAGCTGACCTTACTAAGGCTCTCCAAGAATACTTTAGGGGTAATCAAGCTCCTCAAAATAGCCATATGTACCCAAGAAGAGAGCAACAATGGTGTTCGGTTTGCTTAGGACCACATAGCACGAGTGAATATCCCATATTCAGAGTTGAATTCAATGGGACTTGCAATACATGTGGTAAGTATGGCCATCAATCTAAGGATTGCCTAGTACTTAAGCGTATGCTAGCAGATCAGGCACCACTAGCCTGGTCAAACACACCTCAGGTACTCGCAGCACTGATGCCTGCACCACCTGTCGAGCAACCGTTCACAACACATAGTTTTAAGGAACCCAAATTTAGTCTAGTCTGTGCCGTTACCACCGCCAATGCTAGGACCACAACCTCCGCATCCGAGGGTTACCCCTATAAACCAGATGGGTTGTGAGTCACATAGTGCGTGTGGGGATTATGACGAGGATATAGACCCCACTATTCCATATGGGATTGATACGTTTGAAATGACTCCCCAGTATTACTTGAAGGATCATTTTGGGCAAGTCAAGCTTGTATATCAAGCGGTTGCTCTCGCCACAAGAGGGCAAAACCTCAATACCTTTTCCTAGAGACTACCTCTTCAATGCTACGATTGTGGTGGACCGCATCGTGTAGCGGAGTGCCCTAATAGGCTACAAAATATCGCTACACTCAAATGCAACCAAATCAATGGAGCACATCAAGAATGCCGGTACTTACATGTAATCGTTGTGGCATAGGCAAAGCTAGAAGGCATTTGGACGGTGCAAAGGCCGAGTTGTATGCATAAGCAACTTAATAAACAAGTTCATTTCTTGTATTTTTGGGTCTCTCTCCTCCACATCTTTTTGCTCTAGCATAAGCACCATGTTTTCTCAACATTGTCATCATAAGCATCTGCGTGTGTGTAACCATACACCATCGCATCCTTTCCATGCACATAGAATACACCATAATGGGTAGCAGCCTTCATATATTTAGTGATCCTCTTGATAGTAGCCAAATGTTGGCTTCCTGGGACTCTGTATAAACTAACTGGCTAGTCCCACTACATAACATAAATTTGGCCTAGTAATGATCAAGTAAATCAAGCTCTTGACCATCTTCCTGTACATAGTAACATCATCCAACTCATCACCAAGATTAGCACTTAGATTTATGTTCTGGTCCAATGGTGTCGTTCATAGACTTGCATCCAATCATGCCATACTTTGCCAACATATCCAAGGCATATTACCTTTGCACCAACCAAATACTATGTGATATCTTAATAACCTCAATGCCAAGAAAGAATCTTAGCTCTCCCAAATCTTTCATATCAAACTAGCTGCTTAATGCTACCTTCACATTGGCAATGTCATTCCCACAATCACCTATTACTATTAAGTCATCCACATAAATGATAATCACCAACACGATACCAGGATCTATTTTCGTCACATATAGTGAAGAATCTGAGATTCCCACATGAAATCCAATGCTTACAAGATACCATCTAATCTTGTCACTCCATGCTCGTGGTGTTAGCTTCATCCCATATAATGATTTCTTTAATCTGTATACATATGTGGGAAAGTTTGGGTGTACATAACCCTCTGGCTGTTCCATAAACACTTATTCTCGCAAATATCCATTCAAGAATACGTTCTTAACATCCATTTGATGCAATTCCCAACCTTTACTCAATGATTGTGATTACTGACTTGCATTATGTGCAACCACATTTCCACTTATATCAGCCCCAACAACATCTTTTTCAATAGCATACCAGCTACTCATCTCATCAAATACAACATCTGTGCTTACCCTCAATTATTATGTAGCATAATTAGGCTATCATATCCTGACTCTGGGAGAGTTCAAGAATGCCAAAAAGATTCGGGGTATCCATCTATAAATTCCAATTCAATTTATGAGTTTTCAATTTTTGAAGTTCGTTCAACATAATTTTAATAACAAGCGAAAACATTATTTTCCAGATTTACTTTAAAATTTTAAGAAATTTCTGCTGCTGTTACGTAAATTTACAACAGCGCTCTGATACCAACTATGAGATCCCATTGCCCCCTTTGCGCACCGGATTTCCGATTGCTTGCAGGCAGCGGAAGCAGCTTCCTCTTGCGCGGGGCAGGGTTTCCCATTCGGGGCCTCGCCCTCGAATGTCGGGGCACGAGACTAAGCTGGTGGTCATTCCGATAACGGAGACCGGGAAAATTTCCCATGCTCGGAAAGCGAGGACGATTCCACCATTTTGAATTTCTTAACGAATTTTTCTAACGAGGTCAAGACTGAACTAACCTTCATCTGAATAAACTGGATAGAAAGGAAACTATAACAAACTTAACTTAAAGGAATCAACGCTTTTTTCCTAATTGAATTAGGCACAGCCATTGATCTATTCATTTGAGAAGTCTTCAGGTTATTATTTAACTATTCGAATTCTAAGCGTAATCTTATTAATCAATTTTTATTATTAAAACTCTACTGATTCCAGCCTAGGCCCATGGGTTAGCCACCGCCCAACCACTAGAATAGTAGAACCAGACAAGTACTCACCCACCCATAATTGAAAGCCTTTCTTAACTCTTGCTTTAGAATACAGATACTCACACACTCCTCTTTAAAATTTAATTTATAAAACAATCCATTGACAAAGGGTACAGATGTCACAACTCAAAATTTCCATTCAATCCTTGTTTCTCACAAAACAGTATCACTCTGGACTCTCCATTGAGACCAGCAGGTCAACAACGAGATCCAGTAACAGATTGCAATAAGTTTCTCGTCATCATACATATATATCTTCCACGACATACGCATGGGTGTCCTCGGCACCGCGAGCCCGTGCATCACCTGGTCAGAACCCTCCAGGATCCTCCTTAGGTGTCCTGGCACTTCACTCAGGGACCGCTTCGTCAGCTCGTCCATCGTATCGAAAGCGCACCATTTTAACCATACCGAGGCTGGTCAAGTCCTGGGCAGGCTTTGCCGCATGAGCCGTCCTTTGAACACTCCCCGCCACCTGTTACAATCGCACTTCCCTTAGAACACACATATACCAAATTCTCCCTCCAGCATTCTGGCGTAAGACAGTCCTTTAAGAAAACAGGGTTTCTATGCAAGTTTTCAGTTTTGATTTTCTTTTGAATACAATGAGTATATCTTAATTCCGTATCCCAAGACTTCTAGATCACATGTCTGGATTCCCAAGCAGAATTCCTTGAATTCTGAATTCTTGATCCTCAGATCAAAATCAAAGGTCTCAACTTAGTTTCAAATTCAGTGGGTGATTTGAGTGTAGATTACTAAACTGGTCACATCGTCATTTCTTGAAACTAATGAAGGAGTTACGTCTTGGTCATAGTCTGATTCAGGGTTTGAGTCTGCAAAGGTTCTCCCTGAACTATCTTTCTCGAATGTAATATTTCAATTACTACTTTACTGAATTCAAAACTAAACACGAATTCCTATGAGGAATAAATTAGTTATTTATCTAAATTTCGACTTCGATAGTTTTTCTTAATTTTCTCATTACCATCCTAGAGAATATAAAACGGTATAATTTTCCTTCACTGAGTATTTACTTATTCCTTTTTTCAATATTCATGGGATTTAAACATAGGATTAAAGTGAACTCTTATTTTGATTTAAAAAAATTCTTTTATGCATCTATTTATGCATAAAATCCATTTTGATGAAAATAACACTTTTATAATAAAAAAATATTCTTTTATGCATCTATTTATGCATAAAATCTATTTTGATGAAAATAACACTTTTATAATTAAAAAATATTCTTTTATGTATCTAATTATGCATAAAATCCATTTTGATGAAAATAACACTTTTATAATTAAAAAAATATTCTTTTATGCATCTATTTATATGCATAAAATCCATTTTGATGAAAATAACACTTTTATAATTTAAAAAATATTCTTTTATGCATAAAATCCATTTTGATGGAAATAACACTTTTATAATTAAAAAATATATTCTTTTATGCATCTATTTATGCATAAAATCCATTTTGATGAAAATAACACTTTTATAATTTAAAAAAATATTCAATATGTATCTTTCTATACGTAGAATTTAATTCTATTGAAAATCATTCTTTTATAATAAAAAAATAATCAATATGCATCTTTCTATGCATAGAATTTAATTCTATTAAAAATCACTCTTTTATAATTAATAATAATAATCAATATGCATCTTTCTATGCATAGAATTTAATTCTATTAAAATCGCTCTTTTATAATAATAATAAAATAATCAATATGCATCTTTCTATGCATAGAATTTAATTCTATTGAAAATCACTCTTTTATAATAAAAAAATAATCAATATGCATCTTTCTATGCATAGAATTTAATTCTATTAAAAATCACTCTTTTATAATAAAAATAATCAATATGCATCTTTCTATGCATGAATGAAAATGACACTTTTAGAATACACAAACGATGGGGATTACTCTTTTTGATTATTAAAAGATGAAATTTATTTCACAATTTTTTAGAAAATTTCTCCATAGCCTCCTTTGTATAGCTGACCATTTTTCAATTTTTCTAACCTTAATCTACTTAGGAAAGCATTCTAAACTAATCAATTTTTACTTTTAAGAGAGAAACAATACTTACAACTTCACATCCATTCACATCTACCCAAGTCCACATCACATCACATCTCATCTATCCACATCATAACCATTCATATCTAACCAGATCCACATCACATAACATCCATTCACATCACATTTACATCTCACCACATCCACTCACATCTCATCACATCCATCACACCCATTCACATCCCACATTCATTCACATCTCGTCACACCCATTCACATCCCACATTCATTCACATCTCGTCACATCCGTCCTCATCTTATCACATCTCGTTCACATCCATCCACATCACATCTCATTCATTCCATCCACATCTATCCATATCACACCACATCCATTCACAGCTCATCACATTCATCCACATCTATTCATTCATTCATATTCATATCTATCCACATCCATTCATTCATTCACATGCATATCTATCACATCACATCTCATTCTCATCCATTTACATCACATCCTTTCACATATCATCACATCTCATTCTCATCCATTTACATCACATCATATCCTTTCGCATATCATGCATATCTATCACATCACATCTCATTCTCATCCATTTACATCACATCACATCACATCCTTTCACATATCATCACATCTCATTCTCATCCATTTACATCACATCATATCCTTTCGCATATCATCACATCTTATTCACATCTCATCACATTCACATCCACATCCATTTACATCTCATCACATTCACATCCACATCCATTTACATCACATCACATCTCATCACATCCACTCACATCTCATCACATCACATTCACATCTTATCACATTCCACTTTTAGTACCATATTCTACTCTCGATATACTGATAGGACTTTTCTAAGTTTCTACTAATTGTTTGGCCTAGTTTAAAGGCACTTTTTCTCGATCCCATTGAATCTACCTATCAGAGTGTTGTTGAAGGTTTAAAAAGGGAAAATAAACCTTATCAGAATTAAATAGTAAAAACTTAGAAAGAGCATTTACGTATTGTATTTTTATTCCTTAAGCTTCCTTAATGAGAACTAATTCTAAACTTCTGTTTACTCACTGGATCCTCGATCCTCCCAGGGATTCCAGATTCTCTTTTTTGAATAAGAATTATCCAAGTTTTCTCGATGGATATTTTCATATTCTTTCTCAAATTTCTCAAGTAAAATATATTCAATATTCTTCTTTTTGAGTAAAAGATTCATGGGATCTAAAAAAACTAATCCTACCCATATTTCCCAATAAAAATAATAATATTCAAAATTTCACTTTTGATAAGTACTCATAATTTGAATTATGCCAAAAATTTCTCTTTTACCATTTAATTTCTTGAATCTCAAATATCATAGAAATTCCTCTTTTTGCATAAAAATAAATTTACCAAAATTTTCTCTTTTCTTTTAATTAAATATTTATGCATAAATACTAAAAGTTTATTTCCCATGAATATGATGAAAATCATTCTTTTTGCATAGGATGTCCAATCCTTGAATATGGTAGGAAGTCCTCTTTTAGCATTATGCATAAAAATAAGATATGTATTATTTTTTAAAAATTTTACCATAGCTTCGCTCTGCTGTTATACTGATAATTCTCATTTTTTCCTAAAAGAGTAAAAGCTTGTAATGAAAATATGATAGTAGTTCCTCTTTTATACTTAAAATCAAACTATGAATTTAAATCATAATTTTAATCATAATTATAAACATAACTATGAATATCCCACTAGATTAAGCTAATTTCAACACTTCTCTTTTCCCAAATTGTTAGGATAATCCATTTCTCATTTAGAATGAATTAAAGTAGTTTTTAACTACTCATAAATAATCTAAAAGAAACAACCATTATTTTAATAGCACAAAATCATGAAAATATCGTTTTCTTAATCTCTAGCTTATCAAGCCTAGAGTTTAGCTTTGAATTAAGAGACTATCATTGAAAAGCACCCTTTTCCACGGGATTTAGCCATAAAGATGGCTATTCTTTTAGAGAGAGAGAGAGAGAGAGAGAGAGAGATTTACTTAAAGAAAGCATTACAATTTAAGCATAAAGGCTAACTTAATGCTAAATAAACGTTAAGAAACTTAGGAAAATCTTGATTTGAATTAAAACAACCATTTTGAAAGCTTTTCAAGCTTGAGAGGGGTTGAGAAGAAGAAAGTTATTGAGAAAATTAGAAAAAACCATAAAAAATCGATTTTACCTCCAAGTTTGGCTTGATTCTCTAATTGCAACACTGAAGCCCCCGACCAATCAATTGGTCCACCAAGAGGAGAAGAGCAACTCCAAGAGTTGTTGTAGAGAGAGAGAGCTCCAAGCTCCCAAGAGAGAGGAAAATTTAAGGGATAATAGAAAATATGATCATTTTGATATAATACTGGCATGGTATAGCTTCAATATCCAATTACAAATGACTGAGGGTCTATTTATAGGTGAGGGAGGCCACTAACCAAGTCCAACTGGGTTCTAGAATTTTTCAGGTTCAGTTTGACTCAATTTGGATAAGATTTGGACCAGTTTGGCTCCCTTTTTATTTGGTTTGATCCAGGAGAGAGGAGAGATATAAATATCACAGTTTTTTTGAATTAAAAACCCTTCCACACATGTGAAAGAGGTGCCTACCTCAAGAGTCCCCCTTTCCTTACCAAGGTGTCAAAAATGCATCATTTCTCCAACATATCTCATTTTTTTAGTAATATCTCATAATTTTTAACTAATAAACCTTGTACTCAGTCAACTCTTCATCTTATGTGAGCATTTACTCATTTTTGGGTATTTTCTTTTATTCTTTGGATTTATCTCATCCCAACACTTGGATTAATCCAATTGTCCCATTGGAACGTGAATTGGACCATAATCCAAAAATTTCTGAAAATGTAGACCCTTAGGCTAAGGTCTCCTATACCATTTTCAATTAATTCCTAATGCACATTGGAAAGTTCATTTTGAACTTCTGTTTTAGAGGAATCCATTTTAGACACTAGAAGAATTTTTGTATCCAAAGATATCTCAATTTTGAATTATCTCTCTCTCTAGACATTTTCTCTCTCTAGGCCAAAACAGGGTAAAACAAGATCTTTTGTCTATTTCACAGAGGGGAATAATTACAAGAATAGAAGGGGAGGTTCGTACACCCTTACACCTCAAAAGCTGGAGGGAGAAATCTTACATCCTACCCCACTTAAAAACGCGAGATGTCCTCATCTCGAATAATTACAAGAATAGAAGGGGAGGTTCGTACACCCTTACACCTCAAAAGCTGGAGGGAAGAATCTTACATCCTACCCCACTTAAAAACGCAAGATGTCCTCATCTCGTAGGTGGAGGATAATCTATGTCTGGGCGTTCCGATCCAGACAGTTTGTCTCACAGTGGTTTCTCCATACCACTCTGACTGTTTCCACTATCTTTAGCCTTGCAAGAGCCATTTTACTCTTCTCATTGTACCCAGTGACATCGAAGTATTCTTCCATTGCTTCGATCCACTTCTCCACAGCCTCACCCAAGTTTTCCCCCTCACCCTTGAAAGGTCCAGGCTACGATCTATGAAGACTTTTATGAACATCCGAGTCGAGCTCTTCCTCATCGAGTTGGGGGTTAACATTCCTACCACGATGACCTCGATCCATTATCCTATCAATACGAAAATTCTTGTTAAGTCCTTTTTTTTCATATTAACCAAGCTGCTCAGGTGAAAAGACCACTTTATTTATAATTCAAATCTGACTTTAAATCCAACTGATTCTGGGGTTCTTTATAGTTTGGTCAGCCCCCCACAAAATCCTGGGATAAAGATCCCTTCTACAAGAAGAACATACAGAACTCATTACCAGAGAATAATTCATTCATATTCTTATTAATAATGGTCCATCAAACCGAAAATTCCATCTGAACGTTCCTCCATGGGAGTTTCAATTGTGCAGGTTCTCAATTTTTCAATCCTTACTGGGTCAAAGGACAAAGAGCAACAATTTGTCAACACAATCCACTAATCTCATAGTGATTTGCTGAAGTCATAATCGTCATTCCAGTTACTAACATCATCACTGGGATTCATCCCATTCATCCTCATTGTGGCTTTGTTCAACTTATCTTCTTTTAAACGAGAATTCAAAAATCATCATCTTTTAATCAAAATCCAAATCAACTCATCAATTCTCAACCAGAATTCTAAAATCATATCAACCAGCATTCGAATTCATCATCCGGATAGCATTTTTGCTTATAATTTCAAGGTCTTAGATTTACTCGCATATATTGCCAGTAATGTTGAGCAAACGTGGTGCTCATGCTAGATCAAGTGTGTGAAGGAAAAGAACTCACAAAATACAAGAACAATATCTTGCTTATTTAGTTGTTTATGAATACAACTAGGCCTTGCTCCATACAAAATGCCTCCTAGCTCCACCTTTAAATAGGTGAGCTAGTGGACCTTAAGTCCCTTCACACACACACCCTTCTCATCCCCTTCTATATAACCTTAGTCTCTTAATTACCCCCCTCAATACCAACTATAAAAGAATTGGAATAGGTGGTATTGGACATAGGTTGCCTTTATAACATTAGGCATACAAGGATGTCATGGTGGTGTGGTTATCTAGGATTTACAAATATGTTCCTAGAGCCTTAGGCTGATACAATGATGCCATCTAAGTCTTTATTTGATGTCGATGAAGATGTACACCTCAATGATGGTGCACCCCACTCTTTGTGCTTGCTTGACTTCTTGTAGTTGACATGCTTTAGACATACATGCCATTACTTCCACATGCTTTCCACCTTGACCATTCTCACACAATGATCAAAACAAGGCTGCCACCCTTGCTTAAGTGGTTTGCTTATAGATGTTCCTTCAACATGCTTGATGCTTCCTTGAATACCATACCTCCTCCGTAGGCAATGAGGGCCTTCCTTCTTAGAGTAATGGTTATGAGGTAGATTTATATGGGAAAGGGAAAGGGACGTCTTACCACTTGCCTTATGGATTGGTCAAGGGCAGTGTCTACTCCACAATTACAACAACTTTTGTGCATGTTGGTTACATAATACCCATTAGGGTTTGAAGATACAAGCTTAATGAGAGTGAGTAAGTGGTTGAGGTAAATGCTCAAACCAATAAGGTACATCATCCTTGGCTTAAGAAGGAGAGGGCATGGCTCATAATGTTGCCAATGCCTCTTACAAAGAAAATGACAAGAGATGTTTAAAATCATGACAAACAACACGATAGAGCACTTAGTGATGCTATGCTCAACCTTACAACTCATCTTAGACGATGAAAATGTTGAATATGCAGCGGAATAACATGCCTTGGGCTTCGAAAATGAGAGCATATGGCTTATGACATGCCTATGCCTCTTACAAACAAGAGCCTCAAGGGTGATACACAACAACTTTAAACCACTCAAAAATCTGAGTTTGTTGATGAAAAAACCAGAAATCTTCAACCTCTTTGGCTTATGGGATGAAGACAATGGTTCATGGTTGCACCATTTCTCCTTGGAAGAACCGGGTTAACGATGAAGACTTGTAATGTGGCACTTATGGTGTGTGCCCGGCCTCCAATGTTGATGAAGAAGAGCCTCCTTAGTGTTAAAGGCCTCCTCCTTTGATGGTTAAGACCACATTAGTGTTAAGCAACACTTTGTTTGGTGATTAAGATCACCATTAGTGTTTAAAAAACACAATTAGTGCTTAAAAGCACATTTTTAGTGTCTAATGACACTTATTTTGGTGATTAGATTCACCATTAGTATTTAATAACACTTTTAGTGTTTAAAAACACTTTATAATAACTTTCCTTTGCTAAATTAAAAGCTTCATTAGTGTTAATCAACACTATTAGTGCTCATAAGCACACTTTGAAAAGCTTTGAAAGCTTGAAGGTGATGTTGATGATGGAGCTTGATGAGAATGAGGCTTATGGATACCTCATGTGGTTGACCACCACTTCAAACTTAAGAGAAGAATCAGCAACAATCATTCACAACATCACTTGGGTGATTAGAGCAAGGAGGGAAGGATTTGAGCAAGAAAAAAAAACAAGTTGAAGCTTTAATGGAAAAGCTTGCATGGAGTGAGGAGAGGCGACTGGTTTTTTCCTTGTAGCCGGCGCGTCAGTCATCCAAATGAGCTCAAACTTAAGCTGTAGATAGGAGATGAGTGGGCTTCAAAAGCCCTCAAGTCCCATAGCCTATAATGGCTCACAAGAGGAGTATATGGCTATACGGATTGCTGCGCTGCAGGAAAATGGTGCCGGTCTGCAATGCCGCTGATGACACGGAAACGGTAAAGCTGTTTACGCCTTTATAGAGTGCCACACTTCCACACACGCATACAAACACACCAGAACACCAGACCCAAGAGCATGAACAAGACTTATATTTCAGAACAGGGCTTCGTCTTTACAGAGATGGATATCCAGGATATCCTCAGAATCATCCTTATCAAGCATCCACTCACACAATCAGCCTACTCCAGCTCCTGGTCGCTCCCAATCCGTTCACTCTTGCTTCTCTGCAGCCGACCTCTTCGTTCTCTGCTCTGCACCTCAGCTGAAGACCACTCTCTCCTACACCACCAGCACACTGCCAGTTCCCCAAAGCAAAACCACGGCTACACCTTTGAACCTCCCTCTCTCTGGTCGCTAACCACACCTCACCAGAGAAGCATCCCTCCAATCGTTGTCAACACTTGCAGCCAGCCCAAGCCACAGCACCAAAGCGGCTCCCTCTGCATCCCCCAGGCGGCCTTCCTTCCAGTCGGACCACCAGTCACCACAGCAGCCTCCAACACTGCCTTTCTCTGTCACCAGCAGTTGCCTTCGCCGGCGCCAAGGCACCTTGCCTTCCACTCTTTGCTTTCAAAGGTGACCACCTTCACGTTGGCACCACTCCTTTGCTTCAGCTACTACACACCCAAAAACGTATGAGCCTGCCAGTCGCCTCCCTGTTGCCAGTAGCTGCAGCCAACCCCTAGCCCAAGCAAACCTTCTCCCCTGCACATCCAGCCCCTCGCCAGGCAACTCCTCTGGCGGACCAAAACCAAAACCAACCCACCTCTGGTCCTCGCGTGCACACTACAGGTGGCTCGCGGCTCTCTTTTCTCTGGTTGCACCAGCCACCGCCTACACGACCACCACTACTCTTCGCTTCCTCTGCTTTGTCGCTTACCAGTCGGCAGCTGCAGCAACACCCAACGCAATACCCTTTTCCTTCTTTTTCCAGAGGCAACTCTTTCCTCAATCGCCAGCAACGGTCTCCTCTACGTCCCGCTTCTCTGCTTCAAAAGCAACGAGTCAAGGCTGCCTTCCAGCCGGTAGCCCTCTCACCTTTGATGGGCTAGCAGCCACTGCTAGCCCATCAAAAACTAGGGACCCTGCCCCCACTCCTGTCCTCTGTGATGGCTCCCCAGCCACCGCTACTCCTCGGCAACCTTGGTTTTGTCGCCTGCATGATCCTTTTCCTAGAACCCACCAGCTGTCTTCTACCTTTTTCTGGAAGGATTTGCCCTACGCAACCTCTCCAACCATGTACACGTACATCACCTTCCATATATGGACCTTAAAGATTTAGCTGATACACACATTTTATTGGGCATCCCAACAATTAATCTCCTCCATGCTCACCTTTGAATGCAACTTACAACACAAGTCCCGATTTTATTTTGAGGGCGCGCACCCATATAGAGCGACCAAATAACTGACACCACCTCCAGCAGACTACGCTTCGGACAAGCTTGTGCTTCTAGAATTTCATCATTTCTCTTGCGTATACACTTCCATTAAAACCAAAAGCCTGACTGCCACATCCACGACGCCCACACTGAGTCAATGGGTGCTCCCATGACTTTACCACAACACGAACAACACTCATGTACACATGTACAAGTTGAGTTTGAGGTTCCCAAAAAACTACATACATATTTAGAAACCCCCTATTTTCTGCTGAGACATTTATGTCCAGCAGCTGTACAAACAGAAACCATTTATCCCCTTGGATCAAACAGAAACCTCGGTGCATCTACCTTCCAATCCTTCAAGCATTTTCCTCATGCTGAGCATCAACATGTGGTGTGTCCACCATCAACATGTGGTGTGTCCACCATAAACCCATTTTCCTTCAGCCCATCAACATCAAACACAGCAACTTCATGCATTGTAGACTCATCATTGTCACTTCCCTGTAGTTTCTCCAGCTTCAAGACCATTGGTGATCTTTCAAGATTCTCCACATCTTGCACAGGCATCCCTACCAAGTCTAAGCTCCCCAAACTCCCAGGAAAAGCATCTTGGTCCCCCTGACCAACAACAATAGCCTCACATGCATTCTCACTACTCACAACCGACTCATTCTCTTGGGCATGACAAGGAACACACACCTTATGATCAGCAACCGCACCTGCAAAATCTATCACACCATCATCCAAAATAGCATCCAACTCATCATCAGTCACACCATCACTCTCTTCCTGCTGCACAACTGGCATGCAAGTAATCTTCTCCAAGGAAGCCAATTCCAATAGATCATCCAATGCATTATCAAGAACACAGTTCAGCTCATCATCCTCATTCTCACAAGTTGCAATATCGAACTCATCACCCGGATCATCCACTTGTACTACATCCATAGCATCTTCATTAGTGACATTTTGATCATCACACTCCACCTTGACTGGCTGAAATACTGGCACCTGCAAGTCATTACTCATTTTTGAATCAAAGAGATCATCCAAGTCATATCCATACTCAAACACATCAGGCTCCTCAGCATTCGCATCACTTTCACAATCCACAGCATTAGCATCACTTTCACAATCCATAGCACCATCAATTCTTCCATCCTCCTCCTCTTCATCTTCTAAAAGCTCTTCAAGGCTGATTCCCGAAATCTCATCCTTCTTCATTTCTAACAGGTTAATCTGTCCCATATCCTGCTCTGCAAATGTGACCTTATGGGCTTCACAAACATTGGGCTGAATTGCATCCTTCACCTGCATATTAGGGCCAATCACCCTATCACTCATTCCCAAAGACAATTGATATACACCACCATTAGCTTTGGCTGGTCTCTCACATTGCGGACTGATATGACCCCACTCACCATAATTCCAGCATTGCACATCACTCGGATACCCTCTCCCTCTTCCAATATCTGCTGAATTTCCTTCAGAACCAGATGATGCATCAGTCTTCCTTCCCATAACACCTATGCCTCTTCCTCTTCCTGCAGACTCTATCCAATTCACGCTTAAAGACTTCATGAGCTCCACTGCTTCATGAACCTCCCTCTTCAAAGAATCCTCCTGTTTAGGAGCAACAGCAGCTTTTCTTCCAAGATGCATACTCTTAATCTCTGGCATCTTCACAAACCTCTTTGGCTCTTCCTGTATTCCCAACTGCCTCAGACGCTTCACCTTCCACTCCTTCTCACGAGCAACTCTGACAGCCTCCTCAAAGCTATCCAGGTTCTTCAGCTCCACCTTCAGAGGGAGGGTTGGCTCCAGACCAGCCACAAACCGCTCCCTCTTTATCATCTGCGGGGGTACTTCAGGAATCAAAGCCTCACACCATAGACTCCACAGTCTACCAAACTCAATCAAATACTGATCCACATCCTGACTTCCCTTCTGCCGAATGTTACACAACTTTTTCCACACTTCATTCGGACTCTTCACATGGACAAACTGTGCCAAAATACCTGCTCTGACTACATGATACTCAGGATCATGTTGATGAACATTCATGTGTGCAGTCACAAACATCCATAGCCATGCTTTTGCATCACCTTGTAAGCAATAAGTCAAAATCTGAGAGAGGATCTCCAGGGTTGCCCTGTCTTTCATCAAGGCTGTAAATTCCATCTTCTCCAGAAACTTGGTTGCATTTTCCTGTGGCAATCCCCAATACTCCGGAAAATCCTGAGCCATTTCTTTAATCTTTCTTCACACAAACCTCTGTTCTCTTTCACAGACCAGAAGGAAATTTCTTCCTCTGTGGAGGCACCAAAAAGTGATGACACGGAAGCGGTAAAGCTGTTTACGCCTTTATAGAGTGCCACACTTCCACACACGCATACAAACACACCAGAACACTAGACCCAAGAGCATGAACAAGACTTATATTTCAGAATAGGGCTGTCTTTACAGAGCTGGATATCCAGGATATCCTCAGAATCATCCTTATCAAGCATCCACTCACACAATCAGCCTACTCCAGCTCCTGGTCGCTCCCAATCCATTCACTCTTGCTTCTCTGCAGCCGACCTCTTCGTTCTCTGCTCTGCACCTCAGCTGAAGACCACTCTCTCCTACACCACCAGCACACTGCCAGTTCCCCAAAGGAAGCAAAACCACAGCTACACCTTTGAACCTCCCTCTCTCTGGTCGCTAACCACACCTCACCAGAGAAACATCCCTCCAATCGCTGTCAACACCTGCAGCCAGCCCAACATCCAGCCCAAGCCACAGCACCAAAGCGGCTCCCTCTGCATCCCCCAGGCGGCCTTCCTTCCGGTCGGCGGACCACCAATCACCACAGCAGTCTCCAACGCTACCTTTCTCTGTCTCACCAGCAGCAGCAATTGCCTTCGCCGGCGCCAAGGCACCTTGCCCTCCACTCTCTGCTTTCAAAGGTGACCACCTTCACGTTGGCACCACTCCTTTGCTTCAGCTACTACACACCCAAAAATGTCTGAGCCTGTCAGTCGCCTCCCTGTTGCTAGTAGCTGCAGCCAACACCTAGCCCAAGCAAACCTTCTTCCCTGCGCATCCAGCCCCTCGCCAGGCAACTCCTCTGGCAGACCAAAACCAAAACCAACCCACCTCTGGTCCTCGCGTGCGCACTACAGGTGGCTGGCGGCTCTCTTTTCTTTGGTTGCACCAGCCACCGCCTACACGACCACCACTACTCTTCGCTTCCTCTGCTTCGTCGCTTACCAGTCGGCAGCTGCTGCATCAACACCCAACGCAATACCCTTTTCCTTCTTTTTCCAGAGGCAGCTCTTTCCTCAGTCGCCAGCAAAACGGTCTCCTCTATGTCCCGCTTCTCTGCTTCAAAAGAAACGAGTCAAGGCCGCCTTCCAACTGGCAGCCCTCTCACCTATCATCGCCTCTGCAGCCACTGCTAGCCCATCAAAAACTAGGGACCCTGCCCCCACTCCTGTCCTCTGTGATGGCTGCTGCTCCTCGGCGACCTTGGTTTTGTCGCCTGCACGCTCCTTTTCCTAGAACCCGCCAGCTGCCTTCTACCTTTTTCTGGAAGGATTTGCCCTGCGCCACCTCTCCAACCATGCACACGTACATCACCTTCCATATATGAACCTTAAAGATTTAGCTGATACACACATTTTATTGGGCATCCCAATAATTAATCTCCTCCATGCTTCCATGCTCACCTTTGAATGCAACTTACAACACAAGTCCCGATTTTATTTTGAGGGCGCGCACCCATATAGAGCGACCAAATAACTGACACCACCTCCAGCAGACTACGCTTCGGACAAGCTTGTGCTTCCAGAATTTAATCATTTCTCTTGCGTATACACTTCCATTAAAACCAAAAGCCTGACTGCCGCATCCACGACGCCCACACTGAGTCAATGGGTGCTCCCATGACTTTACCACAACACGAACAACACTCATGTACACATGTACAAGTTGAGTTTGAGGTTCCCAAAAAACTACACACACCGCCGCCCCGCGAGGGATGAAGTATTCAGTCGATTGGCCATACGACCAGATTCACCCACACCTCTTCTTCACTTCTCTAGTTGGAGTCTCCCCAGGATGTTGCCTCCACAAGCTGCTAGAGCTCCTCCATTGCCAGGGGGTTGAGCTCCACAAGTGAAGAGATAAGAAAAATGAGGAGAAAATGACCTAATCTACACCACAAGGGGCCTAATCAACCTAGGCTCTAGATACCATGTTGAGAAAACGTGGTGCTCATGCTAGATCAAGTGTGTGGAGGAAAAGAACTCACAAAATACAAGAACAATATCTTGCTTATTTAGTTGTTTATGAATACAACTAGGCCTTGCTCCATACAAAATGCCTCCTAGCTCCACCTTTAAATAGGTGAGCTAGTGGACCTTAAGTCCCTTCACACACACACCCTTCTCATCCCCTTCTACATAACCTTAGTCTCTTAATAAGTAAAGAGCTGCAGTTATACACACGGTATATACAGGTAATCACGATCCTTGGAACTATGAGGTAAATACCATCACATCTAGGCCTCAAGCAAGTTAGGGATTCCATACAATTGTGGTACTTCCATTTGAAGACCCAATTTCTAATTTATGAGTCTTCATTCGGAATATCAATTTGTATGAATTTCATCACATAATTACAATCTTTTACTCGTACTTCATAAATTTTTGACATTTTTTGCTTCTCGGTTGATCCATTTTAGTCAATTCGCTGTGATACCAGCTGAAAGATCCTTGCCCCCTCTGCGCAATGAATTCTGGGTGCTAGCAGTGGAAGTAGCACTTCTTACGCAAGGCAGAGCCTCTCACTCGAGGCCTCACCCACGGATATCCGAACAAGAGACTAATCCCTCGGTTCTTCCAAAACTGAATCCGAAAAAACTTCCCTTGCCCAACAGACATAGACAATTCCTCCAAGATATTTTATTCTAATGTAGTCAAGGTCTTAACTAACCAAACTGATCCGACCGAACTCGTAAGTCACATGGTCATATCAAGGAAGAGACTTGCACTTGGATCATAGAGACCAATGCTTTTTTCCTCATCAACAAGGACAACCATTGATTCTTTTCCATAGAGCAAGGGTTACCCAGGGTTTACTTCAACTATTGTAACTTAACAAAATTGAGTCTCATTTTAGGGATCCATCAGTCCAGCCTAACCCCATCCAATCCCATGGGTTAGCCAACCGCTGTAGTGATAGGATCCATTTAGGAATTTGGTTATGTTTTGCCCCAGGTACTAGGGGAAAGAGTTCCTAGGCCCCCTAGCCGGCGCTTCAAAGGAGCAAACTTCAAGATAGTCACACCACTTACACACCCAATAGGAAATTGCTTGTTTCATAGATTTAGCTGTCTTTAAAACAATCTTCTAATGAAACCATAGTATCACTGATCATAATCCTCCAAAATATCTAGCTTGAATTCTAATTTCCAATCATTCCTTCATCGGTATACCCTTGGCATCATTGGAGTCCAGAACGCTCACCACCTGCTCACTCAGGGGCCTTTTCAATAGTTCCTAGCTCATAGTACCCGGAAATATAACACATAAGAAAAATCCAGATGGACTCTCCGTTGAAGATCAGCAAGATCAACCAACATATCTATATAAAAGAGTCATGGACTCATTCGTTTGAGGACCAGCAAGGCCAATCAACCAGATCCATACCCGACTTCAGAAAAAAAACTCTAACTCCTTGTTCCATTTTCTTCCCCGATGCATGCGTGGGTATCTTCGGCGACCCAGATCCCGAGCACCATATGGTCAGCACTCTCTAGGCTCCTTCGCAGGTCACCTAACACTTCACTCATAGGCCGCTTCCTTGGTCCCTCATCCACCGTACTGGAAGCTCACCATTTAAACCGAGGCTGGTCAAGACCTCAGCCGACCTTGCTATGTGAGACGTCCTCCATTGACTCTCCATCAGCTATTACAACTTTATCACTTAGGTCTCCACCCCCCACGGCCTCATTCACAAGATGCTCAAAATGCTTCCCCAACATTCTTGACATAAAACAGGTTTCATAAATACAGTTTCTAATAACGAACTCTCATCTTTCCACATTGTTCCACATCATTTCTCGTTATTCCACGTTCTTCTACATCAATTCACATTACTTATTCCACATCTAGTCATATGTATTCCCATCGTCCTTCATCCATTCTCATCCAATCACATCATATTACATCTCATCACATCTATCCTCACATCACGTCACATCGTAACATATCGACTTCTTTTGATTAAGATCATCTATTCAAGGATGGAGACAATCCAACAATTGGAAAAAACTACTAACGTTGGGAGGCCAGTACCTAGAAGTAGAAATTCTTTTCACTACGATGATCTAGGCACTCCAGCAATTGGAAAAACTAGTAACATTGTGGAAGTGCCTAGATGATCAAATTACTGTAAACAGGGTGGGTTACTTCAAAGCCAAAGAGCTGGATTTTTATCAAGAAGGGGCACACAAAGAAAGAATACTATGCCATGGTGCCATCTCCATATTCCCACATACTTACATTGGGAGTGCCTCAATGATCAATTTACTACAAACGGGGTGGGTTACTTTAGAGCCAAAGAGCTCGATTCATATCAAGGAGTACCACACAAAGAAAAAAATACTATACCATGGTGCCATCTCTAGAGTGGCACATACTTATTCTTGAGAATGTGATAGGTTCTATAGAAAGTAGGCTCCTCAACTTCTTCATGTTGCCACCCTAGGGGATGGCCTATCTTTGATGAGTTTAAGCAATGGCATCTTATGACTATACAACTAAAGCATTCCATGGGCAAAGAGTCATTTTAAGACTAACAATGGAGGGTAGCACATAACTCATTATTATAAGGTTGCCCAAAGTGAACCAAACCTAGATTAAGCATAATGCCACCACAAAGGCAGAGATGATAGACCTATAGTATGTGAATCAAATAAATGTGAATGAACGGATGAGATGTGATATCATGTGAATCAGGATGTAAATGAATGATATGGGATATGAGTGGATGATATGTGATGAAAATGGATGTAAATGTATAAGTGAAGAATGGATGTGAATGTATATGTGAAAGAATTGATGTGAATGAGTATGTGAATGAATGGATAGAGATGTGTATATGAAAGAATGTGATGTGATGGAAAGAGATGTGATGTGTCATGAATATATATGGATGTGAATATGATGGATATGAAAGAATGTGAATGTGATGAATATGAATGAATGTGAATATGATGGATATGAATGAATGTGATGTGATGGGATGTGAATCGGGATAGATGTGAAAGAATGAGATGTGAGGCAAAATGAATGAGATGTGATGTGAGTGAATGTGATGTGGTCTGAATGGATGAGATGTGAATGAATGTGATGTGATGAGATGTGGATATGCATAGATGCGAGTGGATGAGATGTGGATATCCATAGATGCGAGTGGATGAGATCTGATGCGGATAAATGAGAAAAGATGTGATGAAATGGAAAATGAGAAAAGATGTGATGAAATGGAAAATGATGTGATGATGTGATGAGAATGGGAATACACATGAAATAAATGAGAATTGATGTGGAACAATGTGGAAAGACGAGAGTTCGTTATAGAAACTGTATTTATGACCTGTTTTTAAATGATTGGTTTATGTCAAGAATGCTGGGAAGCATTTTGACCATCTTGTGAATGAGGTTGTGGAGACCTAGTCTAATTAAGTTGCAACACAGCTAACAGAGAGTCAATGGAGGATGTCTCACGTAGCAAGGTCGACCGAGGTCTTGACCAGCCTCAGTTCGATTAAAATGGTGAGCTTTCAGTACGGTGGATGAGGGACCAAGGAAGCAGCCTATGAGTGAAGTGCTAGGTCCCATGAAGGATCCTAAAGGGTGTTGACCATATGGTGCTCGGGCTCTGGGTCACCGCGAGCGACGATACCCACGCGTGCATCGAGGAAGATATTAGAACAAGAAGTAAGAGTTGTTTTCTGAATTTGGACATGGATCTGGTTGATTGACCTTGCTGGTCCTCAAAACGGATGAGTCCATGCTCTTTTATATGGATCCGTTGGTTGACCTTGCTGATCTTCAACGGAGATTCTATTTTGATATGTGAATATATTGCCGGTTACTATGAGCTAGGAACTATCGAAAAGGCCCCCTGAGTGGACAGGTGGTGAGCGTTCTGGTTGCCAATGATGCCATAGGTACACCGATGGTTGGAATTAAGGATTCAACCGGAGATTTTGAGGATTATGATCAATGACTCTTTGATTTCATTAAATGATTGTTTTAAAGACAACTGATTCTATGAAAAAGGCAATTTCATATTGGTGGGTGTGTAAGTGGTGTGACTAATTTTAAGTTTGCATGAATTCCTAGCTAGGGGGCCTGGGAACTCTTTTCCCTGGTACTCGGATCAAAACCTAACCAAATTCTTAATTGGATCCCATCACTAAAGTGGTTGGGCAGTTGGCTAATCCACGGGACTAGATGGCTGGACTGATGGATCCCTAAATGAGACTCAATTTTGTTATGGTACGATAGATGAAGTAAATCCCAGACAAAATTGTTCTATAGAAAAGAATCAACGGATGTGCCTCTCAATGAGGAAAAAAGCGTTGGTCTCTATGATCCAAGTGCAATCTTTTCCCTGATCTGACTATGGGACTTACAGGTTCGATCAAATTAGTTCAGTTAGTTAAGGCTTTTGACTACGTTAGAGAAAAATTATCCTGGAGGAATCACTCGTGCTTTTCAGGCAAGGGAAGTTTTTTCGGGTTCGGCTTTGGAAGAACCAATGGATTAGTCTCTTGTCCGGATATCCGTGGGTGAGGCCCCGAGTGAGGGACCCTGCCCTGTGCAAGAAGTGCTACTTCTACTGCTAGCACCCTTGAATTCGTTTGTGCGGTGGAGTCAAGGATCTCACAGGTTGGGCTCCATATATCAAAATGTATCCCAAGCCTAAAGCGACATATCTCGATCAAGATACCAACTAATGCCACGCTAGCAGGTCCAGGTTTCTAGTCATCATCCATGTCACCACTACATGTCACCGCCACCACATCATCTCGATCGAAATATTGCCACTCGGATCCACATCAGGGCCACACTGTATCCCCTTAGGCATATTTAACTAGCCCATCTCCACCATCCACGTATCTCGAACGAGATATCAAAATCAAATCTCGACCATTCATTGTTCGAGGTAAAGGGATACAATCTCCACCGTCCACATATCTCGAACGAGATATTGAGATCAAATCTCCACCGTCCAAATAGCTCGTTCGAGATACAGAGATACAATCTCCACCGTCCAAATATCTCGTTCGAGATACAGAGATGCAATCTCCACCATCTAAATATCTCGTTCGAGTTACAGAGACGCAATCTCCATCGTCCATTTAGGCACGTTGGAAGATGCGATCTCAGCCGTTTAAATATCTCGATCGAGGTATATAATGAATCTCGACCGTCGACATACCTTGGTCGTGGTAATGACTTAACATCAAAGCCGTCCATGTACCTCGAACGAGATACTAATATCAAATCTCAGCCGTCGATCCTTCACCAGCCCTAAAATTAAGTGTGTATCTTGGCCGTATGTTTCACTAACCCTAAAATCTAGAGCGTACATCTTGCAAACCCTAAATTGCATGATGCCACTGAACCTCGATCGAGGTTATAAAACCAAAAAACTTTTTTTTTGCCTCATTGTCAGAAGTCGATTTCACTCTCCTTGCTCTCTTGATTTGGATTAGCATTAGTGGGCCCATTAGCATTGTTTTATAACTTCATTAGTGCTACTTAGCACTAAGCATTGGATCCTTCACGGCTTAGGTTTTAGCATGGAGTCACACGAGGAGGGCCACGAGGAGGGCCGCTCGTCTATTGTGGACCTCATCGCGGAGATAGATCGTGAGTTAGCAGCTATCCGTAGGAGTGCTAAAGACACACCGTCTACATTACATATCGTGGCAGACTTGGAGGCGATGCTTTCGTCCCTTCGTAGCCTTCACGATATTGTTTATGTAGATGAGTGGATAGCCCACCATCGCACCTCTCCTGTGTCACATGGCCTGACATATCGTCAGGTCTGTGATCTTGGTCCGCCAATTAGGGATGGAGCCTACTTAGATCTTTTCCTCGATAGTCGTGGGATGAGGCCTGGCAAGCCCCTTACTATTTCGCGGTGTTCGCATCCTCGTATGGCGGCACATATCTATAGTTGATATGTTGCCGCATATGGGAGGATGCCGAACAACCGCCAGATTCCCATATACTTTGCAAAGCAATTATATGCGGAGTTTGTCTTAGGGGAGGAGGTGGATTACACTAGCCATCGGCCGGGGGTGGTGCTGGCCGAGGCCGTCTCTAGGACCAGGGTAGGTGGCCTCCACCAGCCCTTCGTGTAGCTCCTACAGATCCTTCATTTGTGCCTATGTCGACAGTAGAGGCTCTTGGCACCCAGGTTGGCATCAACGTACGGAGTACCATGGAGAGCATCCAACACGTGGTGTGCCTGTTCTCACGATCGATACCGATGACAGATGTCAAGGTATTTATATATTTATTACTTCATAAGTTTTTTTAGTCATTTATTTACATGTTTATATGTATTTTTCTATATTTTTACATGAGTGGCATGGTTGATTGTGTCACGTAGGGTCCCACACCTACCACTGAGAGACTCACTCAGGAGTTGGTAGAGGCGAGAGCAGAGATTAACTGCCTTAAAGCTGCATTACAGACGGCAGAGGCAGCTACTGCAGAGGCACGGCATCTGAGAGAGTCTGACATCCAGCAGGTAGGTTTCTCTTGCATGTAAAAGAGTTATAATTAAGGTCCTAAGTTATAAATTTCTTTAAGTAATACCTAATGAGAGAGACTAATCAATTATTTTTATGCTTTACTTTTTTGCGTAGGCTCGGACCAAGGTAGAGAGCTCTAGAGCTGAGGTGCAGCATCACCAGATTATGGAGCGGATTGCCCAGCAGAGGGCAGAGCAGTTGATGCTGCATGTTCGAGAGTTTTGCAGATCCTCGGACGTGACAGTGCCTTACCTACCTTTATATCCACGGCCTGTTACAGAGGTTTTTCGACGACCTCTCCCTCAGGATGCACCACCCTTCCTACGTGAAGCGTGTTGTGCTCTATGTATCGAGGACATTGACACTACTGGTGGATATGCCCTGGGATGTGGATATTTTTTCCATTTGTCTTGCATCACCCAAGAGCTAGTACGCTTCTCAGCATGTCCCTCTTGCCGTGCACACGTCGACCTAGCGACATACAGAGTTTTGGGCATTGATGATCTTCACTCAAGCCTCGTTCGAGTAGATGCTAGGACTGGCATGCCTATTGATTTTACATCAGCCTACTGACTTGGGACTCGACGCCTTCGATGATAGAGATCAGGAGCCTGAGGTGCCTCCAGAGATTGAGTGGAGCTCACATGAGTTTGATGCATACCAGAGAGCCCTACACGAGAGCCAGATCATAGCATACGAGCGTGTGGGTGGTGCTGGTCCTAGTGACACCTCGGGTGATGGTGCTAGTAGCAGTGAAGCTTCTCATGAGCAGCGTGTCCTTACTGCAGAGGAGCTTACACGAGCAGAGTGGCAGACACGTACCATTGCAGGTTATAGATTTTGGGTTTACAAACAGAGACATCTTGCATTAGCACGACGTAGAGAGAGGGAGAGGGCTATAGCAGCTTTTGGGACTCGTGAGCTCCCAAGTACACCGGCACCAGCTCACGATCCTGCCTTTGAGGCAGACCTCCCCGCAGACATTCGACAACCCCCGCAGCCAGCACAGCCTCCTCGACATGCACAGCAGCCTCGACGTGCACAACAACCTCGACGCGCACGTCGACTGACAGTTAGAGATGACGATTTTGATTGGGTTGCCGTTGATAGTGACTAAACTCAGACTAGCTGGGTTAGCTCACTTACATTATACTTAGATTTATGGGTAGTGACTAACCTCAGACTAGTTGGGGTAGCTCATTTTTATTCTGATGTACTTATTTGATGTTTATATCATTATGAGTTTTTTCATTATTGAGTATCATTACATTTTAGTTGATGCTCTTGATTTTATTAAATTTTTTAACACTTTGGCTATCATATTGTTTGTTGAAAATCTCCATGCCATCGTACCCAAACATGCCCCGATGGGAACCAAACTTTGCAAGCATGTGGGGGGACCCCACCCCCATATGCATGCAAAGTTTAGTCACAATCGGAGCATGTGTTGGATTGGTAATTAGCGCACAATGCGGATTTTTCAAGTCTCTTGGTGCTTAAGAGGCCATGGAAAATCCGGGCCTTCCCCATACCATCATAACCAAACATGCTCAATGGGGACCAAACTTTGCAATCATGTGGGGGGGACCCCCACATGCTTGCAAAGTTTGGTCAAAATCGGAGCATGTTTGGATTGGTAATTAGCGCCCAGTGCGGATTTTTCAAGTCTCTTGGTGCTTAAGAGGCCATGGAAAATCCGAGCCTTCCCCATACCATCGTACCCAAACATGATCCAATGGGGACCAAACTAACCCACCCCCACATGCTTGCAAAGGTTTGTCACAATCGGAGCATGTTTGGATTGGTAATTAGCGCCCAGTGCGGATTTTTCAAGTCTCTTGGTGCTTGAGGCCATGGAAAATCTTGGCCTTCCCCATACCATCGTACCCAAACATGCTCCGTGGGGACCAAACTTTGCAAGCATGTGGGGGGGACCCACCCCCACATGCTTGCAAAGTTGGTTACAATCGAGGCATGTTTGGATTGGTAATTAGTGCCCAGTGCAGATTTTTCAAGTCTCTTGGTGCTTAAGAGGCCATGGAAAATCCAGGCCTTCCCCATACCATCGTACCCAAACATGTCTAATGGTGGGGACCAAACTTTGCAAGCATGTGGGGGGGACGCACCCCCACATACTTGTAAAGTTTGGTCATAATCAGAGCATGTTTGGATTGGTATTAGCGCCCAGTGTGGATTTCTCAAGTCTCTTGGTGCTTCAGAGGCCATGGAAAATCTGGGCCTTCCCCATACCATCGTACCTAAACATGCTCCAATGGTTGGGGACCAAACTTTGCAAGCATGTGGGGGGGACCCACCCCCACATGCTTGCAAAGTTTGGCCACAATCGGGGCATGTTTAAATTGGTTAATTAGCGCCCAGTGTGGATTTTTCAAGTCTCTTGGTACTTAAGAGGCCATGGAAAATCCGGGCCTTCCCCATACCATCGTACCCAAACATGCTCCGATGGGGACCAAACTTTGCAAGCATGTGGGGGGGGACCCACCCCCACATACTTACAAAGTTTGGTCATAATCAGAGTATGTTTGGATTGGTAATTAGCGCCCAGTGCGGATTTTTCAAGTTTCTTGGTGCATGGAAAATCCGGGCCTTCCCCATACCATCGTACCCAAGCATGCTCCGATGGGGACCAAACTTTGCAAGCATGTGGAGGGAACCCACCCCCATATGCTTGCAAAGTTTGGTCACAATCGGGGCATGTTTGGATTGGTAATTAGCGCCCAGTGCAGATTTTTCAAGTCTCTTGGTGCTTAAGAGGCCATGGAAAATCCGGGCCTTCCCCATACCATCGTACCCAAGCATGCTCCGATGGGGACCAAACTTTGCAAGCATGTGGGGGGGCCCCACCCCCACATGCTTGCAAAGTTTGGTCATAATCGGGGTATTTTTGGATTAGTAATTAGCATCCAGTGTGGATTTTTCAAGTCTCTTGGTGCTTAAGAGTCCATGGAAAATCCGGGCAAAGTTTGGTCACAATTAGAGCATGTTTGGATTGGTAATTAGCGCCCAGTGTGGATTTTTCAAGTCTCTTAGTGCTTAAGAGGCCATGGAAAATCCGGGCCCTCCCCATACCATCGTACCCAAACATGCTCCAATCGGGGCATGTTTGGATTGGTAATTAGCACCCAGTGCGGATTTTTCAAGTCTCTTGGTGCTTAAGAGGCCATGGAAGATCCGGGCCTTCCCCATACCATCGTACCCAAACATGCTCCGATGGGGACCAAACTTTGCAAGCATGTGGGGGAGACCTGCTTGCAAAGTTTGGTCACAATCGGAGCATGTTTGGATTGGTAATTAGTGCCCAGTGCGGATTTTTCAAGTCTCTTGGTGCTTAAGAGGCCATGGAAAATCCAGGCCTTCCCCATACCATGGTACCCAAACATGCTCCGATGGGGACCAAACTTTGCAAGCATGTGGGGGGGACCCACCCCCACATGCTTGCAATGTTTGGTCACAATCAGAGCATGTTTGGATTGGTAATTAGCGCCCAGTGCGGATTTTTCAAGTCTCTTGGTGCTTAAGAGGCCATGGAAAATCCGGGCCTTCCCCATACCATCGTACCCAAACATGCTCCGCCGATGGGGACCAAACTTTGCAAGCATGTGGGGGAGACCCACCCCCATATGCTTGCAAAGTTTGGTCACAATCGGAGCATGTTTGGATTGGTAATTAGCGCCCCAGTGCGGATTTTTCAAGTCTCTTGGTGCTTAAGAGGCCATGGAAAATCCAAGCCTTCCCTATACCATCGTACCCAAACATGCTCCGATGGGGACCAAACTTTGCAAACATGTGGGGGGGACATGGTGATGGTGATTTTCAACAAACGATATGATAGCCAAAGTGTTAAAAAATCAGAAAACCATGAACATCAACTAAAATGCAATGATCCTCAATAATGAGAAAACTCATAATGATATAAACATCAACTAAGTACATCAGAATGTGAGCTAATACAGCCACTCTGGGTTTAGCCACTAACTCAAAAGATCAAGGTATTTTGAAAATGAGCTACCCCAGCTATTCTGAGATTAGTCACTCCCAAAAAATCTAAGTACAATGTAAGTGAGCTAACCCAGCTAGTCTGAGTTTAGTCACTATCAAGATAGAGATCTACTCAATAGCACCCTCTCTAGCTCTCAACTGCTCTAGAATGCTCTCATGGTCATCCACTCAAAGCCGAAAACGAGGGTGAGAACTATGTTTTCGGCTCTGTACTCGATCAAGAGTGAGCCTGGTATAGCAACCACTAGATGAGAGAACTGAAATGCCTCTAGCTCCCACTTCCACTGCTGGAACTCAAGACTCCCCCGATGAAGTGAGGCTCTACAGTCAATCATGCCACCATCCACATGCCAAAAAAATCTCCTGACAATCCGAGCATCACGTTTGGGATACGATGATGCTGCACTCCCACACAAATGTTGGGAGCACCACTCGACTACGTGGCCCGCATCTCTGAACCGCTGAGCATCCTGTCGCCGCACCTGATGATGCCTCAAGGCACGTTTCACACACGCGCCTGCACCATCTTGCTCTCCCTTCCCGTGACCAGTCTCAAAGAATGACCAAATCACTGGGATACTAGACTGCACATGCCACCTACTATAAATCCATAAAAGATAGTCTTAGTTATTGTTTTCTTTAAGATGTTCTAGTGAATTTAGTTTAATTGCAAATATAAGAGAACCATAAGTACTACCTGTAGAGCCAATAGAATTGTCGTGAGACTTGAACTGTGCACCACAACCATTCGACCAAACCCATCGCTGGCCACGTATGATCCCACAATCTCCTAAAAAATCTTCATGGAGACGAAAACAGTGTTGCACAAAATGTGCATCATGTGAACGATCATCACTGATATAGAAATGATACTCTCGAATAATGACACGGGTCTCGGGGGTACTCGCTATCCCATCTACATGAGCCTCTACATGTTGATAGCTAATGTGGACCATAATAGCAACCTGGTGAGGTAAGCAATACATACGTTTAGGACACAAAAAATCAAATAAGTAATGTAGCTCAAACACGAAACAAATATTATGAAATATAACCATTACCTGCTCTGAGAAGTAATACTCAGATTGTATCTCCTGAAAAGGTGTGAAGGTGTAGTTCTCTGCAAAATCAATCACAGAGACGACCACACCAATAGGAAACTCTGCCAGGCATGCTCGGAACTGACGATCTTGCCACTTGGCACAATGACTGTGCTATATATAGGGGTAGATTTGCTCCCTAAATGTGGCTGTGAAGTGACAACGTGGTGTATGTTTGTCCATGAGCTGCAACTTCCTGGACTGTCCAACCACTCTGGAGCTGGTGTGTCACATACTCATAACGTTGTCATGCCACTATCTCTTGGTCACTTGCATCAAGATCTACCATCTGTAGATGTGCAAGTGAACCACATGATGTGCAATTGCTTTCCACACAAGGCATCCTATGGAACTAGGCATCCTCCGTGCGTGCACACAAAAGAGAGTGGATGAAATCACGAGAACTACGAGGCAACTCTCTATGCCCACTAAGAGAACGGAACACATCATAAAAAAGTTTGAACTCAACATGGTAGCGATAACATGTGTCACGCTGACGTGAGTACCTCACAAACCAAGGCTTACACCCGTCAAATGACCTTTGCCCAATTTTAAGCTCTGGATACGAAGCCACAAACTGAGAATACAACTCAGTTTGGGTCATTTCAAGAAAGCAAGCACCGTGCTCAATGAACACTCCTCTTGTCACTCTCTTACGTAAAGCTTTCTTGAAAAGTGGCGAGGCACGACAATTCTCCTCCCAAAAACTTTCTATCAAGGTTCTAGTGGTTTCATCTAGTAGGCGATCATGCCTAGCTACACGACCACTACTCGCCCACAAAGCACCAATCTCATTGGCATCTAAACTTTGTTGTCTAATAGACCCAACTCTAAGTACGTGTGGTGGTATGGAAAGGATGCGAGATGTGGCACTAACCTTACCCTTCATTTGGGAGCTACTTATGGCTGCCACAATAGCCCGTCGAGCAGCCAAAGCGTCCGCAGAGTTCCTCTTCTTGTTAACTATGTAGGAATGACGAACACTTAGCACCACCATGCCAGCTCTCCTCTCTCTTCGACCTCCAATGTCGGAAAGCGCCCTGCAGTTGGCCATGTTGGGCAGATCAATCAAAGCATCAAGCATACATGCCTGTGATGAAGGCGTGAGGTCTTTGAAATAGGAATGGAAGATTGCATGGGCACGACGATGTGCCCCTGACTTTGATAGTTCTTTCCTATCCACACAAAGGGCGCCCAAAGGAGGGGGAGTGGGTTCTTGTAGAAGAGAAGGGGACTCAGGAAGGGCGGGTTCATGTGGATTATCTAAACTAAGGGGTAGTGGGGGGAAAGAGGGCAGAGGAAGAGGAAGTGGAAGAGGAGGAGCAAGGCGTGGATCATCGCCAACGGAAGGTGTTGCTCGTTGACGTGCTCTCCACTCTCTCTTTCTCTCACAAGCTACCCTTCTGCTCTCCTCCTCTTGAACTTGGTAGACGGGGGGAAGTCTAGTCCTATCACGTTTCCGACTCCTACAACTTTGAGAACCCATTCTCAAGGAAGCTAAGAGAGAAAATATTATAAAGGCTCAATGATGGGATAGTACTAGAGATAAGTGTGGGATAGTACTAGAGATGTGTGATTATATAGAAAAAATAGGTTATCCACTTCAAATCTCATTGGATTTCCTATCTAAGATTGATTGGATAATTAAGATAAACATAAAGATAATTAAAGATAAACTATTATCCACTTAAAAATCAATATTATTAATAATATTTATTAACAAGTCTAAATATTTATCATTACTAGATATATAAATATATCTTTAAATTTATCTTTTATCTTATAATTATATAACTGCTTTTTTTTAATAAAGTATTTTTTTCAACCACAACAATTTGGCATGTCATCTCTTAACACAGTGCGTATTACCAGTCTAGACACTCAAGTCCATTATGAGTACTATTTTGTTCGTACAAAGCCACCCAAGTGCTTTTTGGACAGCCACATGTTCGGACAAGAAACCAACCCAAAAATATGATGACCATGCGTATACAACTCAACGTACAACACAAGCATGTGAATGGGGGCTTACATTTGGATTTCTTTACACCACACATATGTATTTTGAGATAGCTACGAAGGATATCGTCTAATGCTATCTTTAAAGCACGTGAATGGGGGCTTACATTTGGATTGCGTTACACCACACAAACTGAGGATACCATTCTCTGGGCTGGTAGACCTCCTAATCCTGCGCCAAGGTCCCTAAGGACTCTGCTAAGGGGTTTGTTTGTTTGCCTCCTCTTCTCTCTCTCTCTGTGATGCCACAAGGTGTTGGCTCTTGCTATGTCTCATCTCTCCACAACCTGCAGCAAACATCCCTCGCTGTTTGTTTGTTTGACCACCGCCCTTAATCCTCTTGGTTTCGTCACTCCTGTAAATGACGCCATCTCCATGCCCCTGGCTATGGCCTACTACTAACCTAGAGATCTTTCAACTTTAACTTTCTCTGTGGTGCCATGTGAGCTGCCGAGTCTGTTTATGCTTTTCTGCTTCTTCTTCGACACCAAATCCCAATCACCCTTAGGTCTCTTTGATGGATTGTGAGCTGCACTCTTCTTCGTGTACCTCTCTCTTCTTTGCACATTTGACTCTGCTCATTGCTGCTTGAACGTCTAGCTTGCTTGATAATTTATTTCTCTGTTGTTCTATGCTCCTCCTAAGCATAACATGCATTCCATTCATTCTTTGTTTCCAAATGCAAAACATACCTTTCGCTCAATATTTCCTTGTGGGCTCTCTCAGTTGTACAACACCATGTGCTTTCTCATGAAAAATATTTCACATGTGGTTCGACCTTCTCGAGCATCTAAAACAACACCTTTTCTTACAAAGCAAGCAACATATGTGTCTCTCGTTGAAGCACTCTTCTATTTGCCCAAATCCATGGACATCTTAATAGCTCCTTGATATTGTTGATGACACCATAGTTCCCCCTTCTTCTCTAAGCATTCCAAATGGTGTAGCCTCCACATGGTAATAAGTGTGCTACTTTTTTCTCTACACATAAACCATGATAAACCAACACTCTAAAAATAAGCATATACCACATGAGATATTGTGTGAATGGTGAGAGCCAGATGAAAGCATGTGGAAAAGGGATTGCCATAGGGCATGACACATGTAGAGGAGATTGGGCAATCCACATGAGATATTGTGTGAATGGTGAGAGCCAGATGAAAGCATGTGGAAAAGGGATTGCCATAGGGCATGACACATGTAGAGGAGATTAGGCTAGATGCTATCTATATTAGAAGCCTCTCATTGTATGGTTTTTCAACCCATTACAATAAAGATTGAGTTGAGTGTACCTATTCTCTTCCATTAGTGTGCTAAATATCATTATGGGTTTTCTTGATTATTTTGAGACTCCTTAAGTATATGCTATTCATGTGATTAGATTAGACTTAATATGATTTCTCAATTTCTTAACATGGTATCAGAGCAAGGTTTAGCTAAGCTTAGATTGATGTGTGCTTATTTTTAGAGTATTGGTTTATCATGGTTTGTTTATAGAGGAAAAAAATCGCATACTTATTATCATGTGGAGGCTACATCATATACAATGCTGAGAAGAAGGGGGAACTACCATCATCAACAATCTTAAGGAGTTCCTGCTAGAAATAATTTTATGGCATAGTGTAAGTTTCGTGTTGTAATTTTGGTCACAAATTATGTTAGGATGCCCATACATTTAGACAAGTTAAAGAGTGCTTTAATGAGAGGCACATCAGTGCTATAAGAAAAGTTATTGGTTTGTAAGAAAACCTCTAAGGTGCATTCACACACTCAACCAAATAACTTGAGCTTACATATTTCAACGCCCCCTCTCAAGCGAAAGGTGTTTACTCACACTTGACCACTATCCAATCATTATGCTAAATTCATCTTTCAATACTCCTCCTCAATGTTAAATTAGAGTGTTCTACTCAGTGTGTGTGTGTCTCCTAGTCTAGACACTCAAGTCTATTATGAGAATCATTTTCCTTGGGCGGAGCCACCCAAGTGCACAAAAAGCATCCACATGTCTAGGTAAAGAATCGATCCAAAAATATGATGCTCATGCTATGTGCACAACTCAATGCACACCATATTATAAACCATTTCGAGACCCATGGGCTCAATGTTAAAATGAGTGATACTAGAGTGCCAAGTCACCTAGTCAAAGTTATCCACATGAGCTATCAAAGCTTTGTTGTACCTCCCTCATATAATAGGGAATCAAATCAAGCAAGCTCTCAACCCTCTTTATGAGTGCAGGTCTTAATCTTGTAACTTAATTATGCTTAAGTGTAAAGCCTAATTAGTTTAGTTCATCCATTATGGTTGTTCTTAGGTATCATCCACCCTAGCTTAGCTTAGCAATAATAATCACATGTAATTAGTATAAGATTGATTCACTTTCACCATCACCATCTCCATCATGGGAGCTTAGATCTTCAAGTTTTAACATGGTATTAGAGCCAGGTTCTTGCTCCCTTTAGCTTAGCATTTATCTCTCTAAGCTCACATTGCATTAATCTCAGCCTATAAGCCATTTGCACTCCCTTAAGTCCACCCTTATCTTTTACCCAAGAGAGAGGCCTGAGATTGCAAAGCCTTATTCTCCACAGTCTCTTGACCATTGTCCAAGATTTTTTAGACAGTCTCCATCTCCTTGGCCTTTAATTTCACTAGGCAGATTCAACTAAAATTGTCTCTCCAGGTCGGGTATTTCGCTCTACAGCACCAACTAGTCTTTTCACTCATTCTATGTCGTCACTTGCAAATCAACCAAAGCCATCTTAGTTGTGGGTTAGCAATGCTATAAGCTACCCACTATTGAAATATACAAGTGAATAGGATGTTTGCGGGAACAAGCCCTTAGCAAGAGGCTGTAAAAGAGAATCTATAAATGAGTGAGAAGCTATGAAAAGGTGAGAGGTATCTACTGGGAGAGAATAAAGGGTAGCATGAGACGATTTAGGATGTGTGGAGATATTCTGGGAAGAGGTGGAGAGAATCAAGCAAAAGAGGTGGAGTGAATCAAGGAGAGATCAGTGGGATTAGATGCTTGGATGTAAACTCTATAAATTGAGGCATTGGCCTAATGAGAATTTGCTAGTTTTTTATTATCCATGCCTACATTAAGCTATCAGTTAATTGCTCACTAAATCGTGTCTTAATCATCGTCTAATCTCTTTGTTAATCATGTTGAGTCTTGCATTTGATCTACCATAGCTCATCACATTGCTGCAAATTTAACATGGTATCAGAGCCTAGCTTAGAATCCATCAAATTTATGAGCCCATTATCTTGCTAATCACCTAGTTAATTAGGATTAGTAGATAATTAATTTTTTAATCATTTTTCAACAAGCCTCCTGTACCCACAACTGGTGGAGGGGCTTGATCTCCCTCCAGGCTCAACATTAAGAAATAACCTCTTAGCCACACACAGCTAGAATCCCTATGCTTCAACCCATCAAGACGAATCATGAAACCGCCAAGAGAAGCTGCAGATTTTTGTGTTTTTTCAAGCGCCCTTTTTCTGAAGCAAAACTGAGATCCTCTCTGCACCAGAAGCAATTGTTCTAATTCCTCTTGGCCCCAAGGGTTTTCAAGAGTGCTCTACATGCTGGTGATGTCAGATTTGTGAAATTCCTCAAGGAGAAGTGGAATCAAGCTCTACATCAAATCTGCCGACTTTGGTAAAACAGAGATTAAGCATTCAATGTTTGGTCAAATCTTGTGTTTCTTGGCTTAATCCTCTACTAGACTAACTTCTATTGATGGCTTTGAAAGGAGTTGAGCTCATTTGAATTCTAAGGCCCCAGATTTGGCCTCCCTGCATACTCTGTTTTTTGCACACAAAACAAAGGATTATTTTACTAATTAGTGATTAATCAATACTAATCATTATATTTTGGTATGATTAAGGGTTAAAATTAGCCATTAGGTATCTGATACAGATCCCTATAACTTCAAATTACAATTTGGAGATGTTTTGATAATCCGACCATTCAGTATAGATTTGTTACCCTTTGCTTTATGTAATTTTTGGTGAATTTATGCTGATAAATCTGTTGTAATCATCACCTAAACACTAGATTGAGTTGTAAAAGGGTAGACACTGCCCTTGAATCTTGAAATTAAATCAAGAGGTAAGACCCCCTTCACATCATCATGAGCATGGCACAAGAGATAGCCAAATTTAATGGGGAGCGGAGCAGTTTTATACATGGCAAACAAAAACCATGTATTTGCTCATGATGAAAAATCTATGGAGGCTAGTTGAGGGAAGAGATGAATGCCCAAAGGTGAGTGGGAAAAATGAGTGGAAGATCAGGAATGAGAAAGCATTAGGACTCATCGCGCTCAGTTTAAATGATGAAATCATTCATCACATCACAGGGATACAATGGGCAAAAGATGCATGGGATGAACTCAATAAATTATTTGACACTAAAGCAAAAAATTCAAAGATAAATTTATTAATGAAATTCTACAAACTTGATATGAAGGAAAGTGAACCTTTAATCACACACTTGAACAAATATACAAAAGCATTAAGCAACAATTGGCAGCCATTGGCAAGAAGGTAAAAGATGATGAGGCACTAGCAGTGCTTCTAATGAAGAGTGTGGACAAAGGTGATTATGAAAACATTATAGCAACCTTAAAGAATGTACCTAAATTGAAGCTGCACGAGATAGAAGGAGCTCTACTAGAGCAAGAGACCAAGGTCAAAGAGAAGAAATGGCTAGACTCAACAGCTGGAGAGAAAAAATCATTCTTCACCCGAGGAGGATTCTCACGAGGACAAGGACGAGGAAGAGGCAGAGTAGGAGGAAGGACCTTCACTTGCCACAACTGTGGGAAGCCAGGACACATGGCAAGAGACTGCTACAGCAAACCCAATGGTGGAGAAGGAACGGGTTCATTATATGTAAATCCTCTATATCACGTCTGGATAGCATTTTTGCTTATAATTTCGAGGTCTTAGATTTACTCATATATATTGCTAGTAAAAAGCTACAGATATACCCACGATATATACGGGTAATCATGGTCCTTGGAACTATAAGGTAAATACCATCATATATAGGCCTCAAGCAAGTCAGAGATTCCACACAATTGCGGTACTTCCATCTGAAGACCCAATTTCCAATTTATGAATCTTCATTCTGAATATCAATTTGTATGAATTTTATCACACAATTATAATCTTTTACTGGTACTTCATAAATTTTTGACATTTCTAGCTTCTCGGTTGATCCACTTTAGCCAATTCGCTCTGATACCAGCTGAAAGATCCCTGCCACCTCCGCGCAACGAATTTCGTGGTGTTAGCACAGTGGAAGTAGCACTTCTTGCGCAGGGTAGAGCCTCTCACTCGGGACCTCACTCGGATATCCAGGGACAAGAGACTAATCCCTCGGTTATTCCAAAACCGAACCCACAAAAACTTCCCTTGCCCAGCAAACATAGGCGATTCCTCTAGGATATTTTATTCTAACGTAGTCAAGGTCTTTAACTAACCAAACTGATCCGACCAAACCCGTAAGTCTCATGGTCAGATCAAGGAAGAGACTTGCACTTGGATCATGAGACCAACACTTTTTTCCTCATCAAGAGGCACAACCGTTGATTCTATTCCATAGAAAAAGGGTTATCCGGGATTTACTTCAACTATCGAATAACTTAACAGAATTGAGTCTCATTTTAGGGATCCATCAGCCCAGCGTAAGCCTATCCAATCCCATGGGTTAGCCAACCGCCCAACCACTGTAGTGATAGGATCCATTTAGAAATTTGGTTATGTTTTGCCCAGGGTAGTAGGGAAAAGAGATCCCAAGTCCCCTAGCCTTCAAGCAAACTTCAAGATAGTCACATTACTTACACACCCAATATGAAATTACCTATTTCACAGATTCAACTGTCTTTAAAACAATCTTTTTAATGAAACCATAGTATCACTGATCATAATCCTCCAAAATATCTAGCTTGAATTCTAATTTCTAATCATTCCTTCATCGGTGTACCTATAGCATCATTGGTGGCAACCAGAACGCTCACCACACCTGTTCACTCAGGGGCCTTTTCAATAGTTCCTAGCTTATAGCACCCAAAAATATAATCACGTAAGAAAATCCATATGGACTCTCCCTTGAAAATCAGCAAGATCAACCACCAACAGATCCATATAAAAGAGCCATTGACTCATTCGTTGAGGACTAGCAAGGCCAATTAACTAGATCCATGCCCGAGTTCAGAAAACAACTCTAACTCCTTGTTCTATTTTCTTCCCCAACGCACACGTGGGTATCTTCGGTGACCCAGAGCCCGAGCACCGTATGGTCAGCACCCTCTAGGCTCCTTCACTGGTCACCTAGCGCTTCACTCATAGGCTGCTTCCTTGGTCCCTCATCCATAGTACAAGAAGCTCACCATTTAAATCGAACTGAGGCCGGTCAACCGACCTTGCTATGCGAGACGTCCTCCATTGACTCTCCGTCAACTGTTGCAACTTTATCACTTAGGTCTCCATGACCTCATTCATCACAAGATGGTCAAAATGCTTCCCCAGCATTCTTGACATAAAAGAGTCATTTAAAACCAGGTTTCATAAATACAATTTCTAACGAATTCTCATCTTTCCACATTGTTCCATATCAGTTCTCGTTTCCAAATTCTTCTACATCAAATTCACATTGCTTATTCCACATCCAGTCATATGTATTCCCATCGTCTTCATCCACCAATCACATCATATTACATCTCATCACATCTATCCACATCACATCACGTCACAACATATCTATTCATATCACATCATATCCATCTATATTGATTCAGATCACATTCACATCTCACCACATCCATTCAGATATCATCAAATCACATTCACATCCATTCACATCTCATCGCATCCATTCACATCCATTCACATCCATTCACATCTCATCACATCCATTCACATCCATTCACATCCATTCACATCTCATCACATCCATTCACATCCATTCACATCCATTCACATCTCATCACATCCATTCACATCCATTCACATCCATTCACATCTCATCACATCCATTCACATCTCATCGCATCCATTCACGCATCCATCACATCTCATCGCATTCATTCACATCTCATCACATCCACTCACATCTCATCACATCCACTCACATCTCATCACAACCATTCACATCTCATCACACCCATTCACATCCATTCACATCTCATCACACCCATTCACATCCATCACACCCATTCGCATCCCACATTCATTCACATCTCGTCACGTCCATCCTCAACTTATCACATCTCGTTCATATCCATCCACATCACATCACATTCATTCCATCCACATTACATCACATTCACATCTATCCACATCACACCACATCCATTCATAGCTCATCACATTTATCCACATCCAATCATTCATTCACATTCACATTCACATCTATCCACATCCATCCATTCATTCACATTCACATTTATCCACATCCATCCATTCATTCACATTCACATTTATCCACATCCATCCATTCATTCACATGTACATCTATCACATCACATCAGATCTCATTCTCATTCACATCCATTCATAGCTCATCACATTTATCCACATCCAATCATTCATTCACATTCACATCTATCCACATCCATCCATTCATTCACATTCACATTTATCCACATCCATCCATTCATTCACATTCACATTTATCCACATCCATCCATTCATTCACATGCACATCTATCACATCACATCTCATTCTCATCCATCTACATCACATCAGATCTCATCCACATCTCATCACATCCACTCATATCTCATCACATCACATTCACATCTTATCATATCACATTCACATCTCATCCAACTGCATCACATGACATCTCATCCACATCTCATCACATCCACTCACGTCTCATCACATCACGTTCACATCTTATCACATCACATTCACATCTCATCCATCTACATCACATCACATTCACATCTCATCCATCTACATCACATCACATCTCATTACATCCACTCACATCTCATCACATCACATTCACGTCTTATCACATCACATCACATTCACATCTTATCACATAACATTCACATCTTATCACATCCACTCATATCTCATCACATCACATTCACATCCACTTTTAGTACCGTTTTCTACTTTCGATAGGACTTTTCTTAGTTCTGCCAATTGCTTGGCCTAGTTAAAGGTACTTTTTCTCGATCCCATTGAATCTACATTTTCTACTTTCGATAGGACTTTTCTAAGTTTTTGCCAATTGCTTGGCCTGGTTAAAGGTACTTTTTCTCCATCCCATTGAATCTACGTATCAGAGTGTTGTTGAAGGTTTAAAAAGGAAAAATAAACCTTATCAGAATTGAATAGTAAAACTCAAAAAGAGCATTTATGTAATGTATTTTCATTCCTTAAGCTTCATTAATGAGAATTAATTCTAAACTTCCGTTTACTCGTTGGATCCTCGATCCTCGCACAAGGGATTCCAGATTCTCTTTTCTGAATAATAATTATCCAAGTTTTCTCGATGGATATTTTCACATTCTTTCTCAAATTTCTCAAGTAAGATATATTCAATATTGTTCTTTTTGAATAAAAGATTCATGGGATTTACAAAAATCAATTCTACCCATATTTTCTAATAATAATAATAATACTCAAAATTCCACTTTTGGTAAATACTCATAACTTGAATTATGCCAAAAATTTCTCTTTTACCATTTAATTACTTGGATCTCAAGTATCATAGGAATTCCTCTTTTTGCATAAAAATAAATTTATCAAAAATTTCTCTTTTCTTTTAATCAAATGTTTATGCATAAATACTAAAATTTATTTCCCATGAATATGATGAAAATCATTCTTTTTGCATAGGATGTCCAATCCTAGAATATGGTAGGAAGTCCTCTTTTAGCATTATGCATAAAAATAAGATATGTATTATTTTCTGAAAATTTTACCTTAGCTTCGCTGCCATTACTGATAATTCTCAATTTTTCCTAAAAGAGTAAAAGCTTGTAATGAAAATATAATAGTAGTTCCTCTTTTATGTTTAAAATCAAACTATGAATTTAAATCATGATTTTAACCATAATTATAAGCATAACTATGATTATCACACTTGATTAAGCTAATTTCAACATTCCTCTTTTTCCAAATTGTTAGGATAATCCATTTCTCATTTAGAATGAATTAAAGTAGTTTTTAACTACTCATAGACAATCTAAAAGAATTTACCATTATTTTAATAGCACAAAATCATGAAAAGGGTTGGTTAGAGGGTCTACCTCTGGGCTTTCCCTCATTTTGGCAGAAAGGAACCTGTTTACTCTAGAAGGAAGGAGCCAGAGTCTAGAATCTTGGTCCCTGACTTCCCTGCCCCGAAAACCTTGATCCAAAAGGAGTTGGGCAATCCATACTGTGATGTCCAAATCCTTGACAGTTATAGCATTTAACTCCTTTGTTCAAGGGTGGAACTTCTAAAGTTGAATTCCAGGGGATTGAGTTCTGAGAAAAGGACTTTTCTTCCATTCTGGAACTTCCCATATCCTGAGATTGACCTTGTTGTCTCTTAGGCGGTGGAAAGTTGGAATCACCTTTTGGAGCTAGAAATCTTTTAAAAGATGATGGTGCTAGCTTCAGCGGGACCTTGACAACAAAGGCCTTGGCAAAATCCTTCGCCATACATACGGCTTTGGATATAGAAACTGGCTTGGCATTCTTCACCACGGCATTTAAGGGTTCGTTCATTCCCTGAATAAACCTGGCCATCAACTGTTCTCCATCTAGCGGTGGCGAGTACTTGAGGAGGAGAGTGAACGCTTGGTGATACACTTCAATAGTTCTGTTCCCCTGGGTTAACTCTAAGAATTCATTCATCTTGGTAGTTTTTAACTACTCATAAACAATCTAAAAGAATTTACCATTATTTTAATAGCATAAAATCATGAAAATATCATTGTCTTAATCTCTAGCTTATCAAGCCTAGAGTTTAGCTTTGAATTAAGAGACTATCATTGAGAAGCATCTTTTTCAAAGGGATTTAGCCATAAAGATGGCTATTCTTTTAGAGAGAGAGAGAGATTTACTTAAAGAAAGCATTATAATTAAGCATAAAGATTAACTTTCTCTTAATTAAACATTAAGACTTTTAGGGAAAGCTTGATTTGAATTAAAACAATCATTTAGAAAGCTTCTCAAGCTTGAGAGGGGTTGAGAAGAAGAAAGTCATTGAGAAAATTAGAAAAAACCATAAAAATCGATTTTACCTAGCTTGATTCTCTATTAGCAGTGATGTCCCTGATCAATCAATTGGTCCACCAAGAGGAGAAGAGCAACTCCAAGAGTTGTTGTAGAGAGAGAGAAACTCCAAGCTCCCAAGAGAGAGGAAAATTTAAGGGATAATAGAAAATATGATTATTTTAATATAATACTGGCATGGTATAGCTCCAATATGAAAATACAAAGGAATGAGGGTTTATTTATAGGTGAGGGAGGCCACTAACCAAGTCCAACTGGGTTCTAGAATTTTTGAGGTTCAGTTTGACTCAATTTGGATAGGATTTGGACCACTTTGGCTCCCTTATTGATTTAGTTAGATCCAAGAGAGAGGAGATATAAAAATATCACATTTTTTTGAATTAAAAAACCCTTCCACACATGTGAAAAAGGTGCCTACCTCAAAGGTCCTACTTTCCTTACCAAGGTGTCAAAAATGCATCATTACTCCAAAATATCTCATTTTTTTAATAATATCTCTTAATTTTTAACTAATAAACCTTGTACTCAGTCAACTCTTCATCTTATGTGAGCATTTACTCATTTTTGGGTATTTTCTTTTATTCTTTGGATTTATCTCATCCCAACACTTGGATTAATCCAATTGGCCTATTGGAACGTTAATTGGACCATAGTCCAAAAATTTCTAAAAATGTAGACCCTTAGACTAAGGTCCCTTGTACCATTTTCAATTAGTTCCTAATGCACATTGGAAAGTTCATTTTGAACTTTGTTTTAGGGGAATCCATTTTAGACATTGGGAGAATTTTTGTATCCAAAGATATCTCAATTTTGAATTACCTTCTCTCTAGGCCAAAATAGGTTAAAACAAGATGTTTATTCTATTTCAGAGAGGGGAATAATTACAAGAATAGAAGGGGAGGTTCTTACACCTTTAAGCCTCAAAAGCTGGAGGGAGGAATCTTACATCCTACCCTACTTAAAAAATACGAGATGTCCTCATCTCACATAGGTGGAGTATAATCTCTTTCGTCTTCTTCTTGTTCAATCACTTCGAGCATTACTGTCTTGGAAGTGGACGGCCAATCTAGGAACATCTCTTGGACTTCCCCCTTTTTTGAGGTGGAGGTCTTGCATTACTTTGCATTGAAGCTAAAAGGGGTTGGTTAGAGGGTCTACCTTTGGGATTTCCAAAGATATCTCAATTTTGAATTACCTTCTCTCTAGGCCAAAATGGGGTAAAACAAGATGTTTATTCTATTTCAGAGAGGGGAATAATTACAAGAACAGAAGGGGAGGTTCTTACACCTTTAAGCCTCAAAAGCTGGAGGGAGGAATCTTACATCCTACCCTACTTAAAAAATACGAGATGTCCTCATCTCGCATAGGTGGAGTATAATCTCTTTCGTCTTCTTCTTGTTCAATCACTTTGAGCATTACTGCCTTGGAAGTGGACGGCCAATCTAGGAACATCTCTCTTGGACTTCCCCTTTTTTGAGGTAGAGGTCTTGCATTACTTTGCATTGAAGCTAAGGGGGTTGGTTAGAGGAGAGTCTACCTCTGGGATTTCCCTGATTTTAGCGAAAACAAACCTAATTGCTCTGGAAGGAAGGAGTTGGAGTCTGGAATCTTGGTCCCTGACTTCCCTGCCCCGAAAACCTTGATCCAAAAGGAGCTGGGCAATCCATACTACGATGTCCAAATCCTTGACAGTTATAGCATTTCACTCCTTTGTTCAAGGGTGGAACTTCTGAAGTTGAATTCCAGGGGATTGAGTTCCAGGAAAAGGACTTTTCTTCTATTCTGGAACTTCCCATATCCTGAGATTGACCTTGTTGTCTCCTTGGCGGTGGAAAGTTGAAATCACCTTCTGGAGCTAGAAATCTTTTGAAAGATGATGGTGCTGGCTTCGGCGGGGCCTTGACAAGAAAGGCCTTGTTGAAATCCTTGCCATACGTACGGCTTCGGCGATAGAAACTGGCTTGGCATTCTTCACCAGGGCATTCAAGGGTTCATTCATTCCTCGAATGAACCTGGCCATGAACTGCTAGCAGTGGCGAGAGTACTTCAGGAGGAAAGCAAACACTTGGTGATAAATACAATAGTTTTGCTCCCATGGGTTAACTCTAAGAATTCATTCATCTTGGTTTCCAAAAGCCGGGAGGACAGAATCTCTTCCTTAGGTAAATCTTGAGATCATTCCATGTCTGGGTGTTCCAATCCAGACTAACTGTCCCGCAGCGGTTTGCCACTCTGGCTGTTTCCACTATCTTCAGCCTGTAAGAGTCACATTAGGGAAAAAGGGAGCTCATTTTGGGGCCTTTTACGGTTTGGAAAAATAAGCTCTCAACCAATGAACAGAGGGCCAACGTAACGTTGGAAATTCACAAAAATAAAAGAAAATAGATAAAAGAAACAATATTTTATGTAGGTACAAGCGTGCTACATTAATGTGGAGATTGGTTTTTTATTCTCACAAGATCTTTGGACATGAAGATAGAATCTAGTCTGACATTTTCTCTGACAAGGGCCTTCCCGCTTCCACCTCCCTTTGAACTTTGAATTGTTGTGCTGCCTTTCCTTCGAAAGGTCTACCATTCTACACCACTACCTCATTGTGCAGTAACCTCTTCTTTTCCAAAACTGCTCCCTTGATCCAGTTTGGCTTAGAGTAAGATGTTTCTTGTCAACTATCTATCTGCCTACTTTCTCTTTCTTGAAACTTCACTTTGTTATCTTGTTTACATTACTTTGCTGTGGTTACAGATTCACAAGGTATCCATGGTGAATAAAAACTATGGTCGTTCTTGTGGAAGACGCTCTGTGGATGATAATGCTATGAAGGCAGAATTATACCACACATCCTTACCCCGTCGACCTGCTTCTTCTATTTCTTCGGTAGAGAATTCAAGTACAATCAAAATGGAAGGAACTTGGGAAAGGTTTACTGTTTCGAAAGGAGCATGGGTGCTCATGCAACCTAGTAAAAGAAAGAGACCCCAGACAAAAAATATTTTCTTGGCATCATGGAAGGGAAGAGTACGAGATTTTAAAATCACCAGAGGAAAGATATCGGTGAAAGAAGTTTTGATTCAGCATGTGTACATGCATAAAGAACTTGTCTTGCGAGACTATCCAAATGATCTTCCGCAACACAGGCCTAATTGTATATTTTTCTATTGTGGTTTTGTTCTTTATGAGGTGCATGGATTTTTAAGACAAAGCTTTCTTTCTTTGCTTATTGATATTCTTGTGTTATTTTATTTCAGATTTATACCCTTCATCGTATGAGACATGGCAAAACATCGATTGTATTCTGGGATTTATAGATGTTTTGCATGGATCGATAGGAGAACAACAATACGAAGGTCGATGTGCAACAGAGCTAGCTCAATCCGGTATATTTTTTACTGATCATTTTTATCAGTTGCTGGACAATGCAAACACACATGGTGTGTTAAGAAAACAAGACCTTCCAGCATGGAATTCAGTGGATTGGCCTCTCCCACATTTTAGTGTTACAGAGGCATATAGAGCCAAGCTTTTCAAAGAAGTACAGAAAGCTCTTAGGCCCAATATTGCCACAAGGATAATAAAAATTTCTTTGTGCATGCCTCTCACAGTTTTTGTAGACTTGTTTAATACCTTTCCAGTGAAGGTTTCAAAAACAATGTTCACAGTTAAAGCAACAAGTCTGGCATGCATGCCACAATTTTTGGATAAAGGTTGGGATAAGAAGACATGTAGTTCAGTGTTTTGTGAGGTTGTCCAACCTTCTATGCAACTGAAGTACATGGTTGCATCACAAAATTTCATTTTTTCTTTTTATTATAAGCGCAGTCGAATGCTAGGTACAAAACTAGTCCCTATGGATCAAGATGAAGATTCTTTTGGTGCAGAAAATAAACTTCTTGATATTGATGTTGTTGAGAATGGTGATGTGCTAGTCAATATCACATTAAGACAATGTTGCTCCCTAGCTCAATTGCGTAATGACATTCTATTTGAGACAGAAGGTTCTATTTCAAAGGACTTTTTATTTATCTACAACAATAAGAAGGTATACCATGTGACTTATCCTAGTCTCATTAAGCACTGCTATTAGTTTACTTTACCCTATTGTTTCATATTGCTTTTTTGCAGGTGCTCAAAAGAAGAGAGAGATCAATAAAATGCAAAGACATTGAAAATTTTAAAATTGAGATAACACAGACTCCATAAACAAAGGTATTATATTCAGAAATGTAAAATTCTGTACAGAAGTGTTTAATTACATATGTAGAACATATTCTTGACAACAATTTTCTATTTATCTACAGGTTGATCTAGAGGCTGCTCTACATGGTCCAAGCTCACCGTATCATCTTTATTTGGAGAATCTACTTTCTGTTGCTCCATCTTGTCGTGTACAGTCTCTTGGTGCTGCTCCATTGTCTCCTCTACTACCCTTGGAGCATCTGTTTGCTGTTGCTCCATCATTTCCTCAATAACATCAGCAGCAACAGGTCCTTGTTCTTGTGGCTTCTCCTCATCAGCACTAGGTCCTTGTTCTTGTGGCACCACATCTGCATCATCTGTGTCATCAAGGTGTATGACACCTTCTCGGACTTTAGAGCTCTCACCTAACTCGACAGTAGCTGGTACAATAGGTTTGGGGAAGGCATACTTCAAAAACTTCCAAATTATATCAGCTCTGAAACTATACACATAGCTCGAGTTGAAGCTATCTTCTCTCATCTGCAATGAGATATGATGATTTAGAACACTTTGTACCAATATCAAATTTTTTGAAGCTAAATGAAAATTATTTTTTCTTACAAGCTCTGGCTGTCCTATCTCAAAATAGCTTGAAAGTATATATTTGGCACTAATCAGCACTCTCCAGCCACAGCTACTTGAATCATCTTGTTGTGGTGTCTGGATAGTTGGAAAGATATGTTAGAAACTGTTAATGTCTGAATAAAATAAAATTATTCAATAAGTTCAAAGGCATAGCATGAAATAGACATCAGTAGAGGGAGCAACTTTCTACCTCTAAATCTATTGGCTCTATTGAATCCAAAAGATTGACATTAGGAGGACACTGATCCAATGCATCTAGAAGTCTTCTAATACAACTGCAATACATATAATTCAATTAGTGTGCATTAAATCCAAATAATGAAGTTTAAAGTTAAAAATAGCACACAAACCACTTACAATTTAACCTCTCTGTGTGTGTTTCTAAGAGAGTTGAATAAAAAGCATTGCTTCTGCTGGATGTCAATAGAAGCAAAGCTCCAGTGGTCACTGCATAAGGAAAAAAGCATTAAGAAATCAAAGGCTACAAGAGTACTCAATCTTGAAGGAAAATCCCAAAAGAAGCAGCCACACACATACTTGTTATGGTATGGAAGTAGCAAAATATCAACATGATCAAAATCACAGTGTCTGAACCAATTGGAAATATCCATGGGAGTTTCCTTTGGATCTCTTAACTTGAAGGAAATTGCAGGATCAATAATATAAACTGTATGCTGTACAGCATGGTTCAGCCAGCTTCTCATCATGCTACATTGGACAAAACAATAATTAAGGTAAGGTGTAAGGGAGGAGGTACAATAAGGATTGTTTTGCAAACAAATGTAAAATAAAAGACACTTACTAGAGCATTGCAAGAATGATAGTATCTGAGCAATACTCATTCTTATGAGCCAATGCTGCCAAGCATGCTCTTGTCAAGTCAAAATTATTCTCTGAAAAATCATCTTCAATATGGACAACTATGTTAGGGCCCAGCTCCTGCAACCTTCTCTGTATCTGTAGCTCCATCTGTACAGTCTCCACATTTATAGCAGACTTGGATTCCTCTATTTGCTGCTTCAGTGACTCCTCATAAGCAGCTTTCCCTCTGGTGCTCATTGAGTGGGTCACTTCAACAACCTTCACCTTGTCTGCCTTCAATTTCCTTGTAGGTGGAATTAATAATATGTCTCTCATTTTAATGTCCTGCCATTCCACAGGATGGACCAGCTTGTCATACCTCCACCTCACTCTGGACAATGTGTTGAAGTCCTTGGCCATCAGAGTTACCCTGTGAGCATGGGCTGCTACAAGCATTGCATCTTCAAAGTACTTCTCCAAGTAATCCTCTGCCATTTCCTGTAAGGAAAGAATGGCAGTCCTGTTCCACCTGAAACCAAGGTGCCAGCTATCACAAATTTCTCTCACTAGCCTCTGAAAAGGTGCCTTGGGGATTGCAAAGCCTATAGCTTTTTGCTGTTTCCTGATCTCCTTTAGCACACCAGCAGAATGCTTTAACCTCTTGGACTTTTGCTGTAGCATGCTCATTGGCTTCCCCTTCCTGCCATGTGCAACTCTTCCTTTTGTAGGCACACTAGATTCCTTGACATCAGCCCCAGCTGCTGCTGCAAGCCCTGGCCCCTTGCCAGACCTCCTTGCAGTTGCCTTGGTTCTTGCCATCACTCTGAAAAGGTCCATACAAAGCAATAGTAAAAGATTAGAAACATGGAGAACATAGAATGATTAAAGAAGGTGATGACAACTTGGATGAAGCAAAATTGAACAATTTGCAACAAAAGGCGATTATGAAGATTTGAAATTTGTAACAGCCCAAAATCGCATTTTTTTGCAAATGCTTGAAACAACATGCTTTTGCATTCATATGATGAATTCTCTATCTTTCCAACTATAAACAATATGTATTGTGTTTATAGAAGAACTATGCAGGCTTGAAATGGGTGGATGAAGAAGCATTTTAAAATTTGCAACAAAATGCGATTTGAACTATTTTGAGATTTCTAAAATCCTCTCCTCGCGTTTTGCTGCAAATTCTAGAGACAACATACTTCAGCATGCCTTTAGTCATTTCAGTGTGTATGCAGCTTGGTGCAACATGGATTGAGCCTATGGACATCAAGAAGTGATCAAACTCTCATTCAACAGGGCCAAATAAAAAGTCTTCCTGCTTCTACATGCAGTGGAGAAAATCTAAAAAATGCATATAATATTTATCATAATATGTAACCTACATCACATCAATCAATTCCTTACCCTAATATACTATTAAACAAGAAGAAGAGGAAAAAGATTTTCTTACTAACCTGGAAGCTATCTGCAAGTGTTCTGTGCTGATGATGAGTATCCTGTGCTGGGTATGAACCTCTGCTGCTGGTCTGGATGCTGATGGTGTGGAGTAGGGAGGTAGAGATGCAAGAGAACTGAGTTAGGACAGTAGATTATTACAAAATACAAATAATGGAGTTATTAATACCACACGTGTGAGATATAGTCGTTTTTTAACACGTGTGGGTCCCACCAAATCTTTTGGGATTTGAAATTTGTGGGTCACTTTTTGCCTTGGAAATTGTGCCAATCATGATTTCATAATTAGATCCATTAACACTTTTCCCTCCCCGTATTCCATCCCTGCCAGCACCCTCCCATCATCCTCTTCTCTCCCACTTTGACCACTTTCTACCCAACACACTCCATCCACTCTGCAACCTGTCTGAAGACTACTACCATTACCAGATCTCCAGGTTACCAGTGCTACAGCTCAGTTTTGGAAGAGAGCAGGACAATCTCCAGGGCTATTCCATCAGTATGGAAGAGGAAAAGAAAGGTCAGAGATCTATACCATTTCCAATGTTTTCTGACATATATTTCTTCCATCTGTAGAATTCCTAAATCTCAGTGCCTAGAAATCTGGCAGATCACCCTAGGATTTGATTAGAGATGGATATGAGTAGGATTTAGAATTTTGCAACAAAATGCGATTAGAGAGGTCTATGTTTTCCAAATGCTCCAAATCGCGTTTTCTTGCAAATTCTGATATTTGTTCTAGTTTTTATTTTTTCTCCTTCTTTTAATCTCTTTTGCACTGGGGAATTCCTCCTTGCATCATTTACTGTCCTGAACATTGTGAGATATCCCTAGCATTTGATTGGAAATGGATGTCAGTAGAAATTCAGAATTTGCAGCAAAATGCGAGGAGAGCACTTTACATTTTTCAAATGGATCTGCATCGCGTTTTGTTGCAAAGTCTTGTGTCTCTTTTGGTTTTTACTGTTTGCTCATTGTTTTGCTTTCTATGTCCATGGAGATGTCTTTCTTGATGATGAGAAATGTTTCTGCTTTGGAACAGTTGATCCTCAGGCCCCTCCTTTCAAGAGGAAGTTGGACTTCTCTGTTGCTATACTCAGACCACAGCAATCACCAGGTGATTCATGTGTGCTGATGAAGAGTTTTGTTTGGTGATATCCTATACATTATCTGATTGCATATGTGAGCATATAGAATTCATGTTATATAAATTTTGCTTCAGGCAAAAGCAAGAGACTAAAGCAGAAAGGTGAGTCTTCCCTTTCAAAACAAAGGGAACCAGAAGAGGACAAATCTCCAGATTTGCTCCTATTTGACTTTCTTCACAAGTGCAAGGCTCAAAGGAACTTCCACATATACCACAGTATTTTCAACAGGGAGTTCACTATGAGCTCTCTTTTGGACCATCACAGAGATTTCCTTTCAGACCATTGGGATATCTTCAAACAACTGACAGAGGCAGGAAGGATTGTGGAAGGTGAAAAGGTTTTTGTGCATTTAAATCATATTGTCTCCATTGACAAGCTGAGGTACCATGTGAATAGAAGGTTTGACAGCCTGCCTGAGGAATATAAATTCAGTTGTAACTTGCACACCAGAAAGTGTAGAGTGCTTGAGGAAAGCATGGCATTCCTTATGTACATTGTCTTTCAACAGCAATCTCTAGAAGAGCAAGGGCAGGAGACTGAAGAAGAAGATATATCTGTAGCAGAGGTAAAAGAGGATATTCCTATGGCAACAGATATAGCAGAGCAGGAAGAAGATATCAACCTCGAGGATGAGGGGCTGCAAGTGGCTGCTCTTGACCTTGTTCAACTAAGGACTGAGACTCTTAGGGCAGCACAGCCAGTTGAAGACTTTGATGTTCAGAGCAGCAACTATGCAGTGCCCATGCTTCCAGGTGTCTTGATTGGTGGTAAAGATTATGTTTTCCTCCATGATATAGAGTGTATGTTCAATTTGAGGGAGGACTATGCCATTTCCCTTATTGCCCAGGCTTCAAGGCTTGACAAGGAGGTTGGCATAGAGGATGACCATTCACTGCTAGCTTTGGAAACAACCTTTGATCCTGCAGAGGCCCTTACTATTTGTTTCAAAGAGGCTGAAAGTTTCCAAGAGCCAGATGAAGCTGCCTTCCAGCTCACCCAGGAAGCTATGAATCTCTCATCACTTCATAAGGAAAAACTTAAAGAAGAGGCTGGACTGGAGGGGAGAGGAATAAATCTTTGGAAAGATGAACTTCTTGTTGCTGATGAAAATGAGAGGATATGATATTATTACTTCAAATCAAATACTTTATGTTGTGTTTAAATGTTTTGTAGTTATGTATCATTGTCTCACTATAATCTTTTGATACATGGCAGCTACAAATTGAGGATGACACATTCCTCCAGAGATCAAGTGGAAGCAGGCCAGCTGGGTTTGGCAAAATGTCAAGCCTAGCTCATTATATTCATGATCTAGGTAGTGCTAAGATCTTGATTTACCATAGGCAGTTGAGCAACAATGGAGAAGCCATTGTTTACTTCTTTAAATGTTTGTCTAGGGTATTAGGTGGACATGATCTTCCATGGCAAAAGGAAAAGATCATTTTAATAGAGAGGTTGTCCGCCATAGATATATTTGGGGATTATGTGAATAAGCAGGCCTCTAGGGCCTCTTACTTTTTGTCTTACACTTCTTATGCATTAGCATGTGGTGTTAAGGAGCCCAAATGTCTAGAGGGCTATGGAAAACACAAGCTCATAAGATTTCGAGAGCCACCCATGATTGCATCAGGCCACACAATCCAAGAAGAAGAACACGTGGAGATAGCTGAAGACAAGGATACCCCTCTCAGACAAGCAACAGAGGCAAGCATTGATAAACAGAAAGTCGACATCAAGCCAATAAGGAAGAAAAAGAGTCCAATCAAGTTCAAAAAGAGAGTTCCGACTCGCAAGCCTTGGGAGTAATAGGATTTAGTCATCAAATATAGCACAAACATTATGTTGAAGTTGAACTGATTTGTACAAAGTCTTTGATCCTCATCAGTTCCTTGTCCGTACGGACGATCAGTACCCTTTTGCATTTGTCCCATCACCGTACGACACTTCAGTACTCTTCCCACACTAAAAAGCTTCTAAAAGTGTTTGACACTCAGTATTTTATTGGTAAGGATCAACAGTATGTCTAGCATAATTAAGTAGTATTGATTGATTTTTTTGTGTGTTAATATATGGATGTATTGATGCTTGTTAATATAGATCACATGTCTCACAAAAGACTTACTTTTGATGGAGTCTCAAAACATATAGGCATTACACCAAGAGTCACTTGTTCCACAGAATAAAAATCTATTGATTGAGTTTGAAAACATGTGGACATAACACCAATAAGTTACAAACTGCTATTCATGTTTACTTGTCCATTTATGGTTTCTAAATATCTTCGAATCCCTCCACTGTCTATGTCTCTCTGCTGCCATTGAATTGTCCAAAGTTTGTCTTCGTCTTTGCTTTTGGGCTAGAATAAAAGCAAGCTTGACTTTGGAGCTAGCAACTTTTCTTTTAGCATGCAGCCTTTGTAGAATGCCTCGGTAAAACCATTGGAAGACTTCCTTCAGACTATTTGCCTTTTGACTCCCTCCATAGTGTTGTGTGTGTCTGAAAAATGCATTACGTGCCATGTAGTGAGATTTCTCCATGCCTTCGGTAGACCAAATTGCTGGGCATCCATACTTTTTGACAAAATAGGGAAGGTGGTTGTAGATGATATGCTGTTTTCACAAAGACATAAGAATGCATAGTAAGTTATAAAAGAAAAGAGGATCACACTTAAGTAAAAGAAGAAGACATCACTTTACCATGTAGTGAGTTATATTGCAGGCTGTCCATGCGTCTTTCATTGACTTCCCAAAATGTTTTATTGCCTCTTCAAAGTTCTTGTAATCACTCTTTGTCCATGTTACATTGTCACAGAACATGAAGAGTTGATCAAGAGACCTCCACACCTCTGCCTTCACATTTCGTGCTTCCCCATCTGCCTCATGATCTTTCACAGCATTATGGACTTGCTTCCACAATCCATAACTAATCCTTGAAACTGTTTTACCTTGCCTTACTTGCTTACTATTGTGTTTGGGTCGAGACAAGAATCTTCTTGTCTTAACACCACCAATAGAGGTCTTGATTGGTACCTCCTTGCCATTGCTAGACTTTTTAAAATCCTTTGTGATATGAACATCACCTCCATGCAGACCTATATCGGATAACACTTTTTCCAATGCATGAAGAGCATCCTTTCTATTTCTTTCGGGACGGAGTTTCCAAGCAAATCCAATATACAAAAATACCAATTTCTCAATAATTCGACATAGAGCATGCAATGTGCATATGTGAACATTACATAGTGGAATGTCAAGAATGGCCTTGAAGTCAGGGTCAACTTTATCTCTATTAGGTGCTCTCTTCCACCATTTAGAATCCATTACTTGCGCTGATTCTTTGCAGTAAAGACAAGGAGACTTTGAGTTACCTCCTTTACTAACGTTATACATGCACTTAAGTGTTTTAAGATCCCCCGCCATGTGCCACTCTACTTGAAAATCACCTTTTCCTGCAACATGGAGATTCTCTCCTTGCACCTGTCTTTTAATTATTCTTGGTATTTCCGTGTGGTGAAACACCCAATCTAGTGTTTCATGGTCTTCTGTCTTTACCTGTGATTATACAAAACAAAAGTCTTACTATAAAAGATTTGAAAACATTGACTAAAATCAAGTACGAAATAAAAAATGATCATACCTGGAATGAGCCCAACCACCATATGTGTTTCTCCGACTGCACACTAAAATACTTCGAACTCGCTTCATTCAATGATGTATCAAGTGCTCCATTCATCAATGTGATAGTAATCCTTTCCATTTTCTTTTCCTTTACAACCTCACACTCATCCAGTTTGATAACAAATTTCAAAATGCCTTTGCACTCTTCAAATGTTATTCCATAAAACTCGACCATTCTTCTTTGAAGTTGTTGTAGATCTACAAATATATTGTTCCAAGGGTCATACACAGTGGTTCCTTTAGCACCATGAAATATATCTTCAATATGGATATATGGTCCAATAAACTCATCTATACTTTCATTCAAATGACCTCTTATCTTCCACACTGTTGCTGGATTTGGCAGTAAAACTCGTTTAATCCTTTGATCTCTCAAAGTTGAGGATATCGCATGGAAAATCGAACTATATCCCTTCCTGCTAACTCCACTAACATCAAGAGCCTCTTGGATTGTAGTACCATCAACTTGATTATTGGATATAAAGTCCTCTACAACATTGCGTTTGATTGTTTTGTATTTTTTTTCTTCAATCAAACCTTTTGCTACACCACAAGAAAGCAATCCTTTCATTTGTTTAACTGGAAGAAGGTTGGGATCCATATTTTCTTTTGCAGGCTCCAATAATTTCCTATAGTAACAATATAGTAACAACACAATATGCCTATATTATTCAACACTTTCAATCCTGTTTTGCATTAATGGACAAAATACATAGTCATTTGAGAGTATTTTTGAGTTTAAAAAATAAAAAATTGCAAACTAACCTTGCTTCCTGAATTCTTCGCTTGCATCCACCAGTCCCAGCCTTCAAATTTGCAATGTTTTTAATCTTCCTACTTCGTTGTCTGTCTCCAAGCATGGTTCTCTTCCTTCTTGATCTTGTTAACTCTTTTTTACTCTTTGAATGCTCCTCAATTTCATTCTGCAACTGCTGCTCCAATTTTGCACGAATAGCTATCTCTTGAATCCTGGCTCCCTTTTCTTGTAGGTACATTGTTTTATATGTTTCTGCAAATGCAGACTGTGCTGAAATATAACCAAGAAGTCCATTTTGTCCATCGCCCGCAAACCTCAATAGTGTGGTTGGATTGACAAATGGAGGTGTAGAGTTTTGTACTAGACATTTTGGATATATACTTCCATCACACCATAAGTCAATATGTTGGAGCCCTTCTCTTCTCATATTTTCTCGTTGTTGAGCATTTAGCACCGTATCCTTTCGTCTTTTTTGTGCTGGAGCATATTGTTCTTCTAAGTCGATGTGAAGATGATATAATCGCTTCTTCTGAGATTGTACTTCACTAGTATCGGCCATTTTTGTGCTTCTGAGGTTGCAAAGTTGGCTTGTCAATCTCATAGTCTTTTTGTAACATGAATTGTGGAAGTGTGGCGGTATCCATACAATCATTAAGTTCAGTGATGGATTCTTTATGAGAGGCCTGCACACGTCGTCAAAAGAGATGCGAAATCTTCGAGAAACAAAAAAAATTAAGGAGATATTTAATGCAAAATCGTGTTAGTTAGACAAAAGATTATCTTATTCTTTTCTGAACTAACAGTTCAGTGGTCCTTACTGACAGTTCTGAGCCACGTTTCCATATTTTATTATTTTTGAGATCTTTTAGGAGAGAAATAAATCGAAAAATAGTGAATTTCTTACAGGGCCCCAAAATGAGCTCCGTTTTTCCCTAATGTTTTACTCTTCTTATTGTACCCAGTGACATCGAAGTATTCTTCCATTGCTTCGATCCACTTCACCATAGCTTCGCCCAAGTTTTCCCCTTCACCCTTGAAAGGTCCAGGCTGTGCTCTATGAAGAGTTTTACGAACATTCGGGTCGAGCTCTTCCTCATCGAGTTGGGGGTTAACATTCCTACCATGATGACCTCGATCCATGATCCTATCAATACAAAAATTCTTGTTAAGTCCCTTTTTTCCATATTAACCAAGCCTCTCAAGTGAAAAGACCACTTTATTTATAATTCAAATCCGACTTTAGATCCAACTGATTCTGGGGTTCTTTATAGTTTGGTCAGTCTCCCATAGAATCCTAGGATAAAGATCCCTTCTACAAGAAGAACATACAAAACTCTTACCAGATAATAATTCTTTCATATTCTTAACACAATAATGGTCCATTAGATAGAAAATTCCATCTAAACATTCCTCACGGGAATTTCACTTATGCAGGTTTTCAATTTGGTATTTCTTAATTAGATCCACTGGGTCAAAGGTCAAACAGCAACAATTTCTGAGCACAATCCACTAATCTCATAGTGATCTGTTGAAGTCATAACCGTCATTCCAGCTACTAACATCATCACTAGGATTCTCCCCATTCATCCTCATTGTGGCTTTGTTCAACTTATCTTCTTTCAACCAGAATTCAAAAATCATCATCTTTCAATTAGAATCCAAATCAATTCATCAATTCTCAACCAAAATTCTAAAATTCTGTCAATCAACATTCGAATTCGTCATCTGGATAGCATTTTTGCTTATAATTTCAAGGTCTTAGATTTACTCGTATATATTGCCAATAAAGAGCTACAGATATACCCACGGTATATATGGGTAATCATGGTCCTTGGAACTATAAGGTAAATACCATCATATCTAGGCCTCAAGCAAGTTAGGGATTCCACACAATTGTGGTACTTCCATCTGAAGACCCAATTTCCAATTTATGAATCTTCATTCTGAATATCAATTTGTATGAATTTTATCACACAATTACAATCTTTTACTGGTACTTCATAAATTTTTGACATTTTTGGCTTCTAGACTGATCCACTTTAGCCAATTCGCTGTGATACCAGCTGAAAGATCCTTGCCACCTCCGTGCAACGAATTTCATGGTGTTAGCACAGTGAAAGTAGCACTTCTTGCGCAGGGTAGAGCCTCTCACTCTCAGGACCTCACCCACAGATATCCGGAGGATAAGAGACTAATCCCTCGGTTATTCCAAAACCAAACCCGGAAAAACTTCCCCCGCTTAGCAGACATAGGCGATTCCTCCAGGATATTTTATTCTAATGTAGTCAAGGTCTTTAACTAACCAAACCGATTCGATCGAACCCGTAAGTCTCATGGTCATATCAAGGAAGAGCCTTGTACTTGGATCATGAGACCAATGCTTTTTCCTCATCAAGAGGCATAGCCGTTGATTCTATTCCATAGAACAAGGGTTATCCGACATTTACTTCAACTATAACTTAACAGAATTGAGTCTCATTTTAGGGATCCATCAGCCCAGTGTAACCCCATCTAATCCCATGGGTTAGCCAACCGCCCCCAAACCCTGTAGTGATAGGATCCATTTAGAAATTTGGTTATGTTTTACCCCAAGTAACACAGAAAAGCGTTCCCAGGTCCCCTAGCCGGCGCTTCAAGCAAACTTCAAGATAGTCACACCACTTACACACCCAATATAAAAATTACCTGGTTCATAGATTCAACTGTCTTTAAAACAGTTGAATCTATGAACCTATCCTGCTTCAAGCAAACTTCAAGATAGTCACACCACTTACACACCCAATATGAAATTACCTGGTTCATAGATTCAACTATCTTTAAAACAATCTTTTTAATTAAACCATAGTATCACTGATCATAATACTCTAAAATATCTAGCTTGCTTATCACATCACATTCACATCTTATCACATCCACTCACATCTCATCACATCACATTCACATCCACTTTTAGTATCGTTTTCTACTTTTGATACTGATAGGACTTTTGTAAGTTTCTGCCAATTGGTTGGCCTAGTTAAAGGTATTTTTTCTCAATCCCATTGAATCTACGTATCAAAGTGTTGTTGAAGGTTTAAAAATGAAATTAAACCTTATCAGAATTGAATCGTAAAACTCATAAAGAGCATTTATGTAATATATTTTCATTCCTTAAGCTTCATTAATGAGAATTAATTCTAAACTTTCATTTACTCATTGGATCCTCGATCCTCCCACAAGGGATTCTAGATTCTCTTTTCTGAATAAGAATTATCCAAAGTTTATCCAAGTTTTCTCGATGGATATTTTCACATTCTTTCTCAAATTTCTCAAGTAAGATATATTCAATATTCTTCTTTTTGAATAAAAGATTCATGGGATTTACAAAAATCCATTCTACCCATATTTTCCAATAAAAATAATAATACTCAAAATTCCACTTTTGATAAATACTCATAACTTGAATTATGCCAAAAATTTATTTTACCATTTAATTACTTGGATCTCAAATATCATAGAAATTCCTCTTTTTGCATAAAAATAAATTTACCATAAATTTCTCTTTTCTTTTAATCAAATATTTATGCATAAATACTAAAATTTATTTCCCATGAATATGATGAAAATCATTCTTTTTGCATAGGATGTCCAATCCTAGAATATGGTAGGAAGTCCTCTTTTAGAATTATGCATAAAAACAAGATATGTATTATTTTCTGAAAATTTTACCATAGCTTCGCTGCTATTATTGATAATTCTTAATTTTTCCTAAAAGAGTAAAAGCTTGTAATGAAAATATAATAGTAGTTCCTCTTTTATGTTTAAAATAAAACTATGAATTTAAATCATGATTTTAATCATAATTATAAGCATAACTATGATTATCACACTTGATTAAGCTAATTTCAACATTCTCCTTTTTCCAAATTGTTAGGATAATCCATTTCTCATTTAGAATCAATTAAAGTAGTTTTTAACTACTCATAGACAATCTCAAAGAATTTACTATTATTTTAATAGCACAAAATCATGAAAATATCATTTTCTTCATCTCTAGGTTATTAAGCCTAGAGTTTAGCTTTGAATTAAGAGACTATCATTGAGAAGCATCTTTTTCCACGGGATTTAGCCATAAAGATGGCTATTCTTTTAGAGAGAGAGAGATTTACTTAAAGAAAGCATTACAATTAAGCATAAAGATTAACTTTCTCTTAATTAAAAATTAAAACTTTTAGGGAAAGCTTGATTTGAATTAAAACAATCATTTAGAAAGCTTCTCAAGCTTGAGAGGGATTGAGAAGAAGAAAGTCATTGAGAAAATTAGAAAAAACCATAAAAATCGATTTTACCTCCAAGTTGGCTTGATTCTCTATTAGCAATGAAGTCCCCGACCAATCAATTGGCCCACCAAGAGGAGAAGAGCAACTCCAAGAGTTGTTGTAGAGAGAGAGAAGCTCCAAGCTCCCAAGAGAGAGAAAAATTTAAGAGATAATAGAAAATATGATTATTTTAATATAATACTGGCATGGTATAGCTTCAATATGAAAATACAAAGGAATGAGGGCTTATTTATAGGTGAGGGAGGCCACTAACCAAGTCCAACTGGGTTCTAGAATTTTCCAGGTTCAGTTTGACCTGATTTGGATAGGATTTGGACCAGTTTGGCTCCCTTATTGATTTAGTTAGATCCAAGAGAGAGGAGAGACAAAAATATCACATTTTTTTGAATTAAAAAACCCTTCCACACATGTGAAAAAGATGCCTATCTCAAAGGTCCTACTTTCCTTACCAAGGTGTCAAAAATGCATCATTACTCCAAAATATCTCATTTTTTTTAGTAATATCTCTTAATTTTTAACTAATAAACCTTGTACTCAGTCAACTCTTCGTCTTATGTGAGCATTCACTCATTTTTGGATTTTTTTTTTATTCTTTGGATTTATCTCATCCCAACACTTGGATTAATCTAATTGGCCCATTGGAACCTTAATTGGACCATAATCTAAAAATTTCTTAAAATGTAGACCCTTAGGCTAAGGTCGCGTATACCATTTTCACTTAATTCCTAATGCATATTGGAAAGTTGATTTTGAACTTCTGTTTCAGGGGAATCCATTTTTGAGAGTGGGGGAATTTTTGTATCCAAAGATATCTCAATTTGGAATTACCTTCTCTCTAGGCCAAAACAGGGTAAAACAAAATCTTTCTTCTATTTCAGAGAGGGGAATAATTACAAGAGCAGAAGGGGAGGTTCTTACACCTTTAAGCCTCAAAAACTGCAGGGAGGAGTCTTACATCCTACCCTACTTAAAAAATGCGAGATGTCATCATCTCTCACACAGGTGGAATATAATCTCTTTCATCTTCTTCCTCTTCAATCACTTCCAGTGTTACTGCCTTGGAAGAAGTGGACGGCCAATCTAGGAACATCTCTCTTGGACTTTCCCTATTTTGAGGTGGACGCCTTGCATTGAAGCTAAGGGGGTTGGTTAGAGGGTCTACCTCTGGGATTTCCCTGATTTGGCGGAAAGGAACCTGATTGCTCTAGAAGGAAGGAGTTGGAGTCTGGAATCTTGGTCCCTGACTTCCTCGCCCCGAAAACCTTGATCCAAAAGGAGTTGGAAAATCCATACTGGGATGTCCAAATCCTTGACAGTTATAGCATTTCACTCCTTTGTTCAAGGGTGGAACTTCTGAAGTTGAATTCCAAGGGATTGAGTTCCGAGAAAAGGACTTTTCTTCCATTCAGGAACTTCCCATATCCTCAGATTGACCTTGTTGTCTCTTAGGCGGTGGAAAGTTGGAATCACCTTCCGGAGCTAGAAATCTTTTGAAAGATGATGGTGCTGGTTTTCAGCGCAGGACCTTGACAACAAAGGCCTTGGCGAAATCCTTTGCCATACGTACGGCTTTGGCCATAGAAACTGGCTTGGCATTCTTTACCAGGGCATTCACAGGCAATGAGCAGTTTTATGAAGATAATTTTGCTTGTGTGATTAGCATTAGATGATACCGGATGAAGCTATCTCAAATAAATTTGTATGGTGTAAAGCAATCCAAGTATAAGCTCCCATTCACATGCTTTAAAGCATTTTCACACACACATATATATATTTTTTGGTTTTCAAAACCATGTTATTTTACCATATTGGATAGGTGCCCTAGCCTTGCCTTGATGCACAAAGATGGTTTGTATTTTCTCACCCAAATTATAAGGGTCCTCTTCTCAAGCCCAAATTATGAGGGTCCCTTGTCCGAGCCCACGAGTGCTCAAAATGGTACGTAATATGGTGTGTATTGAGTTGTGCACACAACATGAGTATTTCATTTTCGGGCTGGTTCTTTATATTTTCTCACCCAAATTATGAGGGTCCCTTGCCCGAGTGTTAAAACTTGAAAGCTTCCATGGAGATGGTGATGCTGGAAAGTGAATCAATCCTATAATAATTACATGTGATTAGTACTAAGCTAAGCTAAGGTAGGTGATACCTAAGAATAATCATGATGATGAATGAACTAAACTAATTAAGCTTTAGACTCAAGCACAATTAGGTTACAAGATTAAGACTTTTACTCATAGAGAGCTGTCTTGATTCCTTTGAATTGAAAATGATCCCTTTTATATGAGAGAGGTACAACAAAGCTTTGATAGCTCATGTGGGATAACTTTGACTAGTGACTTGGCACTCGCATCACTCATTTCAACACCCTCCCTTGATGCTAGATTGGGTACATTTTTTAGGCCTTCACTCTTCCTCTCTCTCCCCTTGTGCTAGGCGACATTGGACCTTATGCTACTTTGGCTATGAATTTCAGCTTGAGTGTATCATATCACCTTAGAGGCTGATTAAACCACACTTTTTGTAGAGACAAGAGGGGTGAAGAATAGAATGGTTCTTTCTTTAGAAGAGTGCCTCTTCTACTGGAGCATATTTGACCTCAATGTAGTTTGCCTGCTTCTTTTTATGATACATTAGGAATTTTTTAGACCCAAAAAGGGCCTCCTAATAAGGATTCCTAATTTTAAGGGATTAGAGCTTTAAAAACTGGGCTTAAGGGAGACAAAGGCTATGATGACCCCTATTTTTTGCCTTGCCACATCAGCCATACCCCCCTAGTTTCACTTTTTAAAGGGAATATTCTCATACTCTCTCTCTTACTTTTTGACTTTTCTCATACTTTCTCTCTTGCTTTTTGAATTTTTTATCTTCACTCTCTACAAATTGAATCTTTCTTGTCAGTTTGAAATCTCCTTTCTCATTAGCTCCCACCATATCTCCCTTCCACATGAGCAAAACATTCTCGTATTTAGGTGGGCCCCAAAAAAGTTAAAAATTTTATTTTTTATTTTTTTACATTTTGAGGTGAAAAAAACACCACCCAACCAATATGTATGACGAAAATAAATTTTTCCCTCCAAAAAGCTTGTAATTCAAGGGTCACGCGTCAGAAGCCTGTTAGGAGCCAGTACATCCATAACTAACTGTCAGGTCCCCATAACCCCATAAACATAACTAACTGTCAGGAACCACTACATCCATGAGATCCCAAAATTGTGGGGATCCCAAAAATTATTATTTTTTATTTTTTCTCATAAATGTAATTTATTGATGAAAAACTCCATGTTAGTATATTTGTATATCAAAAATATCATTTTCTACTTAGAAAAACAGATTTGTGTTAAACCTGCAAACAGCAAAGTTTTAAAGTCTCTCTCTCTCTCTCTCTCTCTCTCTCTCTCTCTCTCTCTCTCTCTCTCTCTCTCTCCCTACGAGGATATCTCTGCTTTATCTTCTTCCTCTGCTTAGCTATGGAGCCTTTGCAAGCTGTGTGTGAAGCCCCTTGTGAAGCTAGAAAACGGAAGGTTGATTTACACATTCGTATTCCTGAACAGTATGGCAGCTCTAAAAAAACCCATCCTACTGATGCACAATCTGTCCAAGCTCGTAGGATAGCTAAGGAGAAAAATGTAGATCTTTGGGTTGATGGGCATCTCTATCCAATTGACCCTCCATTAAGAGCAAACCCTCCTTTCCGTAATTTATCATCTTTTATGCAATTTGTTGGTGAAGAAGAGCTTGGCTTGTTAGGATACTGCAGAAGATTTTCTACAAGTGGGGCTTGGAAAACCCATATTCTCCAATCTCAATTGCAAGCATCACAATTCAGCCTTTTACAATGTCAAGAAGGACTTAAAACATCATCAGATAAAATGAAAGAGATCCTCGCAGGAGGAGAATGTGGAGAAGGATGCAAAGATTCAAAGGCTAGAGAAACTTATCAAACGACTCAAAGCAACGCCAAATGGTGCTCGTCATCATGAACGCAAGTGTTCACCAGGTGCTTGGAGAGAGAGTAAAGTAACACACTATATGGTAAGTTCTATAGTAAAAAAATAAACTGGTGTTTTAACCTTGACTTTTTCTAATTAAATTCTATTGTCATGTGTACAGCACATAGTTTATGCGCATGGTGCATATTTCATGAATAAGTACGGATCACTCGTCGATGTGTGGAGTACCCAAGGGATGGAGAAATCACATTATAAAGCAAGAGGGGTTTATTTCAAAAATACAAGACATGGAGGTGGAGCTTCTGCAGGAGGAACACGTACAAACTATCTACAAGAGATGTTCAATTGGTTTTATCGCACAACCTTTGGAAGGGTATTGGTTAGGGGGCGGGCCCAACAATCTAAGCTTGTGCAAGAGGCACACAAGGCTGCAAAAAGTCATGCTCGACTTGAATGGTTGCAAACCAATGCTCCCCATAGGCATGGTGGTTGGCGTGCACGAATGAGGAGACAAGGGAGGCATTGGGTTGTGCACGCACCAGCATAAATCTAGATGTAATAAGGCTAAGAAAATAAGTTTAGTTAGGTTTTTTTTTCCTTTAAAAAAACTATTAATAGTTCCTTCTCTCACATCATTTTCATTTCACTTTTTTAAAGAGCTTGAGCTCAAGATCTACGTAGACACCCACGTAAGGACACCAGCACATCACCACATTAGCATAGTCGTACATGGATATGGCACGCACCAAGAACACCGCACGTGTTACCATGCCTTCACAAAACACAGTGCAAGGCACCCAACGACCACATACTGGCGACACCACGGAAGAGAGTGACCCCTTGGATTCTAGAACACGCCCAATGGGATCACCAGAGTCCAACAACCCTCCTTCCACAGCAACACCAGCGCACACACATGCAGGCCCTTCTAGTGGGAGCAAGCATGTGAACAGAAGACCCCACAATGCATCCACCCCAAAGATCAAGACAGAGAGGCCGATGATGAGCAGTTCGACTAGGTTGGTGAAAACATTCCTACATTGCACAGCACCATAGGTGGCAAGACCCTACTACCAGGACAGGGTCCTGGTAGTAGGAGACAGGGTCCCCTACCTACTCGGGAGGAACTTGATACACAGGTACCACAACAACAAGAGGAGGAGGATTCAGACTATGAGAGAGACCAAGAGGAGGTTCCTGCAAGTGCGCGCAAGCATAGAATTGTCAAGCTCTTCAAGCCAAGGAAGTCCTAACCTCGCCAACGCACTAACACAAGACAAAGATCATTAGGAAAAATGTGGACTCATTTTTGGGCCCTCTAAGAAATGCCATCATCATTCTATTACGAAATCGTGGATAACTCTATCCATAGTACCTCAAAACTATATCATGTAACATATCATTGGAAAGATCTTGATGAGAGGATTCTAACGCACCAACCTCTAACAAATTTGGAGTTTTTATGCTCAAGTTATGGCCTCCCCACCAAAAAAAAAATAACCTCAAAAGTTCCGGAAGCCTCACCCTCATTGGTCCTTATGGAATATTCCCTAGAATCTCAAAGAGCTTAAAAGTCCCAAAAGTGAGTCCAAATTTTCCCTAATTATCCTTGAATTTTGATTCATGTTCAAGCAAAGATGATTCTATACCTTGAATTTAGTATTGGGCACATTTTTAAGTGTAGCACAACAAGTGATTCATATGGTTCTTAATTGATTCATCTTCTTTAATAACTTTCTTTAATACACTAAGTTTCTACTTGATACCTTTGAACTTGCTGATGTGTTATGCCACGGTTTGAGAAGGTTGATCTTTGAGCTCTTTAAGACAGTGCCGAAAATCTTATTAAGCTCTTGCCATGCCAACTTGGTATTCTTTATGCCAGCAATGTGACTGATCACATCATCACCAAGATTTTGAGCGATAAGGACCAATGCTTTGTTGGTTTGAAGTGGCTCAACCTCCACATGTTCATCCTCAATTAGGTGCCAAAGCCCCTTATGTATAAGCAAGTATATGATCTTGCTTTACCATGTGTAAAACCCATCACCATCAAATCTTGAAACTACTTCTAGATGCTTCATGATTGGAAGGGGGTCTTACCTTGATCCTTGATTTTAGTGCTCAGGCAATGTCTGTCCCTTTTACAAGTGGTTAATCGTCGGGTCCACTCAATGGTACAGAGTGGAATTCATCCATATAATTTTATACTGGCAAGGTTTTTTTCTTCAAGTGGTATAGTTGCACTTATGAGAGGATATCTTATCCTTCTAAAATAGGTGTAAAAATGCATCATGTAGTTACTCATATGTTGGAAATGCATCACAGCCACACCGTGCATGCCGATTGGTTGTTACTTGTCCACCATCAAAAGTTCCACTGAATGTATTATTCTCTTCTAATAAGTAGTTGTAGCTGTAAAGCAACATGCCATTGGCCACCCAAGTGTTCTCAACATGTATATCCAAATCCTCCTCCTTCTTGCCATGGAACTTTGGATATTTGAGAGATACCCAATGAGCCATGATGGGGGTATAACATTGGAGCTAATGATGCACCTATAAGACAAAGTGGGTTGGGAAGAACTACCCTTAGAGGCAGAGCCTTTGGATGATGTGTGTCAAGGATAGATCCACACCTAATCCAGCATAAGTAGGAGTCTAGAAATCAACAGGTTCCAGGCTACGTTGAGTCAAGTATTTGTTGGTGGGGGAATATGACCGCTTATTCCCTCAGCAACCTACTGAGAATCACTAGTTATGCACGCAACATACACCAGACAATTAAGAATCTAATTATCTGATCATGCATGTGATCATAGTTGGAATAATCCTTCAGCATCTCCAACAGTTGTTGCAGCCTTCCTATGTTGATAGGTGTCTATGGATTTAGTGTTGCCAGGTTCTGTCAAGGTATCGGCTCTTTCGCTACTTTTGCCGCTTTCCTAACTTCACCACTTACTTCAGAGCACAAAGTGATGCTCTGAGGTGAGGATGGCTCTGCCTCTTCTAGATATATCCCAGCTACATCAGGTAGCAACAGAGATGGGAGGTAGAGGAGTTACCCATGATCCTTAAATATGAGCCCTTGTGTTTGGTCATTTCTCCATGTTACTACTGCTGCGAGCAGCTTCAGAACCATGTGGTCTTCAACTAGTCTTCTAATGTCATTGTTGTTGTACCTCCATCTTCTAGAATGCTGGCTTCTTTGACCTCTCCTTCCAAAGTAGCTATCTTTGTCATCAGAGCTCTAACTGTTGTGCTGGCTATTGGCATAGCCAGGAGTGATCACTCCTGGCTATGCCAGGAGTGATCACTCCTGGCTATGCCAGGAGTGATCTTTTGGAACTCATTCTTTGATCTCCAGTCTTGTGAAGAAGACGGTTCTCTTTCTGGCTATCCTCGGCTTCTCCCTTTGTTATAAGGGTCTTTACTGCCGCCACTAGATGATTGGCCTTCACTATCGAAACTCCTATGAGGTTCTAGACAGTTGCCGCCATAGGTGGTGGCTTCTTTTTCAGTGTAATGGTAACTTCCGCTTACGTAACCAAAAATAGAAGAAGGAACTAGGGCTATCAGATTTTGGGAGTGCGTTATACCTCATGGGATGTGGGTGTACAAACAGGTGGTACTTTAGTTTCGGCTATGGGGATTGGGTTTTCTAGGGTTAGGAGTTGGTTCTTGGGTAGATATATGGTATTCTTTACGGCTATGTGAAGAGCATGTGGAAGGCGAGAGGGAATATAAGGTTGTTCTAGGCGAAGGGTTATGGCTTAGAGCGAGAAGGTGTGCTACATGCAAACAGATAGATACACCAAGATTAGTTGGATCTTGTAGTGATTAAAATTCTTGATGAGATGCACTTGAGGGGAATCTTTCATGATTCTTTGAAGAGGGGCGATGTCATGATGGTGAAGGATGCTCAGGTAGTGGATTGGTGGTGCTATCGTCTTAATGAAGGGATTCGGTGGCATCGGTGCATGGTAGCACTGTAGAGGCAGTAGCATTGATTGGCTTCTGAAAACATTTGTCGTTGAGTGTGTTGATAAGGAAGGTGTCGTCTCATAGAATTTTTCGACTATCCAGAATGGTCCTGTCCATCGGAGCTTCAGTTTTTGGGATGTGGACCCATGCAAGACTAAAATAATATGAGTGGATCTTCTTCCTTGAACATGTGAAACTTGGAGTGGTGGTCAACCCATTTCTTCCTTCTTTTATGGATGACTATGGTGATGAAAAAACTCTTGAAGCGTGCTTCATATAGCACAAGGAGCTGATCCAGGTGATGTTGCATGGATTCTTTTAGGCTTAACTTTTCAGCAATGGTAATCCAGAGACTTGGTATTAGGTATTCCACTGGTACGACTGCCTCTGTGCCATATACTAGTTTGAATGGGGTCATTCTGGTCGAGATCTTGTAGGCTATGTGCGAAATGACCATAAAGCAGAATACAGCTTTTCATCCCAGTAGTCATTGAGATTTTAATCAACCAACTTTGTGAGGATCTGCTTGAGGATTTTCTTGGTCGGCTCAGCTTGACCGTTGGCTTGTAGATAGTACACTGTGGAGCATTTATGAATGATAAGATGTTGGGTAACCAGCTCTTTGATGACATCATTTACAAAGTGCTTTCCTTGGTCACTAATCAACTTGATCAGGCATTCGAAATGAGTGATTATCATCTCATAGAGGAATTTAACAGTTGATTGTGCTATATTATCCCAAAGAGCACGGGCTTTTACCCATTTGGTGCTATAGTTTGTAGCCACCAGGATATACTTGTGATCAATGAAACAGGTTGGGGCCTTAAATGGGCCAGCAAAGTCGAGGACCCATTTCTGGAATGGTTCTGGGGGGAGGATTGGGTTGTGTGGCATCCTAGTCTCTATCTGTTAGCTAGCCGAGACGTTGGCATACGTCACACCGTTTGGCCCATTTGCAACAAGCATCACCAAGTACTATCAGCCAACTAGAGTCTGCTTGGAGAATTTTCCTTTCGATAATTTCTCCGACAAAGTGTCCTCCACTGATTCCTTGGTTAGCGTCTTTAAGGACAGCTTCCTAATCATGTGGTAGGATACACCTCTTGAGGATTTGGTCAATCCCTTTCTTATATAGCTGGCCGACTATGACTTGGAAGTGTCAACTACTGCGGATGGCAATCTGCTTCCACTAATCTCTGGAAATATTATCCTCCATCAAACCTGTAACAACAAATGTTAGCATTTCATCATACCATGTCTGGGGGAAGGGAATGATTGTGTCAATTGTGAAAAGACCAACATTCAATAGGTCTTCTGCTACTCCGCTTAGGGCTTGTCCAAACTCCAACCGCGAGTTAGATAATCTGCCACACTGTATGATTGGCACCTGGGGTGTGCACTATTGTGAACTCAAATTCCTGAAGTATTAGTATCCATCTAGCTAGTTTTCCTTCTAGAGTCTGCTTATCCACCAAATACAAACAAGGCAGAGTTATCCAAATGAAAGGTAAACTTATTGCCCAGTAAGTAGATCATGCCCAGTAAGTAGTGGTGAAATTTGGTGGACTACGCAGATCATGCCAAGGGCTTCTCTGTGTGTGGTTGAGTAGTTCCACTCAACATTAGTTCCACTCAACATTAGAGAGCCTTTGTCTGGCATAGTGGACATGCCAAAACCATTTCTTGTTGGCCTCTTGCATCAAAACACTACCAATTGCCAAAACCATTTCTTGTTGGCCTCTTGCATCAAAACACTACCAATTGCCACATCAGAGCCATCCACAAAGACATGAAATGGCAGTTCCTAGTTTGGGGGCTGGACAACAAGTGCTTTTGATAGCATGATCTTGAGATTCCAGAATGTGATGTCGCATTCGGTTGTCCAGTTGAAATTTGCCTCCCTCAAGTGCTTGGTCAAAGGTGTTTTGATCTACACCATCTTTCGATTTAAGGGGGCTGCTACATGGGCGGGGTATCTAAGCATTCAATTGTGCCATCTGAAAAATCTTCTCAAATGTTTCTAATTTGTTGGAGTTGGGGCTTTTCGGATCTCGACCTTGGCCGAGTCGATTTCTATTCCTTCCTTGGAAATGATGTGGCCTAATAGCATTCCTCTTTGGACAACAAAGGCACATTCCTCTTTGGACAACAAAGGCACGTTTGGCTGGGTTCAGAGGCTTAATCTAGAGAGTCTACACTTGGCCAAGCACAACTGTAGGTGCATCAGATGTTGAGATGTTTTGCCAAAAACACTAAAGTCATCAATGAATACCCACATGAAAGTGGTCAGAAAATCGGCAAAAAATTCATGGACCATGCGCTGAAATGTGGCAGGAGCATTCTTGAGGCCAAAGGTCATGACGTTTAATGCGCAAAGGCTCCCCATTCTGTGATGAAAGTTGTTTTCTCCCAATCTTTCGGGGCCATTTGAGCTTGATTATATCCGCTGAACCTCTAGGAATGATTACATCTCATGACCTGCCACAACATCAAGCATGGAATTTGCGAACAGCAAGGGAAAGGATCTGAGATGGTTTCTACAGCCAGCTTCCGGTAATCTATACAGATCCTCAACTTTTGGTTTTTCTTGGGCATAATCAACGACTTGGGATAACCGTGTCACCCAATCGATCGAATATATGAATCCGACTTGTAGAAGCTTATCTATTTCTTCCTTCAACCTTTTGGCGTAGTTCGGGTTCATCCGGTATCTTTGTTGTCGGATGGGGATGGCATTTTCCTTTAGATTAATCCGGTGTTGGTAGAAGATGGGATCAATCCCTTTCATCTCGGTGTAGCTCCATGCAAACACATCATTGAAGGAAGTGAGCAACACTCGGACTTTCTCTCGGAACTCAGTGCTCAGCTTGGCACCCGGACCATCTTGGGATCCTTTATCAATTCTGAGGTTCATTTCCATCAATTCATCCTCTTTGACCCTCTTGAAGTGCTTGAGATCTTTGTCAAAATCCTTTTCTGCTGCAATGAGTTACTGTAGGCTCAGGGTAGTGCCTTCCTCAACCAGAGCCTCATAAAAATCTTCTATTTTATCCGGATTGTGTCCTTCCGTCCATGGACTAGACTGATCCTTGGGAACCTTATCCTTGTGCGGATTGCTCGATCGATATCCGTCTATTATCCGGACTACATCAACCTCAAACATGCTGATCAAATTAGCATTTTGGTGGAGATACTCCTCCTCCTCATCGAGGTCTAGCCCTTCAAGCATGTTGACTCCTTCGGCTATTTCTAGCCGAGCTGGTTTGCCCACCTTCCGCCTACTACTAGCAAAGATCATTATTTTCTTCTTTCCACACTGGATAGTAATCATATCCGTGTCCCAATCTTGCTTGATCTGTGCTTGGCGGAGCCAAGGCCGGGCAACATTGGATAAGCTCCTTTAATATCCTCCATCTGGAGCACCACAACTGCTATCTGGAAATTGTATCTGAATACCTCTAGTATGAGCTCGCAGATTAATCCGAGTGGAGTGGCTGCACTCGCCACTAATCTGCCTCTTTGATAGAAAATGGCACGAGCTCCCATCTGCTCAAGTCGAGCATGCGACATTTTGCATCTAATAGGATATTGACTCCGGAACCACCATCTAGCAGAACTTTTGTTATATCCACTCTGGCCAACTCGACCTGGATCATTGGGATGGCTTCATCATAAATGGGGGCTTCCCTTGGTGGGTATCTTTCTTCTCAATATTCAGGCCTTCCAGTGCGGATGCAAGGGTTGCGTTTCCTCTCTCTGAGGTTTCAAGCAACCTATCCCTGAAACTCGACACCAGTGTGAGTAACTATTCCACTGACGTGTATTGGCTACCACTTCAGACCTTCCCATAGATCATACGACTGGTGTTCTGCTTCTATGAGCTTTCTTAGGTAATCCACCTACTTTTGTGCTTCCGCACATTCTTCCTACCCTGGTGTCTCTACACCTTTCTTTGGCCGTTGCCTTTTGACTAGCGAGGACACTTTGCCTTCTTCTTCCAGGCTCATCTTCGAAAAATTGAATTGTGATTCCGATCAATAGATTGGCCTCTACCTTTCTGGGTGCTTTTTCCACAGTGCCTCTCTGGCCTGCTGCTCCTCCACCCAAGCAGATACTTCTGTCTCCGGACTTTGTGTTGTTCCTGTCAAGTGACCCCTTTCTACTTCCCCTTCTTATCCAAGGTTGGTTCTTGCGCCACCTCCGGAGTCTTGGGTTGCATGGATTTGGTCACTGCCATGGCTGATGATTTTGCTCCTTGTGTGATTGGCCGGGGTACTGCTTACTCATCCAGAACTTAGTGCGGGTTGACCGGGTGCGGAAGCCTTGGCTCCCTCTATTTTTGCTTTACACTTTCTCCATATTTCACACTCCGACTTCTGGTGGCCTTCGGCCATGACAATAAAATCATGTGAGGACAGGCCTTGGGGAACCAACCACGTCCCTAAGTGGAAAGTTTTCGCGTGGGCGGAAACGGGATATGCAGTACTGGTGAGGCGTAGCCATTGGCTGGGTGGGTTGGATTGCGGCCACCATGGAAGGTTGGAATACCAGTTGCGAAGGGGCTCTCCTGCCATTGTACCAACAAGCTTCAGTTGTATGTGTGTAGATGGCACACCAGAGTTCATTCAAGCCACAATCATTGGCTCCATGTCCATAATTGTGACACTTCACACATCAAATGTCTGACCGGATGGTAGGAGTGAGTTTTGCACCTTCACTCGCCAACTCAGCCCTGGCTACAGCCAATTCCTTGGATGTCTTCCCTACCTTATTGCTCTTGGACCTAGTCTTGCGATATTCCTCACCCTCCTCCGATTCCTCACTGGCTGTGGAATCATCAGATCATCCTCTTCGTTCGAAGATCCGGATGAGGATTTCTTGGACTTCCTTTTACTTTTGGACTTTTCCTTGCTTTTCCCAGGGCCTACCAGCACACCTGCTCTACTCTAAGAGCTGAGTCGACAAGTTGATCCATGGTGATGGTAGTCAGGTCGTCAACCAGCAAAACAGAGCATTTGAGTTTCTTGTTAAGGCCTTCATAAAATAAAAATTTAGAATTTCCTTCACATGCTGATTAGCTGCATCTAGCCTCTGGATAAGTTTCCAGGACTTTGCATCATAGTTTTCCACTGCCATTCTCCTCTAGTTCATTCTACACATCTTATCTAGAATGTGCATGGATGTCTTGTCTTCTCTAAAGTGTTGAAGGAATGCATCATGGATGGCATCATAAGTGGGAAAATGGGTGTACTCTGGATAAGTTTCTAGAACTTTGCATCATAGTTTTCCACTGCCATTCTCCTCTGGTTCATTCTACACATCTTATCTAGAATGTGCATGGATGTCTTGTCTTCTCTAAAGTGTTGAAGGAATGCATCATGGATGGCATCATAAGTGGGAAAATGGGTGTACTCATACTAAGCAACCCAAAGAGCAATGCTCTTCTGGAGTGTGGGAACAAAGGTAGCCTTTTTGAGGTGTTGTGGTCAACCGAGCCAAGTACATTGACACTCCAAGCGGTGTTGAACATCAGGATGTGACCATCTACATCATCCAAGGATTTCTTAAAAATTTTGAGATACTTTACATTGATAGCTAGTTGCTACATCATGTTGTGGTAGCGAAGAGGCAAAGCTGCAGGGCGGGGATGGTGGTGGTGGAGGTGGTATGAATAGTGGTGGTGAGGTTGGGGTAGTAGGGGTGAGTGGTTCTTCTTCTGAGTGGGATATGGGTTGTTCTAGTTCAAATACAGTGGGTTGGCGAACAAGAATCGCCAAGCTTGGTTGCACTCAAGTAGAGCCTTTCACATGCTGGCATGAGGGATGGGTTTGAAAACAAGGGGAGACGATTCAAACACAACGGCAATCAGGCAGCAAGCAAAATGGCAACAACAAGAAACAACAAAAAGCATCGTGGTTGCCAAAGTGTTGGTCGAGGAGTATGACCGCTTATTCCCTTAGCAACCTACAGAGAATCACTGGTTATGCATGTAGCATACACCAGACAATTATGGATCTAACACAGAGACAAAAATAGCACACAAATCACTAAAAACTACTGGATTGATTGCTTAATAAATAGTGGAAGAGCACGATAACTTGATAGATAACAGTAACGACCATAACATATGAAGTGTAAATGAATACACAAAGATGTAACAAGAAGACAAATGTACAAGAGAGAGAGAAACAAAAAGAACATTCTTGCTTATATCAACCCAAAAAGGAAAAATGATACAATGCTCAGGATCCATCCTTTTATATAGTCTCCATAAGTACTGTGATAAGATGTGCTGGCTAGGTGTTAAGGAAGCGCCATTCTTGTAATAAAGTACTCTAGCTACCATTCGGCTAGCCCCTGACATTTGGCGCTGATGACATGCGACTGTTCGGCTGTCGGCGCTGGCTTGTGGCTCAGGTTAGCCTATGGCTAACAGTATTCATCAACCACAAATTGTATCTTCCACAACAATGTCTTCCGGCTCATCCTTCTCTCTTCAGCTCAGTGGTAGATACAGTCAAATATTCCTCATATGTAGGCACATCCTCCAATAGACTATCTCCAGTGCTACTGGCACATGATGCTCCTGGCAAGCATCATAATGCTAGTCCTAGTCCAACATAAATTAATGATCCAGAAAAATGGGAAGAAGCCTAATAAGAGTTATTGCCATATTTTGCTTTCAAAAGAAGTAAATATTGCACATCCGATTAACCATGGACAAGGAAAACTATCGAGACGGACAAATAGCCACACATAAGTGAAAAAGCAAACTTGAATGTAGAAAATGGAGGAATTCCCATGAAATGTAATCACTTTGACTCGACCAACTAGAGGCCACAAACAGATTAACAAAATAGAGACATGCAGAATAAGCGAAACCTCAAAAAAATAAGGAGAACCATCAACATGGAAGATGAAACAATGAACATTATCATAGTCTGAGTGACAACAATAAAGAAATACTCAATAACAAGAAAGGGAAGAAAATCCACCCATGCCAAATCCATACAATATTTGTATGACACTCCGATCATAAACTAGATCATGTGTGGGGAATTGATCATAGTAGGATCACCAAAAGTTTTGGCAAATAATCCAACAGAATGTTTACAGATGTAACATTAAACATAATTGCAATATTAACGAATCTTCAAATAATTATAAATTACATAGCATAATTATAACATTAATGAACATTAAACATAATTACAACATTAATGAATATTTAGATAATTATAAATAGATTACAAAACATAGAATTGCGAGACAAGATTCATAACTAACTCTGTGTATTTTTTTCTTTTACATTTCTCTCTATATGTTTCTACTTTAATGCTTTAGCATGCATAAATAATCATCAAGATCAAGAAACAAAGTCTTATCTCCTATTCAACATGAGTGTTGCAATCTTATTCCTAAGCTACCCCTAAGCTAAGGTAAAAGTAATCAATAAAACTAAGGTAGGTTATTTCATAAGTTAATAGTGTGGTTACCATTGCTCTTTTGATAGGTACTGCGTCTCTTCAGACAACACTATTTTCCCTCACTAGATTTGGATCTAGTGAGGAAGGAATCAAAAAGTTAGCATCTTGTATGTGGCTATAGAATAATCAAAATTCTTGCTTCTCCATTGCGCTATGTCTTCTTGAAGTGATTTCCTCTTAAGAGGTCCTCCATTGGGCTACGTCTTCTTGAAGTGATTTCCTCTTAAGAGGTCCTCCCTTCTCTTCCTCCTATTATCCTTTCACCTTGGTTGGCTATGAGAGGTGCAATGCCCCCTACCTAGATCTCTCTATATTCCTTGCCTCCTCATGCTACCTTGGGGTATAGGTGTTACTTTCTTCATCAATTATGTTGTTTGATCTATGGTGTGATGGTAGCACTTTCTCTCATTAGGGGTGCTTTAGGTCAACTCTAAGCCTCCTCATCAAGAAGAATTTATCAATTGCATTAGGGAGTTGCAGCTCTGTTTGATCTCTAGCAGCTTCTTACCAATATCATGAGCCTTTTTGTCTCAACAATCATGGCTATAGGTCCAACCCTCTTGATGTCTCTTTTTGGGATATGTATCGTTTCATCAAAGTCCAAATAGAACCCATGGTTTCCCACTAGCCAACAATACCACTCGTGTTTTTCCAAGAGGTCTAGCTCAATTTCATGCAAGGAAAGCATTGGCCATCTCTCCAAGACTATCTCGTTTGTGTCAATGAATACTGGTACTTGGTTAGTTGTGTGTAAGTCGTAACATTGTAAAACGTATGCTTCACTAGTTCTAGTAGTGCTAGCCTGGCCTCTCATTTGTTCACTCATGGCCCTTCTCGCACCCATTGTGTGAGACCCCTTCCCTTTACATCTAAATAAAATCCTGGACTCAAGGCCATTTTGTGGGCTATATTTTAGCTTTGTGAGTTTTTCCTATATAGGTACTCTATGAAAGTGTTGATTTGGATTGTGTATGTCAAGTTTTGGTTTGGTGCAAAGTTACGATAAACATTTCGTTACATGAAAGGTTGTTATGGATGTATGTTTATGTGACTAGTTCACATAGTTGTAGTATAATAGGTTTATAGTACTAATGTACTTAAGTTGTTTGTTTTGTAAGTGTAAAGTTTTTGCAAGCATTATAGTTGTAGTATAATAGGTTTATAGTACTAATGTGCTTGAGATTGCTTCAAGTTTGTTGTAAGTGTAGAGGTTTTTGTGCAAGAATTGTTTGGTGAGTGTCAACACATAATCATATCCGATAGTCTATCCCAAATTGTGAGTGTCTACACATAATCATATCTGATAGTCTATCCTAGATTGTGAGTGAGAAACTGAACAAGAATAACTTCCAAGCATTGAATTTCAAGAAAAGAAACTTCCTCATAGGAAAAGGATACTAGAAGTTTATTTTAGGTTGCAAGAACAAGCTTAGAGCTTCCGAAAGAAAAGAAACTTCCTCATGGTAAAAGGATATTGGGAGTTTATTTTAGGTGATGGCTAGAAGGAGCTCGGAGATTTTAAAAGAAAACATTACTCCCCTCAAAATAGGCATAAGCCTTTAAGTCATGGTGGTATGAGAAAGCCAACAAATTGATGTAGTGGTTGTGTGTTAACATTTTGGATGCTATGATTGCTCATATATAGAATACACTAACACCTAAGGAATTTCCACGTGGACAGATCATAAGATATTTAGGTGCTCCCATCGGAGTTGGGCTCACTCTGAAGCAACAATTTGATTGGCTGATGGGGAAAGTTAAGGAAAAAGTGGATGGGTGGAGTACGAAGAAGCTCTCTCTCCCCAGGCGGTTGATTGTGTGGTAAAGCATAATCTAGCATCCTCAATGGTATACATGGCGACCATTTTACCTTTTGCTAAATCCAACTGGGGTAGGCTAGAGAATCTATTTAGACAATATGTCAGGAACAAATGCATAGGGGGGCCCATCTCCATTGTTTGGAAGATGATTTTAAAACCCAAAGAGTTGAGAGGAGTACGGATTCCTAGTCTAGAATGCAAGGCTCATGCCCTTGCTATGAGATTCCTTCCTCTTTTGGACAAGAATGTGTGGTGGGCTGCCTAGCAGTGGCTCATGAGAAATGCAAGTAACCTTCGCCCGAGGGGAGAATGGAAGGCGGTGGTCTTCTTGAAAGAAGGCACCATGATTAAAAGAACAGGGTTCTTTGGTTGCGTGGTTAATGCATGGCAAAGGGGTATTGAGTGCTTAAGATGGAGCGGCTGTCCTGGGAATTGGGGGGATGCTTCGCTTAGGAGTCACTATGGTTCAGTAGGGCTAGAGCTGTGACTATTGAAGGCCAAAGACATAAGAGAATGAGGAAGGTATGTGAGCAAAGGGCTTCGTCAAATGGTTCGACCTATGGAACTGCAGTATGCAAAGCCTATTGGAGCAGGGCTGAATTGATCACGAAGGGTCTTGACCATACGCAAGCTGACTGGCTGATCAACAAAATAGAGGAGTGTTGGGTAAACTGGCCCACTAACGGCTTCCTGAATTGTAGGAGATGGTGGTACAGCTAGAGGGATAAGCGTGGAAGGCCCTTGGCTCTAATGACCTCCAAAAATTGGCCTATGATACTCTTAGAGGAGAAAGACTCCCCCATTCAATGTACATTTGCAGGGGCAATGGGCTAAGTGGGTACAAAGGTCCTAGAAAGAAACTCACTCTTTCTCCTTGAATCTTATGCTTTGGAGGGTGTGTGCACAAGCCTTGCTGTCTAGGGAGAGCCTTGCAAAGTTTGGGATTTGTTCAGATAGATGCCCGAGGTACAAGACTGGCAAGGAAACACTCCTTCATGCGTTATGGGGATGCCCTGAGGTTAGAGTGTTTTGGGTGAAGGTTTCTTTTATCTTCAAGGACTTTTTGCCCTTTAGGGTGGCCTGGAGAACAACTTATTGGGATTTCAAAGAAGTATCCCTGAACTTGTGAGGGGCCCATGGAACACATTGCTCAAGCGATGGTGATTAAGTAAATATGGGTTACTAGTTGTGCTGTAGGAATGGGTGCCTTAGAGATGGCCTTCACAGATTTTGGTATACTTTTTGATTTGGTGCTACTGGTAATTAAATCCCAGAATTGTAACCCGGCATTAGTTGTGATCCTGTCTAGAAACATTGTACGGGTGGTTTGATGCTCCTTTTCCTATTGGCAACTGATGTATTTTTCTTTCCTTATTCTATTAATATATAACTCGCATTATAAAAAAAGAAAGGGTGTACTGTACTACCTTGCTATAGCCACAAGCTTAAAGGCTTGAGCAACTCTGGGTGGGTCGCAACCTCCACCACATACATCTTCGCTTGCCCCCCCCCCCAGGTAGTGAACTGGTCGCCAGCACCTCGTTGCCAAAAATTTATTTTTAAAAAATTAATACCTTGGAAACTATTCAAGGCATATTAAAGTGTAGTTCTTATTACTCTTCTTAGAAAACGAAGGTTCTTAGAAAACGAAGGTTCACACAATGGTGTTTATTATGGCTCTCTTTGTACACAAATGATTCTTGGGAAAGGGGTCCTATTAGGAATTCACCTTCTTGCACCAAACAACCATATAGATAGTTCCTTAGAAGAGGTATGTGTGAGTGTCTGTACTACTTCTGCATGCCTTTGGTAGGGTCTCTTTACAAGGGTTAATGAAGCTTGGAAGCTTTCACATGGAACTAATATAAAATCCTTCTTAAATCCCTTAAAGAAAAATCTCAAAATGGAGGGGAATGATTGATGGAGACTCACACACACTCCTTTGTGCAATCACCACAAAATCAACTAAAACTTGCTAATTTCTTGGTTTCTTGCATCAAAGCACCATTTGACAATCTTAGTTTCCTTACAACAACAAAAAGTTTTATATGGGGTCCAAGCATTTCAAACCCTTGTCAACAACTTCTTCCCCCACAATTTTTGGAACTCAACAACTCTTTCCACCTAATCAACCACTCCAACCTCAACATTAATTAGCTCTCAATCAATAAGATTTTGGACCATAAAATTCACTATCATTAAAGGGTGGGTCTTCTTTTTTGGTGCACCAAGGATGGCTAAAGTAATGCAATCTTGTGAACTACCACTCATCCTTCTTGTTTGTAGAGTACAATGTCACTTGGGATATCACCATCCTCATTTTGTTGTATAATAATTAAATGGTCCTTGCATTTTTAAAGAGCTTATTTGAGGTTAAAAAAACAAGCGGAGTGTTGGGATAGTCCTCACATCTCCATAAGCTTCACTATTGGTGGTGTTAGGATGGTCCTCACATCTTCATGAGGTCAAGCTCTTTTATCACTTGTAATCAAGCGGAATATCATGCTCTTATCTTTGGTCTTCGATAAGCTTGTGACTTAGAAATTAAGAAATTATGTGTTTATGGTGATTAACAGTTAGTTTGTAATCCAGTGAAAAGTATTAAAATCCATCTCTTGGCCCACTTTATCTTAAGGCTTGTAATCTTACCCAATTTATTAAGAGGCTTGTAATCTTACCCACCAACAGTTTACATCTATGCATATCTCTCATACTCCTCGTTTGCAAAAACCATCAAGCAATTTGAATCTATCCATATCTCTCATATTCCTTGGTGCAAAAACCATCAAGCATATCTTATCCCAACAGTTTGAATCTATGCATGTCTCTCATATTCCCCCACTACAAAAAATCATCAAGCATATCTTCTTGTTAAAGGTGCTTGCTAAGGTAAGCACTAGAAAATAAATTGAAGTGGTAGGGGGGAATAATCAAGATTTACATTTGCTTTGCATTTGGTAGCACTCATTTTTGTGGCTATGATGTTTGTGTTCATCACAACAATCTAAGAGAAGGTAGTAATAACAACCACCACAACCTTAAGGTACCAACAATTCATTTTGTTTGAATCTCAAATGTTTTTTTTCTTTTTACAAAGAGGGGCTACCTTTTTTACAACAAGAGTTATTTTCTTGATAATCTTGGGTGCACCATGACAAGCTTAATGGTATTCACTGGGAATACATAAAGCTTTCAAAAGGTATTCTCATTGGGAATACAATGATTCTACCTTGCATTTTTTTCCAATTTTTGGGACATTTGGGCAAGGTTTTAGTCATTTGCAGCAATTTTTGGACCAAATTTGGGGAGAGAAATCAAATTTTGGGAAGCTGTGGACCAAAACTAGGAAATTTTTTTACTTCTCACGTTTTCGTTCCTCTCCCTCTCCCTCTTTGTGCTTGAGTCTTACCACAGCCATATCTCACCATACCTACCTCAAGTGCTTGTGAAAGCTTAGGGCAAATTTTGGAGGCCTCATTAGCTTCATATAGAGTAGCTATCTAGCCAAGGGAAGTCACAATTTTCTACCCATAAGGCTGCACCAAAATCGCATAGATTTCATGGAAAGATGGTGGTCCATTTAGTGATCTACATGCTTAACCACTACTTGGAGGTGCTTCTTATAAGCATGTGGGAGCTTCTTGAAGCATTTACAAGGCTTAATGGTAAGCTTTCAAGCCTCTTTCAAGATTTGGGGATTTTGTGAAATTATTGTTTATGCAAGTGTTCTTTATCAATTTCTTGCATAATGCTTACCTCCTAGCCTTCCTCTATACATACATACTAGCAATGCCTCATTTCTCACAAGATTATAGGGTTTCTAGCCTCTCTTGAAGATTTGGGGGTTTTGCCAAAAGTAGGGGTTCCAATGTATATTGTTGTGATCCAGTGTATTAGTTCTCTTCCATTTGCCTTTCTCTTTACATTCGTATCACTCTTATTGCATTTGGTTGGGGATTTTATGGTTATAGGTCAAAATCTATGAAGAGTGGACATTATCATCATGAAGCCTTACTTTAATCATGCTTCCCTAATCCTATTCATGCTTCTTTTCAATCCCTTGAGCCTCTTACATCAACATTTATGTTCTAAATGGTAGAAATATAATGATCACCATGCATGGAAAAGGGGAAAGTGCATAACATTCATGCTTATGTGTCCATATTGCATTGGTTACGTTTGATGACCATTTGCCAACTCGGACAAGAATGGAGCAAAATTTTGCAATCTTGAAAGATTCTTGAAGCCTATGGATGTCATGCACATAATCTTGAGTTGCAGTTAATTGTGTGGAACCATTGAAGTGAGTATAATGAAATTTTGTAATGGTGTGATGTATAAATGCCCTTCTTGTAAGTGATCCTACCTTCTCCAAGCAATCTATATTTGGTCTTCTCAAGTTCATAGAATCTAGATTGTGGAGAGGGTACCTTGGCACATCGGAGGAGAGGCCAAGGGGAGAGTTTGCTTGAATCTATCTATTCATGAGTGCCTTGGAAAAGTGGATAGATGGAGGATTAGGTACATAGAGGTAAAGACTTAGCCCCAACCTTTGCCTTGGATCTAAACTTGGAGATAGGCAAGTGTAAAGCGCTTCATTGAAAACAATTAAATTGAAGATTATAAAGGCAAAGAGATTTAAATGGGTAAAAGAAAAAGAGCATGGTGCAATAGATGCATGAAATATACTTGGTACTTAAGAGCAATGGATATTATGTCATTTTGATGATGGATATGGCATGAATCTTACACACTTGTATATGCTCATAACATACCAGATTGAGTGATTGAAGTTGAGAATTGAGATATTCATCAAAATTGGGGAAAGCTATGGGAAAATTGTGTTGGTTTTCCTATGCAATGTAGTCAACAAAAGTCCAATTCAGTCCGGAATGGTGCAGGCTTTTTTGAAGGTGTTAGAGGGCTTGAAATTACTATCTCAGAGTCTCCCATCAAGTCGTCAAACACGCGATTTGATCACTATTAACTCTTAATTCAGGTTAAATTGGCAAAGTTTGACAGGCCGAAAACCCTAATGCACCCAAAATTGGTGTAGGCTATTTAGAGGTGTTAAGATGACGTGAAAGCACTCTCTTAAAGATTCCATTCAAGCCATCAAAAGCATCCGATTCGGATTCCATTTGAGTGGTCAACTTGACATTGTTGACTTTATGAAAAAGTCAAAACAGAGAGTACTTACCCTTGGACTGAAGTAGGATGCTCCATAGGGTTGATTGTACTTCTCAAGAGCTTTACAACAAGCTAAAGATTAGTTTGTTCGGACAACCTTTGTACGATGACAAGACAAATATATAGGTTACGGCCCACCAAATTGTGGCACCAATGGCCGTGATTGCCATCCAAGACCTCCGCAGATAGTGGGCCATGTATGTGTCTTGGATAGATTTCTACCGTCCAAGTGTGGAAAGGGCCTAAGCATGATCATGTATGAAGCATGGAGAATCGATTTGTTTTGTTTTGAAAATTCAAGCAAAGAGGAGTGTGGAAAGGGCCTAATCGATTTGTTTTGTTTTGAAAATTCAAGCAAATTGGAGAATCGATTTTTTTTTGAAAATTCAAACAAAGAGGAGAGTACGAGCATATTTAAAATCTGAACTTTTTTTTAAAAAATTGTTTGCTTTTTCTTTTTTATATGTGGGGTTGGGTCTTTTGAATTCAATTTGATTACTGATAGCATCGTCTTCAAAAATTTGCTCTCCTCTGTCTCTCTCGCTCTCTCACATCTAATCTGCAAGGACTCGCCATTTTTGCGATTTGGGTTTTGCTTGCGAACGCCGACAAATGGCTTCTGCTTTATCAGGTTATAAGAAACCCTTTTGAATTCCGATCAAATTTCCCTCTTTCAAAGAAGATGAGAGCAGAAGGGGGCAACTCTGAAACCCCATGCTCTGTTCGTTTGTGGGTGCAGTGTCATTTTTGTCTGAATCGAAACTGGAGCGCTCAATCATCGATCGACACCTGTAATTTTCAAAACTACACTCTCTTGTGCGTGTTTTTGGACGGGGCTATGGCGGGGGTCCCATCAGTGTCCATAGGCGGAGGGGACCAGCAAGCACGCCCCGTGGATCCTGAAGCAGCAGCAGCAGCAGCCAACAACCCAAACAGTATGCAACCCAACAATCAAAACAGTAAACAGCTCAACCTTATTTTAAATAAATATGTCGATATGCTTCATGTTCTTGAATTGTAAGACCCCGCTTTCTAATCAGCATTATGCCCATCACTAGTCATGGATGCCCATGATCGGCCATGGATGTAATTCATTCACATGGTGTAAACATATTCATGACGCTTGCTTGTTCCCTGATGAACCCTGCCCTTTAATATAAGGGCGGGTTCAGAAGGCCACCCATTCATCATGCTCCCCCCAGGCTATGATTTTTGATATCTTATATTGATGGAAGGTGCGGGTGTGGCGGGATGGGTCCTTTGAAGCCACCCTTAGTTGGCTTTATTGCCACCTTTGGGGCTTCTTATTGCATCCTCTCTTTATACTTGATCCAAGGGATTAGTAACTAATAATGTCCTCACATTGGGATCCTCTTCTTTGGTGTCCTTAATTCCCGTGTACTCATGTGAGGGTTTGAAGTAAAACTGAGCAGGGAAAATAGTTTTACTAAAAGAGGATGTTGGTTGTCAATTGAACAGGGACAGCTGTACAAGGGATGCTCGGGTATGTTTCTCACACAGTGCCAGCGTTACCCTTATCCCTCCCATTGTCACCTGCAGGGTACGGCCTCATGTCATGGTGCAAGATATTCTGCTTGGTTTGCATGTGTTTGCAGATGTGATGACCTGGGTTGTTGGCTTGGACTATATTTAGTAAAGAGATCTATCAATGTCTTTTATAATGAGCATGTGCTGGCTTTATTTGTAAACAGCAGAGGCATGTTTCGTCCAATGGGCCCTATGGGACAAGGTGTACCGACGACAAACCCAGTACCTGTCCAGTCAGCACTGGTACAACAAGAGGATCATCCAGCGAGAAAGCCTGTTCGACAGCTAGATTTCACATCCATGTATGATGGCACACCTTCCTCAGTAGACGCCTCAGTCCGGCCACCACTGACTATGTAAGGAATTTTTCCTTTGTCCTCTGTTTGTCCACCGTATTGAATCACAGCTATAACGTGTCTTTGCATCCACCTTATTGTGGAAGTAATGAAGATACCACCCTTAACATTTGTCTCACAATGGCTCTCAATTATTTGGCAGGAAAACTGGGTCTCCCCCAAGGGCTTCAAGGATCAGACCGGCATTCGATTCAAAAGAAGGCACTCCAAAGAAGTGCAAACAATGTAACTGCAAGAATTCTCGCTGTTTAAAACTGTGAGTGTTGCTGCATCACACCATGCACATGCCGTAGCAATCCTCTAGTATGTGCTTGCGTTTTGAGCCAGGTTTGTGATGTATGATCTTGGTGGGTGTGGTTTTCTTTCTTGTTCTTTACAGGTATTGTGAGTGCTTTGCTTCAGGGACATACTGTGATGGGTGCAACTGTGTCAATTGCTGTAATAATGTGGAGAATGAAGCTGTCCGGAAAGAAGCAGTGGAAGCCACTTTAGAACGTAATCCCAATGCTTTCAGGCCAAAAATTGCAAGCAGCCCTGGTTCTCAAAGAGAAAATAGGGTATTTTTCTCTTATGTCCTTGTGCATTACTTTTTTGAGATGGATACACCCAACTTATGAATCTAGTGAAGTTGAATTGAAGATTCACTCACAAGAGCAACATGGAGACTCACAGCATCCTGCAGACAGAGAAGCCTCAAGCCAACTCAGCCAGACGTGGATTGTGGATGATCTGTAGAACACCACCTTGGCCCTTGAAAGATGATACTCTTTGCTGCCTTTGTAATCCCCTTTCTTTTCTAGAGAGTGAGCTTGCAGTCTTAGCATAGGATGGTCTAGTGAAAACTCACTAGTGCTTTTGTTGAGAGTGAGCTTGCAGTCTTAGCATAGGATGGTCTAGTGAAAACTCACTAGCGCTTTTTTTTGGCAAGAGAAAGCTCAGATTTGTAGATGCATTGGACCTATCTTGGATAGGAGGAGGTGGTGCTTTCCAATTTTGAAGAACCAATAGACATTCAGAGCCCATAGTTAGAGTTGGTAGCAACACCAGTAAAAAATTCTCTCAGAAGATAGCCTCAAAGTTCTTCAACAATTGTAGGTGAAATTAGGTGAAATTGACCAAGAAGTCGAATTTGGGGACTGTTACGGATAGCCACAAGAAGTGTTTTGTCTGTTTCATCATTTTGTGTCTATGGGTGAAAATTTAGATGGAGAGGAGAAGAAAGTGAAGGTGAAGAAGAAGAAGAGAGCAAGAATAAGTTTATTATGATTATTATCAAATTTGGGAAACATCTCAAATTTGGGCGTTTTGTTTCATTTCGTCCGTTTCATTGTTTCGTGTTTCATAGGGAACAAATTGGGTTTTCATGTGATTATGCCGGGAATTTTATTTGAGTCCCAGGAACTTGTCTCCAATCAGTTCATGTACTTGGAAGATAAGAAACGGGTCTTCTGCACCTTCTCAATATCATTCCACTTGTATGCAACCTTGTTGGAAAAACCATCCTCTTATAAGTATTCCACTAGCTCTTCAATTTCCCAATTTATAAATCCCAATTTCATACGTTGTTCAACCTCAATGGTCGAAACACTATTTTGCCCAAATTGGACTTTATGGTCAATTTTACTTAATTTCACACCTAATTTTCTAAAAGTGTTCCACTAGCTCTTTAATTTAGCTCTTTAATTTTTTACTTTCTTTCAATTTATAAAATCTCAATTTTATACTTTAGCCTCAATTGCACCTAATGACCAACGGAGAGCACATTTTCTTATATGGGTTAGACAAACGCATATTGTGGGACATCTAGTGTCTTTCTCCTAAAGATTTTGTGTTTGCTGTGCAAATAGCTCATAACATGGAGTTGAAAGGTGACCAACTCCCATTGGAGGTAATAAGCCCAATTCCCTGGGGTCTTCCTAGACCCTGTCTCACACTGGTGGAGCCAATGGTTCCAAACCCAAGGGGGCTTCCTGCTCAACCTCCGTTGACTCTGGATCAAAATGCAAGGCACGGCGTTATAGGATGGGTAAGCAAGCTCCTTAAGTTGATCTCTTGCTTAATTAATATTACGAAGGTCTAACTAGCTAAGGTTCGCTTTTGAGCACACCTAGGTACTGAAATTGGGCCAAGTTTCACCCCCATCGAAAATCCCAAAAGTAACTTTTTTTAAAATAATTTTCACAAATAATTTATTATTTTTCTTTGATAAATTTCTAATGCACCTTGTTCCTCTCAAATTCAAGAATTATCACGACTCTTTGTAATGCTCAGCTTAAGAAATTTTCTAGCTCATTATCATGTCCAAAATTCACAACATAATTGCTTCACAAAATTAGAAACTAACTGATATTGAGAGGGAGGGACCTTACATTCCATAAGGAGGTGCCCATAGGGAGGACCAAGCATTGGCACTCAGCATGTAGCGAAATGTTGGTCTGAGCATACTAGTGTCTTGTGGTACTGATGATGCATTTTTTATAAGAAGCCGTGGGTTTCCATTTGTTGATTCCTTCTTTGGTAGGCATATGTGGTGTAACTATTTGTCCCTCCTAGCTCTATTTCACATGATGACCATGCCCGGACACTCGACAGGTGAAAGAAGACATGGGGACAGGGTTCATAAGGTTTGATTAAGAAAAAAGCACCATTTTTGGTCAAAAAGCAAGAAAAAGCAAAAAGTCAAAAAGGGTTGACACAAGCCAAGGGCACCATTGGAAAGAGGAGACTGAGCCGGACCAAAAAGCTAAAAGGCGCTTTCTCAAAAAGCAGCTCTAAGGCCAAAAAGCAAGGCCTTAAAGCCAAAAAAGCAAAGCACAAAAAGTTGAGTAATATTTTATTAATAAAAGTAAAAAGAGCAAAAGCAAAGGCAGAAAGAGAAAAGCAAAGCATAAAAAGACAAAGCAAAAGCATGAAGGCTTTTTGGCAAAAAGCAGGGTCTCTTATAAGTATAAAAAGGATTGGACTTCTCTTGCAGTACCATGAACAAGATCATTGAAGAATGAAGGAGATCATGGAGTGTGTGTGGGCATCATTATGATCATGGAGAGCTTCTTCTTCGCCATTAACACCTTCTCCAACTTGCTTTTCAGATGTATGGTCAGCCCTAGACTTGTATGGACATATGCATGGGTGATACGGACATGTTCGGACATAAATTTCAGAAACCCTAAAACTGCACCAAAAACTGCTTTTTGGATGTTTTTATCGCCCAAAAACCATTAAAATAGGTTTTATATCAGTTTTCTTGCCAGAAAGAGCTTTTCCATGATTTTCTTCATTGACAAGGTTGGAGGAGTTGTGGAGATTACTCATGGGAACTTGGACTACTTGAACTTGGATATGAACTTGGACATAGAGCTTGGATATGGAACATAGAGCTTGGACATGGAGAGCCTAGACATAGAGCTTGGGCATGGAACTTGGACATGAACATGGAACTTAGACATATAGCTTGGACATGGATTTGGACTTGGACTTGGACTTGGACTTGGATTTAGATTTCGATTCATTGGATTTGGATTTGGATATTAGATTTGGTACTAGCCAGGTGAGAGATACTTGTGGGTCATCCCCGTGGTGTGCTCGGCATCAGAGATCTCGTGCCTCGACATTGACATCAACTTGGATATCCTACATCGGCATATCTGTTTGTTTTGTATTCATTGATTGTATTGATCCTGGCTAGCGTGCCCGCGGATTGTTCTTGAATAATTTTTTGAAAGGGAGCACGGTCTGTTTCCCACTCAATGTGGTGTACTGTGCAAGATCCCTATTCTCTTCTCTCTCTCTCCCCTCTCTCTCTATATCTTTATCTCTTGGACATGTTGTTGAGTTTGTCACAGCATGCCCCGCTGGGCTTACATGTGGGACTTTTTGAAGGCAAGGATGGTGGTCCATATATGGATTTTCCCGGAGGCCGTGGGACTGTAGCACAGTAAAGTGCTGAATGCTAATTGTATGCGCAAGATTTGGAGGCTCTAGGCACACATCACTGCTCTTTAATGCCTGTAGATTGATTTGTAATGAATGATTTATGTTGTGAACTTGGCGCTTGCTTATATATGGATTCTGGCTACTGGTCGGTTTTCAGATATGTTGTCGGCCTGTTTATTGGACAAGGAAAATGCTATTTTAATAGCATCAATGATGCACATCATTCCGGTGGCCAACATGCTGAATAGGCTAGCTATGCCTAGCCGACATGCCTAGGATAGGTGGCATAGGGTCCTTAAACCCATATGCAAGGCAACCCCCATGATGGAGATAGATCTCAAGAGTGGTATCATCAGGTTCGGATCTTTATGGTTGACATACCAAAAACAGTCTTAAGGATTGAATGTGGCTGCTATGAGTTTGTGTTGATGCCATTGGCCTCACCATTGCACCGGCAACGTTTAACAAGATGATGTGTTGGGTTTTTATGGAGTGCATAGGAAAGTGTGTGTTCATCTTTAGATGATATAATGATCTTTTCTGCTACTGTCTATGCCTAAAAATCAATTTTAATAAGAGTAACACTTTTGTAATAAAAAAATTCCTTTATGAGAGCAACATGAGCATGATTTTGAAAAGGTCTTGCAACTCTCGTGAGACAATGTGCTCTACATAAATATAGGGAAGTACACAAGTCAATGGTAGCGCAAATGTTGAGTCATCATGTAAGAAGAGAAAGATGTCTAAAGGGAAGGGGAATTTGACAAATGCATGGAATGTACAAGCACGAAAGCAAGCAACCATTGCAGTGCGTAGATTCTATGTAGAGGACATTTTGCATTGGAAAGTGAGGAGTCCTTAGTTTTTGGAGATGGTGAAGGCAATTGGACATGCCGGTCCTTCTTATATGCCTCCATCTTACCATTGCTTGCACACCACTGAGTTAGTGGATGAGGTCAAATGCATTGATCATGAGATCATGGGTGTGTACGAGAAATGGAAAAAATATGAATGCACCATTGTTTCTGATGGATGGTCAGATACTAGGCGCATGCCTTTCATAAATTTTCTTGCATGCTCCATTCATGGCATTGTATTCTTGAAATCTGTGGACACATCTGGGGAGTTTATTTTCCAGTATTTAAAGCAGATTATCATTGAGGTTGGCCTAGCAAATGTTGTGCAGGTATGCATGGATACCGCATCGAATTTCGTTCGGATTGGGGAATTGGTTGAACAGGAGTGGCCGACCAGTTTCTACACTAGATGTGCATGCCATTGCTTGGACCTCTTGTTTGAGGACATTGTCAAAATTTCTTGGGTTGTGAAAGTGCTAACCAAGCACCTCAAGTTGTCACATTTTTCACAAGGAAGTCCATAGTGCTAGCATTGTTTAGAAAACTCAGCAAGGAGGACTTGGTGGAGCCTTCTCCAACTTGGTTTGCAGACTTTTTTATTATGCTTGTTACTCTCTTGGATGGAGATGTATGCAGGGTGTGCGCAAGCTGATGATTGATGATAAATTTGAAAAAATGAAGGCATCAAAGACCCCTTAGGCAATTGAAGTGTTAGACATTGTGTTCTCTGCATCTTTTTGGCAAGGCGTAAGAACCATTGTCAAGATATGCGCTTCCATTTTGAAGATTCTCCGCTTGGTTGACAGGGAAGGAGCCACCATGGGCCTCATGTGTGAGCTTACAGATCGTATGGTAGAGCAAGTGCAAAACATGCAAGGCATTGAGGTCAATAAGATGAAAGAGATCGAAGACCTATGCATTGGTAGATCGGAAATGATGCACACACCATTGCATGCTGTGGGCTATATCTTGCACCCTGTATGGAAAGGAAAAGAGCAAGATAGTGGCTCAGAGGACCGAGGTGCATGATGGATGGATGACATTGTTGGAAAAATACACTAAGGGTGATTTGACCTTGCAAGGAGATCTCATTGATGAGCTGGACAAGTATAAGCGAGAAAGCGGCACATTTGCTCGTCCCATTGCAAAAGATGAGAAAAGAATGCAAGAGGGTATGAAATGGTGGGAGACATTTGGGGCTTGCACATCCAAATTACAACCTCTTGCACTTAGCGTGCTTTCTCAAGGCACATGTGTCTCCCCATGTGAAAGAAATTGGAGCACATTTTCTCTCATTCATACTAAGAGAAGAAACAGGCTTCTCCCTTCTCATATGGAGAAGCCTATTTTTATACACACAAACTTGAGGCTCATCTCCAAGATCAAAGAAAGAGGCTATGAGAGAATGGAGATCACATTGGATATACTTAACAAAGAAAAAGATGAGGAGCGCTTGATTGCCTTGCAAGATTTGCAAGAGGCTATTGCAGAGGTAGATGAGGCTTTGGAGCCTCTTTCGATTGCCCCACCCTCTACAGATGGCCAGCCATCCTCTAGCCATGTTGGGACATCATGCTCAGTTGCTACCGAGGCTTATGAGTTGTTGATGATGATGATGATGAGGAGGAGTTTGTAGATGAGGATGAGGAGTCCATTGATCATGCTGAGGATGAGGGGAGCTTTGATGAGGCTTAGGACTACTTAGTATTCTTCCACTCTCTACTTATGTTTTGTCCACTTCCTACTTATGTTTTTCCTCACTGCTGCTCAGGAGTCAATCTACAGGTTTTGCGGCCTGCCCACTGAGCAGTGAGCACTCCATCATCCATGTTTTTACTCGCTTCCACTCATGTTTTATTTAGTTTCTTGAGGCTTGACCTTCTCATGTTTGTCCAGACTCCACATGGCACAACCTACAGGCTACAAGTGACAGGTTTTGGCATTTGCTCACTCCACGCTCGAGTCCCTACTTATATAACATGTTACATGGTGGCCCATGGTTTGGAGTTTGGATTTCGGCTCTACATCATTTATGTTTTTTCTAATCCCAAAATCTTTGCAGTTTCAACTTTCAAGTTCTTTGGTTTTTTGTGTCATATGTAGCATGATTTTCCTTAAATTTAGGGTGTTGTATGGAATTTCTTGGGGGTCTGAATGGTACTTTTTCCGTACTTCCATACCCGTATGCGTTTGCCGTATGGAAAAACTATGGTACTATATATGGACATGGTTGCCATGAGCTAAGGCATCCAATGCTTGTGAGTATCCACGCCCTTCTACACTTCGTACATCCTCCATTCAGAGTCTGTCTAGATTGCTATCTAAGCTCTACTTGAGAGCATACGGGTGGACAGCACCATCACTTGTACCTCTTTGGTATGATCAGAATTTTAAATTCTCTCCATTGTGTATCTATTGCATTGCCTATTGTGCTTTGTCTTGCTCTCTCTTTCGGCTATGCCATATTCTTATAGAGCATCTGTTCACTGCTGTCTCCATGCTTGCTTTTCCCTTAACCTTGACGCAGCATCGGGTCACCTACCGGAATTGATCATGCCTGTTGCTAGGCCTTTGAAAATGATTTGAGAGTTAATGAGGTACTGGGTATGCGTACCTACCCTCAGGGAATGCTTCCTCTGGCTTCGCTTGTTGTAGATCACTTAATCTGCTAACTTGCTGCATCCTTTCTGTTGGAACTGTGCACCTTTCTTGGGACATTGCTTAGTGGGCTGAACCTGAACGCTCTGATACCAATGTTGCATGTGCAGAAGCCTTGTTGTAGTTATCCACAGTCCTAAGCCTGCTTAAGAACATTGATGTTGAATTAAGATGATTAAGACAAAGGAGAGAGAAGAAGAGAGGGACTCGGTGTCAGGGTTTTTTGTATTAATATGGTACAAAAAGATTACATGATGCTTGTACATAACTTAGGGCTATGGTCAGCTCCATAGGGGTGACCTTTGCCCTTCTACTGATAACTTATGATGTATGAATGATGAAACTTACACTGATAACTTATGACGTATGAATGATGAACTTCTGAATACCTAGACTGAATTATGACTTATTGCTTATATATATGTTGAAGGACCAGGTCGGCGAGTTTCCCCTGTTGTCGGCCAGTTATGTCAGACAAATATTCAGATTTGCTTCTCTTTAATGTTGCGCTTATGCTTGATGTTTTCCATTGCTAGCCATCCAATTGGGCACTGTCCTACGTAGTGCTTGGAACCCTAAGCTGGCTGTTGACAACTGTCTATCTGTTTGTTGCCGACAGGGTTCCATGCCCCCCATATGAGGTGGATGCTGATGATGATGAGATGATTCTGATCCTAAGCTGTAGATCATGCTGATGAAGATGATGATGTAGATATTGTTGTTGATGTTTTTGATGCTATTGATGATGTCACTATCTGCTGTCCTAAATGTTGCACTAATTAGGGATTAAGATAGTTCATACCGAAGATTAGCCATGGCACGGGCGTGCACGTGACAGGTACCCCCGTGCTACACATCACTAAATCTTTGGCCTACAACCATCACCCATGAACGTTACCCGTTCACACTTATTAATATAAGCGGTGATGTGCAATAGTGTGCCGCTATTAGTTTTTCCACACAACGCCCGCGTGTCCCACTCATTACGAGCGTGTAAATCTTGCGTATCGGTGTTCCATGTGTTGTCATGTGTAAGTCCCACATGTTGCCATGTGTAAGGGTCGTAACATTCTTTCCCCCTTTAAGGGACGGGGGGGTACACTACGGAGGTGCCTCCATCTCATAATATGTGCCGTATCGGACGCTGGCGGATCTCCTCAATATCCTCTGTGGTCTCAGCACCCTGATTAGGCGTCCCGCATGTCTCGCAAGAATAATCCGAATCCTTGCAACCTCCGTCTATGCTGGGATGCCCTCCTCCGTAGTCGTGGGCGTCTGGACCACCCAAGCTAGAGAGAGAGAGAGAGAGAGAGAGAGAGAGAGAGAGAGAGAGAGAGAGAGAGAGATATTAACGTCTGCAAAAGGCCAAAATTGGCCTATGAGACAAACAAGTAGTACAATGATGTTCCTCCAGTCATCAAGAGAAAAATGTGGAGTGAGAATAAAATGTACAAGTATGACAACACGACCATAGGGGACTCAATGGTGGTGTACAAACGAGAGGGTGTGGATGGAGTACTAGGGCTACTAATGCATCTCTATATGCTGAAGGGGTGATACAAGTATGATATGTTATCTACTCCTAACTCCATCCAGTCCCATAGTCTGGGTACAATATGTCATACATCCGATCTGAGGATGCCGTAAATGTCTGGAACATGGGTCCTGGATCAGAGCGAAAATGTGCCAGTTGCTCCTGGACCTCTTGCTGATGTCAGACCAGATGGCTGCGATCTCTCTGTGGTGTAGCCGTGGTGTTTGGTAGCGGGCTAGTCTGGGTCGTCGCCTAGCTCGAATCTCCTCCGCTCGCTGAGATGTCACTCCCAATGTGTGTGGCTGGGCTATTGGTGCCAATCTCTGGAAGAAGTCAGTCAACTGGGACTGTCTTCCTCCGCTATGATATGCGGGTGTCTGAAGTAAGATCTCCCTGTGTCTCTGTAGTGCTAGTAGTAGTCTGCCTAGCTGTCTCTGGTCCCATGTCTCCCAAATCTGTCTAAGTGATGTGGTCCCTCTAAAAACCTCAGGATAGCATGCCCTGATCTCTTGCAAAGCACCACACTGGCAAACAAAATGCTCCTCTGTCTCTACCCCCGTCTGGCATAATCTGCAAATGCGCTCTGCTCGAGGGATGTGTGCTGCTCTCCCAGTCTCGATCTCTAGTTGGTGTGATGAGACCCTTAGTCGCCCAATGGCTACTCTGGCTCCATGTGATAAGTGGACCTCCAAGTATCGTGGTCGCTGGATGAAGCCGTCTGTGGAGGTGCTCAAGAAGTGGTCTCTGGCATCTTCGTCGGGAGTGGCTGACTGGGAGATAGCCAAGTCTCCTGTATGTGGCCCTGCCAAATGTCATGTCTCATGACTCTGTCTCTCTGTCTGAGAGAGGCGTCTGTGTGGTGCAGCCAGGTCATACTGTAAGGGTGGTAATTTGTCAATATCAATGCTGTGTGATGATATCCACTGTACCACCTGGGAGTACCATGACCAGGTATGTCCCTCCTTAGCAAGCTGTCTGGATGCCTCAAAAGCAGCCCGAGATACCTGATTTAGTGGGAGCTCCCGCATCCTGTGTATAAAAGATATAGTCTGGAACATGGCCTATACTAACATAGGTGGTACAGCAAACTCCGCTCGAAGGATATCATGTGGTACTAAAGGTTTGCTGCGGATCATCCGTGAGAGCATCAAAATCTGAGGGCACTCTATCTGTGTCCATGAGGATGTAGCCAAACCTGGTGCCCATACTGCTGCTGCATACATCAATGCTGGAGTAACTAGTGTATCAAATAGCCACCCCTTAGTACGGGGCTCTTGGAAGTGTGCCTGGTGACACTGGCGTTCCAAAATTGCTAGTGCTGCGTACCCTTGTGTCACTCTGTCTCTGGCTGCCTGTGCCATAGAGAATCTCCCTGATGGGTTGGTAAATGTGACCCCAAGGTAAACATATGAGCCCACCACCTCTACCTGTCCCCGGGCTAGTGTAAGGATAGTCTGGCATGTGACTGCTCTGCTGATGTATGAAAGACCATAACCTTGGTTTTCCCAAGGTTCACTATGAGTCCTCGCTCCGCACAGCAAGTATCCAGGGCCTGTAGATGCCTTTGTAGCCCTGTCCGAGTATCCGACACAAGAATGATATCATCAGCATATAATAGAATGTGTACAGTCGTACCTGAGATGTCAATCCCAGAGCCTCCTCTGTGTATGATGTAGTTTACTACCTCGTCGATGTATAAGCCAAAGAGTGCCGGGAGAGAGGGCAGCCCTGCTTCACACCAATGGTGTTGGCAATCATATCTGATAGTCCCCTTGGGCATCTAACTCGTCCAAACACTTGCTCATATAATTTGTAAATCCCCCACATCATGTCGGGGGGTATGCCCAGTGTCTGTAAGCGGTGGAAGAGGCGCTCTTTGGGGACTGTGTCAAAGGCTTTGCAGAAGTCCACAAAACAGCAATAGAGTCTCTGCCTCTGTGCCCGAGTTTGGTCAATCAGGCATCTCAGGGTGAAAATGTGATCAATAGTAGAGAAGGCTCGCCGAAAACCTGCCTGACCAAGGGCACGGAGTCCCTCCCTCTCAGCGTGTGTGCTCAATTCTGCCTCCAGGATAGCCCCATAGAGTTTGGCCAAGGTATGGCCAATCATGATAGTCCTGTAATTACCGGGGTCCAACATGTCCCCAGCTTTGTGGATCGGTACAATAGTGTGCATCGTCCACTCAGCCGGGAAACCTTCTACCAGAGCCCTGTTAAAGAGGTAAGCAATAAAAGGAGAGAGTGTGTCAGCTGCATAAATGAAATGCTCACCCTGTAAGCCGGTGTGATCCTCAGCTCTCCCATGTTGGAATCTATGTATAGCTCGAGATACCATATCGGTAGTAAAGAAAACCGATGAGGTCGGTGGAGTCTCGGTGGGGCGAGGGATCAGTGGCTGGTGCGGAACATCATAAAGCCCTTCTGCATAACTCTGCCAGCGTTGAGGATCAGTAATTGGGGTGGGGGGGCGTGGCTCTCTGAGTCGTCGCCAAGCAGTGGCTGCATCTTTACTCATGAGCATGTGGTAGATGTCCCAGTATTGAGCCTCCTCATATGTGCGTCGCTTACGGCGTGTAAGAGACCGCATCTGTCTACTGGCCTGCTGCTGTGTTATTTCCCCTTGCGCTATCTGGGCTCGGAGATGTCGATGAAGCTCTCTGCACTCATTATCATACCATCTATTCTGGGGCATGTCCCCGGATCTAGGTGGCTTCCCTGTCTGGAGATGGTGTGGAAAGCTGTGGCTAGCTGCTGTGTGCAGTATGTGTGAAAGCTGGCCGTCAGTACATCGATGGGTGCTGTAGGGTCCATACCAAAGAGGCCATCATGTACTTTTGAATCATAAACGTCTGCAAGCTCCCGGGTAAAGTGGAAGATGGTACGAGATGCCTAAGTGGTCGGGGGTGGCAGATCAAGAGAGCTCCTAAGAGAAAAAGCCAAATAAGTATGGTCCGCACCAATGGGGCATGTAGGGATAGTGAAAGAGTCTATCAGGTCTGTGCTCTCCCGCAAGCCCAATATGTAGTCCACAGTGCTGCTGCCTCCTGATGATGGGAAACATGTGAGTCTTCCCGATTCTGGCCATTGTGACATCCGGTTATAAATAACGAGATGGTGTCTAGCTCCTAGGTCCAGAAGGTGTTGCCCATAACTTGTACTGTCTGGCCCATTGTCCTCTGACATCCTCGTGGTCCCTGCATCCACATCGTCTAGTAGGATGAGGGGATCTGTGAAGTCGAATGATTCACACTGTCGATTCTGTGTGTGTGCATTGAAGTCCCCCATCAGGAGAACCTCCCCTATGGTCGAATAGTGTAGGATATCTGCGGATAGAGTGGCGTATGGAGACTCACTAGGAAGGCCCCCCCTCTCCTCTCCTCCTCCAATTTGGTCCTCCATGTGACCTGTGTTGAATCTCGACCCCTTAGGCGGGAAGTAGCATATTGCCAAGTAAACTGTTCTCACCTCTGAGAGCTGTAGGCTAATCCACATGTAGCGTGCCTCTGGGTCTCTGGACACCACCCTGATACGCTGGTGTAGTGCTCGTCCGAATAGTATAGCGATCCCACCTGAGCCTCTGGAAGGCCAAAATGAAATGAAATGATATATTAACGTCTTCAGAAGGCCAAAATGACCTATGAGACCAAAAAGGTTACAACAATTGGTGGATCCGATACATTGTCCTCCGTGTAAGAAAAACTAAAAACAACTAAACAACTAACTGAAACTGAAACAACTATGAGGAAAAGTAAGGTACTAGGAGCTCCTAATGGATAACATCTGGGAGGAAAACTCCAGCAACAAAGGTAAGCATCATACACATCACTATCCAAAGATGTCTCTCATCGGTCGATGGCGGATATCCTCAATGTCCTCCATGGTGAGTACTCTGACTGGACGTCTCCCATGCCGTGCTAGTATGGTCCTAATCTTCTGTTGTAGTCTCCGCCGGTGTCGAGATGGGCCTCTCATCTTGGGGCGCCTGGACCGCCCCAACTCTATAGCCCAATCAATCAGTGTACCTCTGGTGCGGCTATACTTTGGGGCTAGCTGCAATGCCTGCTGGCCTGACTGCTCAATCTCTGGTCGAAAGAAGTCTGTAATCTGCCTCTATAGGTGTCTCTCCCTCTCTGATCCCCTCCCTCTCAAGAGACCCTCTACGCAGCTCCAACAAGTATATAATCCGAGGCATCTCTGATCCTGGTATCTCATGACTCTAGAAAGTGGTTCGAAACCCTCTCTGAACAGCTAGTGAAAACGGCCTCGTATCTCATAATATACTGGACAGTGACATATGTAATGTAACTCTGTCTCTGGCTCCATCTGGCACAGCTGACAAATCCTGGCCTTAGCTGGTACTCCTCTGAATTTGCCAGTCTCAATCTCTAGCTGGTGTGAGGATGTGCGCATCTGACCAATAGCACACCGTAGCGCATGAGAAAGATGAGTATCCATGTAGCTGGGTCTAATCACAAACCCATCCTCCGTGAGTTGGAGAAGATGATCTCTATAGAAAGCCATCTTCGTACCAAGCTCGTGTGTTGGCTGTATCCATGTCCTAGTGTCGAGCTGAGTGAAGTCCTGCCTGATAAGTCTGGTAATCTCTGCCCGTGTGAGAGAGAGGGAGGGTGCATCCAGGGAGTACTGAAATGGAGGTAGCCTATCCATACTAAAGCCATGCAGTTGGAACCAAGCTGTCATCTGTGCATACCAACATGATCCGTCTCCTTGTGATGCCAACTGTCGTGAAGACTCCAGGGCTAAGTGAGCATATCTGTCTCTAGGGAGAGCCCAAGTGCTATGTATAAAGGAGACTAATCGAGTGAGTGCCTCTACTACCAATGGGGAGGCAGCCATCTCTGCACGGATAATATCATGTGGTACGGAGGCCTTGGCCCTAATCATCCAGGAAATGATAGAAACCAAGGGCCTCTCCATACATCTCCATCCATCAGTGCTACCAGCTCGGTTGTGGTGATTCACTGAGGGTCCCCATATCTCCACTCCATATAGCATGGCTGAAGTGACCAAAGTGTCAAAGAGCCAGAGCTTTGTTCAAGGTTCCTGAAACTGAACTGGCGAACACATCCTCTCTAGTCTCCCCAATGCTGCATAGACTCTGGTCAATCTGGTCTCCGCTGCTCTCCTCAAGTAAAATAGTGGGCCACTAAAAACCACACCAAGGTAAGTATATGCATCTGTACACTCCACTGTCTCCTGACCATATGTAAAGGTGGGTATTGACCTCCTAACCCACTGTGCTGTGGTGTTAAACACCATCACCTTGGTTTTACCAAGGTTAACAGACAATCCACTGTCTTGTGCAAACGTGTGCAATGCATCCAAATGACGCTGCATCCCCTCTGGAGAAATTGAGATGAGCACAGTATCATCAGCATACAATAACAGTGGAATCCATGTCCCTGCTAGCTGTGCTCCTCTGTCACCCTCCTGCTCTACATAGTCCTAAACCTCATCCACTTTTATCCCAAAAAAGGTGGGAGAAAGGGGGCAGCCCTGTTTCAGCCCAATAGTGGAGTGAACCATCTTAGATATACCTTGAGTAGTACGTACTTGCCCCACAACTGTCCTGTATAAAGCCATGATTCCCCAAATCAGCTCTGTGGGCACTCCCATCTCCTGTAGTCTGCGCATCAGTCTGGCTCTCTCGGTACTGTGTCAAAAGCTTTGCGGAAATCCACAAAGCAACAATAAATCCTCCTGCCATATAATTTGCCCTCCTCAATAATAGCTCTGAGTGTCAAGATATGGTCAAGAGTGGAGAAACCTCTCCTAAACCCTACCTGCCGTGATGCACGTATGCCCTCTCTTTCTGCCCATCTACACAACTCTTGCTCAAGAATAGATGCATATAATCTAGCCAAGGTGTGACCAATCATGATGGTACGATAATACCCAGGAAGCATGGGATCCCCTGACTTGAAGATAGGCACAATCGTGGACATATTCCAAGTCTCAGGAAAACCCTCACACATGGCTCGGTTAAACATCATAGCAATAAGCTCTGCAAGCATATCTCTGGCATAAATAAAGTGTTCTGCTACCAAACCATCATGATCATATGCTCTCCCAGTCCTCATCCTGTCAATAGCTTTCCTTAGCATCTCAGCAGTAAAGAAAGCACATGTCTCTGGGCATGGCTCCGATGGGTCTGGCAGGGGCAGCTGTCCTGGTGCTGTGTACAAGGATGTTGCATACTCACCCCAAATGTCTGTGGAGGTAATGGCTGGTGATGGTGAATGCACATGGAATAGTCTCCATGCCTCGCCTGAGTCCTGACTCATAAATAACTAATACAAATCCCTCTCTAACTGAGCAACATAAGCCCTCTTCTTCCGTCGCACTAGGTGCCGGAAGGTAATCCCTGACTGTCTGTGAGTGGTAACACCCATGAGCACCTCTCTTTGTAATCTGATCCTCATCTTTCTGCACTCCTCATCATACCAGCTGTTCTGGGGCATGTTCCCAGATCATCTCCGTGTAGGCTGACTATGGGGATATGCCTCTTATGCTGCAGCATGAAGCGTCTCTATCAATATTTGAGTGAGCTCATCTAATGGTCGTCTTGGCTCCTCGGCACATAAGCGTTTGTATATCTCATCCGTGTACACGGTGTCAGTCTCCCTCGTAAAGGTATAATGAGTGTGTGTGGAGACCTGTCCCAATGGAGCGGTGCTGAACTGAAATGTGAGAGTGAAGGACAAGATAGCATGATCCACTGCTATTCCAACCGGCCTAGTGCCTACCATAAAATCCTGAAAAGAGGGAATGAGATTGGGCTGAGCCATAACATAGTCCACTATACTAGCACCATGCCGATGTGGAAAGCTAGTGAAACCGCTCGATGTCGAGAATCTCTGTAGGCCATTCAGGATGGCCAATCCATGTGCAGCCCCCATGTCTATCAAATACCGCCCATACACTGTATGTTCCTCATCCTGTGAGAGTCTAGATAGGCCCATATCCCTAACATCAAGCTCCCTCAACATCTCCTGTGAGGTATCATAAAATACTGTCTGGTTATGTGCGGTCCTGGCATTGAAGTCCCCCAAGAGAATGATGTGACCATCCCTGGAGAACTCCCAAATGTCATTATGCAAAAGAGAAAAGGGAGACCGCTAGGTCATGCATACACTGATGTACTAGGAGAAAAACAGCATATAGCAATGTAGAGATATCTTCCCGTCTCTGCCCTCAGTCTAATCCACATGTACCTAGGCTGCTCATCTCTGTGGACTATATGTATCAGTGGCTGTAGCTCCTCTCTAAACAATACTGCCACTCCTCCTGAGCCCCGTCCTCTATGCTCTGAACGAGTCTCCTGTCTACAAGCTGTCTCCCATCGGTATCCACTAACATGTGGCATGGACTTTCCAGGAGCCTGATGCGTCTCACAGTAGAAGATGATGTCCCTCCCAGTGAAACTATCTTGAAAATCCCCTACACCAAGGCGTAGAGATCCATTACAATTCCGAGTAGCAGCTTTGAGTGTAGTCCCATAGGTCTCGCGCCGTCATGAAGAGCGCCTCTCCATAATCACCACTCTACCATCTCTATAGAAGGCCACTTTACCTTTCTCTCGGGCTGCCCTTATCTCGGGCATAACTTCTTTCATGTGGGCAAGTTGCGAGAGTGTGAGGTCATCTCCAAGAAATATTCCCGTCTGAGTGTAGGACGTCTCTTCACGAAGTCCTTCTTCGCTTCCATGGAGGGGAAACGAATGATAAGTGCTCTCTCCTTAGAAGATTCGCCTCTACCTTCTTTCTTCTTTCCCACTCTCCATGCCTAAGCGTCTGTATATCTCATCCGTGTACACGGTGTCAGTCTCCCTCGTAAAGGTATAACGAGTGTGTGTGGAGACCTGTCCCAATGGAGCGGTGCTGAACTGAAATGTAAGAGTGAAGGACAAGATAGCATGATCCACTGCTATTCCAACTGGCCTAGTGCCTACCATAAAATCCTGAAAAGAGGGAATGAGACTGGGCTGAGCCATAACATAGTCCACTGTACTAGCACCATGCCTATGTGGAAAGCAAGTGAAACCGCCTGATGTTGGGAATCTCTGTAGGCCATTGAGGATGGCCAATCCATGTGCAGTCCCCATGTCTATCAAATACCGCCCATACACTGTATGCTCCTCGTCCTGTGAGAGTCTAGATAGGCCCATATCCCTAACATCAAGCTCCCTCAGCATCTCCTCTGAGGTATCATAAAATACTGTCTGGTTATGGGCGGTCCTAGCATTGAAGTCCCCCAGGAGAATGATGTCACCATCCCTGGAGAACTCCCAAATGTCATTATCCAAAATAGAAAAGGGAGACTGCCCGCTAGGTGATGCATACACTGATGTACTAGGAGCAAAATAGCATATAGCAATGTAGAGATATCTGCCCGTCTCTGCCCTCAGTCTAACCCACATGTACCTAGTCTGCTCATCTCTGCGGACTATATGTATCAGTGGCTGTAGCTCCTCTCTAAACAATACTGCCACTCCTCCTGAGCCCCGTCCTCTATGCTCTGAACGAGTCTCCTGTCTACAAGCTGTCTCCCATCGGTATCCACTAACATGTGGCATGGACTGTCCAGGAGCCTGATGCGTCTCACAGTAGAAGATGATGTCCCTTCCAGTGAAACTATCCTCAAAAGCCCCTACATCAAGACGTAGAGATCCATTACAATTCCAAGTAGCAACTTTGAGTGTAGTCCCATAGGTCTCACGCCGTCATGAAGAGCGCCTCTCCATAATCACCTCTATAGAAGACCACTTTCCCTTTCTCTCGGGCTGCCCTTATCTCTGGCATAACTTCTTTCATGTGGGCAAGTTGCGAGAGTGTGAGGTCATCTCCTAGAAATATTCCCGTCTTCTTGAGTGTAGGACGTCTCTTCAAGAAGTCCTTCTTCGCTTCCACGGAGGGGAAACGAATGATAAGTGCTCTCTCCTTAGAAGATTCGCCACCACTACCTTCTCTCTTCTTTCCCACTCTCCATGCCTTTGTGTGGGGGAGGCGTCGAGCAGGGGCGAAACAGCGAGAGTGGCAGAGGGACGGGCCAGCCCAGGTGGGAGAGAGGCGGGCGAACAGCGAAGAGAGAGAGAGAGAGAGAGAGAGAGAGAGAGAGAGAGAGAGAGAGAGAGAGAGAAATGAAATGAAATGTTATATTAGGGGTACGCTATGGAGGTGAGTGGAGTAGAGAGAGAGAGAGAGAGAGAGAGAGAGAGAGAGAGAGAGAGAGAGAGAGTTATATTAACGTCTACGAAAGACCCCAAGGGCTTGTGAGACCAAAGGTAATACAAGGGTACCATGGATATATTGAGCAATGGAAAACTGAAAGAAAAAGTAAAGTGAAAACTTCTGACAGTACATGTGATCAACATATGATCTTGTGTAGTGTGAGATATGCTGTGATTAGCTACTAATGAAAATACCCGCTTCGGCCAGAATTGATGTGATGGTGGAGTGAATTGTGAAGCCTTTGTGATGGGAGCGTGTCATGTTGGCGGAGAACCTCACGAATTTGTCTTTGTGTGGAGGGACATGATGCTCTGGGTCGTGGATGTCTTGCTCGTAGAATGGATCGAGCTCTCTTGCTCAGAACTCCTCTGGGGCGTGGAGCTGGAGCGTGGGTACGGGTGGTGGGCTCTGATGTCGTAGTAGAGGAACTGTTGTGGGCAGTGGATTCTGATGTGGATGTGTGTACCACAAAGAAATCTGTGATGGTTCTCTGTGAGGTGTCCTATCGGAGCCGGGGTTGTGTCTCAGCATGCCGCCTCAACATTATGTCTCTGTGTCGTTTGAGCTCCATTAAGTACATGCCCAAGCACTTGTGATCCTCAAATTGTATCACCTGTGTGAGTGGTCCGAATCCCTCTCAGAAGAGGCAGTGGAATCTCCCGTGTATCTCGTAGTAAGCTGGGCAACTAAACATATAATGGGCCTCATCCTCTACTGCTCCTATCGTGCATACTGTACATGTCCTCTCCTCATGTGGGATATCCTTAGATCTGCGAGTCTCTAGTTTGAGGTGGTGGGAGGATACCGTGAGTTGGCCGATCGTGATACAGATAGCATGTGACATGTGTATCTGTATGTAGGGGTGCTTGAGCATCGAGAGGCTACAGGTGATGATGTTGTCACACATGATCAGGGGTAAGCCATCTGTACCACATGACATTCTACATGCAGACCATATTTTCCCCCATTTTTCCCATATTTTTCCCTATTTTATGGGCCTTTGTTGTGGGTTTCCCACCTTATTTTATACCATTTATGCTGTTTGTTTAGGTTGTGTAGCATCTGGTAGGCAGTCGGCCAGCTCATATGGGGTGTATATATACGCTGCCCTCTCCCTCACTTCTCATCGTTGTTTCTTGATCATTTTGGTGAGCACCTTCAGCCCTCTGCCTACGAAGTGCACTCCTTGCCTACAGGTTGGTTGTATCCATCTTTTCTCGAGGATTAGTGCGTCAATGTTTTGCTGTTTTCTTTTCTCTCTCTCTTGGAGCTTGAACGTTTTTGTCATTCGTCTTCATCTTTCCGCTGCCCTCTAGGCTCTGACACATAGGATGTTTCTAGCCAAGTCTTCGAGGGAGTGTCTTCAATCACAATTGCCATCTCCACTAGGTGGAGAATCTTTGGCTTCAGTGGCAGTTGCATTAGTTTCGGTGCTAGTAAGGAGGATTGTTCTCACGTGCCGTTTGTATTGGGTGGAGTATCTTCATTGTTTGATGTCATGGAGGCACCACGTCACACTGGAGTGCTATGTGACACACTGGCTCTACATCAATTGCCTTTCATATGGGTCTAAGGAGCCTATGCCACGTCTCCTAGGCATGTCGGCTAGCATAGCTAGCCTATTCAGCATGTTGGCCACCTTCTAAGCACCATGGATGGCATGGGCAGCCAGTCGGCAGCCTAGAGAAGCGTCCATACAGTAGTCGGCCAGTATAAAAGGCCTCTATACAGCAGCCGGCCAGCATAAAGACATGCCAAGCATGCAGTCGGGCAGCACCACAGTCGGGCAGCATCAAAGGACAACATGGGGAATGATGCGCAGCATTGATGCTATTAAAATAGCATTTTCCTTGTAAACAGGCCGACAACATATGTGAAAACTGACTAGTAGCTAAAATCCTTATATAAACAAGTGCCACGTTCACAACATAAATCATACATTATAAGTGTGCAAAATCTGAAAATGAAATGTGAAGAGGAAATCGGCCATCCTCATATGCTTTTTTGAAAGCTTGGCTTATGTCAAAAAGTACCGCAAACTTCGGTGATCGGTCTTGACTTAAATTCAGCTCCCAACAAGTAGTGTTTCCATACTATAAGAGCATGAATTATAACAATTCCTCTTTCTCATAGATGCCAAGAGAAAGCTCGGCATCATGCAACTTTCTGCTCTCATATGCAACGGTGCATCCTTCTTGATTTGGTACAGCTCCTACATGCATCACATTCAACATTGAATGGCTTTTGTAAATCAGGAATCACCGAAAGTGGTCTCAATGTAATGGTGCTCTTGAGCTTAAGGAAAGCATCAATTTCAGACTCTAACCATTTAAACATAGCTCTTTTCTTGGTAAGTTCATGCAATGGCGAGGCAACAATCATTGCAAAATGAAATATTAACCTCATGTAATATGACCATAAACCAAGGAAACTATGAACTTCATGTATGGATTTGATTTTTGGCCAGTCCTTAATGGCTTGGATCTTTGCAGGATCCATTTGCACGCTATCTTTGGACACATTGTGTCCAAGATAATAATCTTCGAGAGGAAAAATTTACCCTTTTTCCCATTAATCATAAGTTTATGTTTCCTCCATTCGTCAAAGACTATCTTCAAGTGCATCGTATGATGTTCCTCATTCTTTGAAAACACCAAAATTTCATTAAAAAAAGACACTTGTAAATGCTCTGTCATTTCTGAAAATTCGGTCCATCATTTAGTTAGAGGTAGTCAGAGCATCTGTGAGATTGAATGGCATAACCAAACACTGATAAAGACCAAAAGATACATGGAAGGTTGTCTTTTGTACATCTTGAGGCATCACTCTCACTACTCTTGAGATCAATACATGACAAACCATCCAATTTGTCCAAGTATCATTAATCCTCGTAATAATAGGAAATCAATTCTTGACAGTTATCTTATTAAGTGTCCTATAATCCACGCACATGCGAAATGAACCATCCTTTTGCTGCACAAGAAGAACGGGTGAACAAAATGGTAAAGAACTTGACGGCTTGTAGGAAGGCATGGAGTGCCAGGGTTGAGGAAATTAATTTTACTCAGTCTTAACATCAATCCTTTTAATCATGAATTTCAGAGGAAATTGTAATTTTGAACAAGCTTTTTCTTTATATGGAAATCTAAATATAACTAAATCTTGAAATTTTTTAGGAAGCGTTTTTTCTTCTTCCCTTAATTTGAGAAGGTTTTTGTAGAAATTGAACAAGTTCTAGGTTAAGGCGAACCTATGGTTGAAATTCAAATCAACACTATTGAAAATCTTGAAAAACACAATTATCAAGCTTGGAGGTTCAAGATCAAGATATTCCTTTAGTCATACGATCTATGGGGTATACTCATTGAAGTAGACATAATGCCAAACATGCCTCTAGAGCTACTAGAAACCATAAGGAGAGAAGCCGAAGTGATGATAAAGCTCGTTACTCATATTGGGAATATACCATTGGAGGTTTGTGAAGGAGGTACACAATGTTTGAGAAATGTTCTTTATGTTCTAGGTATTACAAAGAACTTGGTGTCAATTGGATGGATAGATTGTGGAGCAAAATATGCAAGTCGTTATGAATGCAGATGGGTGTACAGTGCAAGACTATAACTCACTTAAAAGTTCTTGCAATAGGTGGGAAGGTTGGAAGAATATTTATCTTGGATGCAATGTCTACGTTAGAGGCATGTGCATATACAAGAAGCTCATCTATGTCAGAGGTTGAGCTTTGGGATAAAAGACTTGGTCACATAAGTATCTCTCAATTGAAAGAGATGGCATATAAAGGATTGGTAAGGGGATTGCCAAATCTTAAAGGACAAGCATTGTCTGGACTATGTGAGCCTTGTTAAAAAGCAAAGTCGTCAAGAAAACCTTTCAATAAAGAAAGATACGTCTATCAAAAGCCTTTGGAACTTATACACACGGATCTATGGGGACCAACGCTAACTCAAAGCATTGGAGGAGTAAGATATTACATAGCCTTCATTGATGATTATTTGGATATGTTTTTTGAAAGCTAAAAGCCAAAACTTTGAAAAGTTTCAACAATTCAAAGCAGAGGTGGAAAAGTAAAGTGTTCTCAAGATCAATATCTTGCGAAGTGACACTGGAGGAGAGTATATGCCATGGGAATTTGGCAAATACTTAAAGCAACAAGGTATCAAAAAGGCAATTAACTCCAAGATACACGCTAGGAATGGAGTGGCAGAAAGGAAGAACTGACACATTGTAGAGATGGCAAGGGCCATACTATATGAGAAAAACATGCTAGACTATTGTTGGGAAGAGGCATGTAAATTATGCGGTCTTCTTGATTAATCGATCATAACAATGGAAGAGAAGTTCATTGGAAAAACAAATGAGATACGAACAAAGCTTGAATCAAAAGCTTTGAGATGTGTTTATTGGAATTGATTTGCAAAAGGGTTTGTACAATTGCTATGACCCCACAAACAAAAAGATATATGTGAGCAGAGATGTTGACTTTGATGAGATGTATGGATGGTATGACAAGCATGAGGAAATCATCGTCAAATATGAGCACTTGCATCCCAATCACCATATAAAGTGGGAAAAGAAGAAAGAGAGGAGAAGATGTCTCCATGGAAAGGAGGACTTCGCACTATCACGAGTGAGCTAAGCACAAGTGGTACTGAAGAAGCGATTCCTCGAATAAATCAAGGAAGTGAAGATGTGGAAGAAATTCAACCTAGAAAGTCCACAAGAGTAAAGCATCCAGTTCAAAGGTTGACCTATGACTCTTTTACTGTCAAACATTATGCTTACATGAAAAAGGTGACAGAGTTGGAAGAACCAAAGAGGTTTGAGGATGCTATACAAAGCCATGAGTGAAAAATGGCTATGGATGAAGCAGTTGATGCTCTTCAAGAGAATCAAACATGGGATCTTATCCCCCACAAGGATGACATGAAAGTCATTGAATGCAAATGGGTTTACAAAATCAAATACAATTTAGATAGATGGAAGTCTAAACAGGTTCAAGGTAAGACTTGTTGCAAAGGGATATGCACAAACACATGGAATAGACTATGAAGAAACCTTCTCACCCGCTTCAAAGATGGCTACAGTAAGAATCGTTATTGCTTTAGGAGCAAATCAAAGATGGGTATTTCATCAAAGTAAAAAATGCTTTTCTCAATGGTTACTTGAAGAAAAAGGTCCACCGTCCAAATGGAACAACCATAGGGATATGAAGATTTACATCATTTGACATTTGTGTGCAAGTTAGAAAAGCATTATATGGATCACCTTGAGCATGATTTGATAGATTCTCAAATTATTTGAGAAACATTGGCTTCAACGATCCTTCTTGGGTCCCCTTTCTCCTTGCCCTTAAGTGGGAGATTTTGGCACTTGGCAAGGTGCATGGTTCCTAGAGGAGGACTTGGGAAGGGAGAACCTAGTAAGAAATCTTATGTAGTGGATACGGACAAGAAGCCAATAAAGGAAGACCCTAATGGAAGAAGGTAGTGGAAGAAGGAGGAGATAATGCTCAAAATAGAGAGACTCTGAACAAAGGAACATAGCTAGGCCCGAGTGATGAGTCAAGGCTCTAGGCCCAGCCCTATGGCCAGGTTATGAGCCTTGCTTGAGGTTCAGAGCAGTCGTGTGAAGCGATGATGAGAAATGATAGCATTTAATGCTAATGTCAACAGTCGTGAGAATTATTTACTAGCTGACAGCAGTCCGTATGACCAACCAGCAGCCTGTGAGCAGCCCCTCAGCCCTTGCATAAATCATCTTATTTTTCATAGAAATCAGCACCAAAAAATTGCAGAAGTATGTGTGCTTGAGACTTTGGTCTTGCGCATGCATCAATTCAGCCAATCACTCTTTTGTGCTACAGTCCAAGGCAATTTGAAGCTATCTTCAGCATATTGCGTCTCCCTCAGCATATCTGCGTGTGCATAAGGCTCTCTGAAGTGGCTTCACATTTGTCTTCACCCCATTCGTCCTTGAGTTTGGCAATCCTCCGTCAATCGTCTTTAGTAAGTTTTCTGCATTGTAAATGAAGTTCTCCAAAGCAATAAAGCAAATAATCCCTTGCAGGACGGGGCCCTTAGGTGGGTAGATTGGGACCCAATCAGGTGTTGTCTCTACATTCTCTCTCTCTTCAGCTCTATCTCCTGTGAATAAAGATTAAAGATTGCTTCATGCTCATGCTGTCCGTTACACGATTGTACCAGTTGCATGTTACAAGAGGAAAGAGAGTGACAGTGGAGGATTTAATTCTATCAACTTAACCTATGATATATTACTCAATCAAATAAATCTCCTGCCAGATCTGTTGAAAATTAAATTGCTCAGTAAGTTTTTTGTGAAGTTTGAATAGAGCAAGGAACCTTGCTGTAGTCCTCTTAGCTCTTCCAACTGCTGAATTGTGCTGTATTAAGAAGCTGTGGACCTATTGCCGTTTGTTGCTGCTGTTTGGGCTGACTTTGCTACTCTTCGTGGCTTATCCTGTCTTCCTTGGATGGCTTCTCTGAAAGACTTGCAGAGCATGTGTTGTCTTAATTTATGTTTTGCATTAATTGCACTCATGCTCTGGTGGGCATCCTTCTGTTGTATGCTTTGGGCACTGTGCTTCACACTAATAGCCTCTCTTGTCCCCTTTTAGATTAGGGCTCACTACATGGGCTGATTCATCTACAAAACGGTGACCCTAACTAGTAACCTAGCTTGGCACATGCATTTGAGATTTGGAGCCAATGTATGTGACAGCCTTCATGATACACAGGACTAGAGGCAGCCATATTGACCAAATAGAAAAAAAAGATAATCATGATTCATCAGAGATAACCTCTGGCAGCTCTACCAAGTTCTGACGTATGGCACCACGGTTGACCACTACTAGTGCTTGCTCACACTAGACGAGTAGTTTTCATTTTTTAGCTTCTTATTAACATATATTTTAGGGGACGCTACATGCATCTCCTACTAGAGTATTCATCCATATTGTTTTACCTTTGACAATAATCTTTTGGATCCTTACAACAAAAAAGCCGGTTTGAAGGTTTTTTAAGTGAAGCTATTTTCTCACAGCTACTCGTTATGACTCTTGTAGGATGAAGCAGGGGAGTTTCCCTTTGCAGGGAGGCACAATAAAGGTTGCCATTGCAAGAAGTCAGGTTGCTTGAAAAAATACTGCGAATGCTTTCAGGCAAACATCCTTTGCTCGGATAATTGCAAATGCATTGACTGCAAAAATTATGAAACTAGTGAGGAGAGACGGGCCTTGTATCATGGAGATTTGGCAGCAAATATCAACAACACACTCCATCCTGCAATGTCTCTGGGGGCAGGGAGCCTGGCCTATACTTCCCCTTCACCGTTGTCAAAGAAGAGGAGAACACACGACCTAGTTTTTGTTGGACAAGGGCTGAAGGAACAAGCTCCTCTGCAAACTCTGCAAAGACTGCCCCACGCATTGCAGGTGCATATGCATTCTCATACCTTGACAGTGATGTTGTCACGGCTTTTTGTCACGTTTAAGATATATTTTGATCACACCTTTTGTTGCTGCAGCCTCCTAATGTCAAGATGGCTAGTACACCATTGCCTGGGACTGTCCCGACTGTGCCAACATCGAAGGTCTCATACAGGTTTGTTTATTTACATAGATGGGTTATGTTTGTGTTTGGAGTGGTTGATAATGCATACATGTACTTGTACAGCTCATTGTTAATGGGAGTAGTCCAGCCAGATGCAGTTCGAGAGCTTTGCAAACTTCTGGTTATTGTCTCTACGGAAGCTGCAAGAGCTTATGCTGGTAATGTTTGTGTGTCTTAGTTTGTGTATGCAATTCGAATGAAGCTCACTGAAAGTCTCATACTTCAACAGAATCAGAACTTAAAGCTCCGGATTCGGCAGACAATGGCACTTCAGCAGTTGTGAAGGATGATGTGGTTTCTGCTGTGAAGGCTCCTGATGAAATTAAGAACCATTCTCGATACTCTGCAGAGGGAGGAGCAGGGGAGAGAAATTTGACAGCAGAAGATTCAAACACAAACATGGATGTCTCTGAGTCTGAAGATGTTCCCGAGGGGCCTAAACAAAGAGCCATGTCTCCAGGGACTCTAGCATTGATGTGTGATGAGCAAGACAGCCTCTTCACTGCGCCTCCATCCCCATCAGGATCAAGCACTGGTGGATTTCCCATGCAAAAATCACCTCTCCTAGCACACATGCATGCAGAACAAGAGAGAGCGATCCTCTCCGAGTTTCGTGATTGTTTGCGACGGATCGTGTCTGTGGGAAACAAGAGATGTATGCTTCTCTCCTTTTAGAACTTTCAGTTGGTAACAGTAGTGGTAGTTTCATGCATGACGAAGCGCATGAGCCTTAGAAATAATGCCTTTTTCTTGTGATGTAGAACAGCTACTCAGTATTCGACGAAGGCTTCCAGGGTAGAACTGCCGGCCACATCACACATGCAGCAGCAGCAACCGGTGCCTAGCAGTCTTGGAGTTCCCCGGCCTGTCATGGTTGCTGCCCAGTCAGTATTAGCAAGGCCTTTGAGTACTTCAAGCTTTTCTATGCCAAATGGTTTCCCTGCGGCAAGTTCCATGGCCTTTGTTCCTGGTGCAAGGGCCTTATCTCCTGCTCCAGTGGTAGCACTGGAGAGTGCATTACCAGTCTCTTCAAGTACAACAGCCTTGCAATAACAACTGGATTGGAGAAGTTTTGTAAAACAGTTGATTTTTCTATCAATTGTTGTGACCTTGCAGTTTACGAGAGACAACCACACTCTATAGTTGATGTGAAAAGGGGAGGAAGAGGTAAGTTCTTGGGCAGTCTTTGGGAAACTATCCTGATTGTATTGACTTGTTCCAAGGCCTTGAAAATCTTTCCTTTACATTAAAATACCTTATGGTTCTTAGCATTATATCTTGGACCCCTTCATGGTGATTAAAGAGAGCCACACTGCAGACCACCACCTCTGTAAGTAATTGTAAGAAAGACTTGAAGAGCTGCACCTGATTTATGATAAGAAGAGTAATCTGTGTCTCTTTTATGGACGTTGTAACTTGAATACAGTTGTGGATTGTTGGTCCTCAAAAAAGGCCATATTTTTAAGGATAACATGTACTTTTGATCAACTAGGAAATTTGAGTATTGAGAATTGAAGGTCCTCAACATGCTGCACACTCTATATTACTTTCTCAACAGGAAAGGGTTGTTGATGTTGGTGTGCATGCTTATGTGTTTTCGTGGATAAGTAGTTGCATTATTGATGTACCACCATGGTCTCATACTTGGTCAATGGACATCGCCACATTCAGTCAATGGAAAGGATTCCATCAGTGATTCTAGATAAAGCAACAGGAGAGACTAAATTTACAAGAAACTAGAAATCAGAGGCCCATGCACGCAAAAGCCCTATTTGAAAATGGGGAGGCAGAAATATGAGGTGCAGAAGCTGTTGTTAGGAATTGCCCAAGTGTAATCATAAAATATGTTTATATGCCTTGGTGATTAGTCTCTGCTAGGTTTGGAGGAATATGAGGTGCAGTAGCATGCTTGAGAAGGATCATGGTAGCTTGCCTTTCGTTGTAAGGGGTATGTGCTATCCTAGGATTAGGGTTAGGTTTAACCCAAGATTAGGGTTAAGGCTTAGCCAGTGCGTGGGGACCTAGAGGGTTCACATGTGGGCTAAGGGCGCTAGTAGTTAGAAGAGGTCTAGATTGGCTAACAGCTTATAATTTATAGCCTAGGGCTTATAAATGAAGTGGAAAAGCTTATAAATAGAGCAAGGGGCAATGATAGCCAGGTTAATATAAGTGACCTTGGGGTCACTAGACGTAAGAGGTCAAGTAGTCATGCGGTGGGGCTTGGGGCTACCAAGGAAGCGTGTGGGTTCTAGTGGCCATAGAGCTGCAAGATGCATGGCTCTGCCTAATGGTATGGGACGTTAGGTTGGGGCCATCGGTACCAAGTAGGCTCGCGGCAATTAGATCTTAGGCTCGAGGTAGCCACAATCCATTGTGGTCATGTGATGCGCACGACAATGTAGGGTCTACAAAACCTTGTTAGGGTTTCGGTTCTAGGTCAGATAATCCTTCGGCATGGTATGTGGAGACCTTATCAAAGCTTGGATATGACAAGTGCTAGTACCCTAGGCACGAAGGATGTACAAGATAGTGAATTGTTTTGGCAAGAAAGCCTTGGTTTCTTTGCATGGATGTGCATGACAACAAGAAAGAGAGAAATCTCTTGTGCAGATGTGCAAGGATCCGAGAGGGTGTGAAAAAAATCACCTTCATGCAAGTTGAAAATTGCCTTCTTGATGAGCACAAAACCGTGATAGGGTTGGTAGTTTTTTGCTCCTTGCTTTTTCCCTTTGATGTTGGCAGACAAGGATGGTAAAGCAAGTAGTGTGTGGTTGTCGCATGAGGAGAGGGGGCATATATTGGCTTGATGTACATGAAAGTGTAGTGGCTTGACAAAAAACGGCATTTCTATGTAATTTTATTGGTTGAAATTTGGAAAAACCAGCTAGAAATATATCAAGCTCTTAAAAAAATGACTCACATTTACTAGTTTTTAGTTAAAATATCGGCAAAATATGTAAAGTTAGCCTAGAAAACCGGGTAGTTTATAAGCACGTCCTTATTTTGGTCGGTTGAAAAAAAATGCTTTTATCGAGCCTTAGTTGGTGGCCATGCGGGCGAGCGGGTTAGCTGGCCACGGGCAGCCAATGTTGCAACATGAATAAGGCCTGGGAAAGTCCACAAGCAGAGGGCATAGCGCAGGAGGAGCTGGGGCAGCAACAATGTTTGGATTATCTAGGGCAGAATTGCTTGACTCCAAGATGGCTAGAATAGCCTGAGTAGGTCGGGAGCAGATCAAGCAGTAGGATGGATTATGCAAGATGTCTGCGCAATCGGTTGGGTATAGCAGCAGCTCAACGACCATACAATGCAGCTAGGATGTGCGATGAGAGGTTGGGTTGCATGTTGTTATGGCTCACCCAAATCCCCCTTCGAACACATCCAACAAGAAGATTACCTGGTGAACCACAATTGTCATGAGGATCTTTTTAATGGCCGAGCTCATAACCCTTGAGGTCTCCAAGCTCTACAACTCCTTGAGAAACAATTCCACCGCGTCTTCCGCGTGAGTGTTGTCACACCGTCGCGTTGCATTACGTGTAATCGTTCCTTCTCTCACCTCACTTTACTCACACACACTCATTAGCATGGATTAGAGAGGGATTAGCAAGAGCAAGATGCTACTGCACATTGGAAGAGTTTTTTGTATTATGAGAGAGATTCACTTATATACATGGCCATAAGTATTCACACTCATTTAAACTATCGTTGGCCGAGCACTTTCGGCTCATAAGAGACCTAATGCTATTACAATAACTACTGTCATAATATATCCATGAAGTAGATCACTTGGGACTTCATCCTAACTTACTACCACACGCTCTTGAAGCGAAAATCGCCATATGTATTCCATCGGACCATTACGGATGCCTGTCCAAGTTGTAGATTTGGATACCATTGCTTCATATCTTGAATGTATGACCTTTTGGCGTGTCTACCTTGACTCCTTGACATAAGATAATGGTAGTAGCTCTTATTAACCCTAGGAATGGGTTAACATTTCTCCCTTCATGATGTCTATAGCGTTCTCGTGATCGCGTTGAGGGCCTTTGTGTGGGGAGAATTGACAAGTTTTTTTGATGGCTTTTAATGATGGTCCTTGTTCCTCCGGAAGGAATAAGAAAGACGAGTTAGTAAATGAAAAGGTTAGAGATTAGCGGGAATTTCTAATGAGGTGGGAGTGGTGGGGGTTTTTTGCGAGTGATTGCATTTTTATATTTTTGTTATGTGGGTTATATTTTTTGCTCACTTTGTTTTTGGCAATCATAAGCAGAGTTACATGTTATTTGCGTTAGTTAGGAATTTAAGAGATGGTAATTATGGGAGAGAAAAGGAAGGATCCAAAGGAACATAGGCAAAATCATCAGAACGAGATTGTGATTCTCAGTTTCTCATATGATTCATTGAAGTGACAATCATCATATGAAGAAATTGGTCTTCGACGATGTTCCTTTTTGTAGCACGATTCTTGTCAAATGTTGTTGAGTAGGATTTGTTCCTGCGTTCTTCTTCTCAAATGATTTTTACGCTTTTATGTATATTCAAGTGTTCGACAAAGTAGATATACATGAAGTACATTAACTGAGTCAAATAGAATCTTATTGAGCTGCTGCTTGTTGAAGTAGCCATTTGTTGGTGAGGTATGAAGGAATTACGTCGACTTGTGAGGCTAATATAGACATCTTCTCGAAGAATTAGAGACCAATGTGTTGTGAAGACTTAGCTTTGTTTAGAGAGGTTTGCAATTTGAAGGGAAATTCGAGGCGATGGGTTGCACCATTGACCAGTCTTTCGCCTACCATGGTTCCCCATCCAAAGATGTAGTTAGAAAGTTATGAATGATGAGGCTTTGGTGTAAATGTTCTCCAGTGCATGAGTATGGATATGTACTCATGGAGCAGCCGCTACATTAACTTAGCCAAAAGATGAGTAAGTTATAAGCTTAAAAATGTATTGGCTATTGAAGATGGTTGGGAGTTTTTGGTGATATGCTACCATTTTTAGATAGTCCATTTGTGTGTCTCCCTTGTGCTTTTGTTTTTCTCTTCCTCTTTTTTTTTTCCCTACCATTTTACGAGTAACAGGTTCTTGTGTCTACTCTTGTTTTTGAGAGATTAGGTTCTTACGTCTGTCGCATAGCTTTTGCACTCATGCTTCTCATCTAGAGGGGTAAAAAGAGCATTGTGAGGTTTTCCTTGATGCGCTCATAAGTCTTCGTTACACAGACATGGGTATTGATTCTTGAATTTGTGGCTTAAGTGTTGTCGAGGTGGTAGGTAAAGCTTCTGGTTGGTTGCCATTGGTGTTAACTGAACATGCAAGCTCTTGTGTATGTGTTATATACGCGAAAGAGGTTGAGTGGCTTGCTTGGTGTTGCTTGGGCCTCCATTCTTGTCGAACTTTAGGTGAAGCTGTTGGGGTTGAAGGTGTTGGTGAAGCGTTCCTTCCTCTGTTGGATCTTGGAGACCATATGATGGGATTTTCATCATAGTATCCTTGTTCCTGAAGCACGTGCACAGACATCCATCTTTGATGATGAACATTAGGAGTTAATGGGTGATGTGTTTGAGGCTTTCTTCTTTGAGTAGGCTTGGGGCACTTTCTGATGCGCTTGAGAATCCAAGCCTTGGTATTACCTTGGTAGTACCCTTGTGCTTACAATAATATTTTTGGTACCCACACTTGTTGAGTTACCGGAGTTCTTTGTGGAACTCACTTAGTCTTTTGTAGACGATGTTGTGGAGTACTTTTATTCTTCTTTGGTCTTTGAGTGTTGCGTTGAGGAAGAGGTTTTGATGATCAAGGCACCCAAATTGGATTGGCTCCTTCGTAGTAGCCTTGAGCTACAAGTAGTTGTCTCTCCACCCACATTTTGATACCATTAAGATACCTTGATTTTGGCTATCGTGGTGGGGTTTTATTTTTGGATGAAGTGGAAAGTTTGGGGCACTCCTTCACATTGGTTGGTGCTGAGGTTGCGAGAGTGAGACTTATGGATGTTTTTGACGATGAGGCTTAGATCTCTTGTGGATTGATGGTGGCTGCTGCTGATGTTGAGGCTTTGAGCTTGCAGCTTTCTCCTTTGGTGAGGTTGGTTGATGAGGTGTTGTCAAGGTTGAAGCTAGAGATAGATGGTTACACTTAGGGAACTTATTCAAGAATAGCTTTTGATTGCGAAGTTGTGGCATTGGACCTTGTTGATGAGGATGGACTTGAAGGGTTAGATGCTTCGTTCGAGTTGATTATTGACAGAGATGGTAGGTCTTCGTGTAGAGGGGCTTCCGAGAAAGAGGCTTGTAATTTTTTCCGTTCAACATCATAGAAATCCATTAGGGTTGGATCCATTAGGGTTGGATCGTCTTCCTTGCAGTATGGTATTGTCATTTTTGTGTCGTTGACCATCATGATGACCCTATCGCTAGGAAAGCACAGTGGTGCTTGGGTAGCAATAGTCCATTTATGTCTTAAGATTAAATATGCTTTTAACACATACTTAACCACAAAAAACTTACATGTAAGGGGGTTAGATGCTATATATTTTTTTATATTCAAAGTACCCCAAACATGGCATGTTGATTTCTTGTGTGAATGGAATTTTCTTAGGATGAGCATTAAGTGTTGGGGTTGACTCAATAAATCCCATATCCGAGGGTGATGAGATTGTACTCTCGTTGTGGATAAAGCTGTGCTTGGATTATGGTGATTTTATTGTGAAGTTCCAATCCAACCCTAATTCTTGGGATATGTTGAGTAAGATATATTGGAAGTTCCAACTCCTCCAAGGTCTCTTCCTCTTGTAATAGCAATTTCACAATGCTTGCAGGAGTGTTCAAGGTGACTGTTTGCATGGATTCATCAAATGAATACAATGAGTCATGTACCCAAGTTCCACCCAAGATGACATCATAGTCAAGGGGATCTGGAGTAACATGGAATTTAAATTACACTTTTTCATTGATTGTTTGAGTAGCATAGTTAAAGCATCTTGAAACTTCAATGTTTTGTCCATTGGCACCTCTTGCAAGGCCTTTGTCTTTAGGGATGATGTTAGGTTGTCCTAATGACACCTATGTGTCGTGTCTATAGTCATGTGTTATGACTAGCTTGAGGACTAATCAATGCGTGTTTACGCTTAACATCATTGCTCCATAGGAAAATCTAACCACGTCATGATAGAATCTTCAAGTGGAACCATGGATGTTTTAGTTTTTGTTTCAGCTTTAGTTCTTTTGTTTCAGCTTTAGTTCTCGTTTCGGTTTCATATTCCCATTCACTTTCATCCTCTTCTTGGATCGTTGCTTTTTCAAGAGTGCCCAATGTGTACAATGGTACACTTGGTCCTTTGACAACTTTAACTGAGGTCTGTTTGGAAACTTGTGAATCCTTATAGTCCTGTTCTACGTAGTTCTTGATGTCTTGGTACAAGTCATGTTTAACCTTTAAAGGTGCAAGGGCTAAAGCTATGCTAGCATCACCACGAGAGAAGAGCAGGCCTCCAAATAAGGATTTGAGAGATTGCTTTAATTTCGTAAGGAATTCATTAAATTCCTCACATGTTTTTTCAATCGCATCATTCGTACAATCTTCCTATGATGACCCTTCTTGGCTTGATGGGTTCGTTTCCTAGAGTACGTCTTCCTCTTGAAAAGGGAAGCGATACTCCTCATGTTGTATTCTTGTTGCTTTTTTAGGTATTATGAGGTTCAATCACAACCAGTGATCCTGTATGACACTCAACAATGCTTAGCATGCTCTCCTGAGCTTTCTTTTTGCATTGTGTATATGTCATGTGATCATGATTTTAGGTTTGGGATGGTTGGACAGGTTTTAGTTTCTTGATTGGTCTATGAGGTGCACTGAGTGACGAATCAAAACTTGTTTCATCCTCACATAGTGACGTACTAGAACTTGTTTCATTTTCTGACTTTCCTTGCTTTCGGGCTTTTGTTTCATTTGTCGCACTCATGGGTTTTGTGGTTTGAGGAGTAGCCTTTGAGGTGGATGCATAGGCATCATGTGTAGCTTTTGGCTCTTTTGGGGTTAGGACACCACAGGATCCTTTCCCTTGTCCTTTATTTCAACCTTGATTTCTACAATTTTTTGGTCCTTTTTTTTCTTTGGTTTAAAAAGTTTTGCTTCCTCTTTTGGTTTTTGTTTTAAAACATGCTCTTCTACCCATTTCGAAGTGTGTTCTTTTGTATTCTTTTTTATTGTTTTTCGTGCCTTAGCTTGTAAGCGTGTAAGCACATTCAAGGATATCGTGGATAATTGCCTATTTTTCACACTCAAGATATTAAGAGTTGTATTCTGTGTGATAGGTTGCATTGAAGCGACTTGCCTTCGGCAATCTTAGAATATGTGATTGATGCCACATTGTTTACATATGGGTTGTAAAGTGTCAGGGACGGTGGGCATGCAAGTATTCCAAACTGTGCAATCTGCCACTTTATGCAGTCCATGACAATAGAAACACTGAAGTGTTTGCTTAACTGCTGCTTGAATAATTTCTACCCTTTAAACTGTGTTTGTTTGGGGTACGAGAGATTGAGGTTATAAGGTAATTGTAGGTGAATTGGGACATTGGGGTGTGTCGTGACCAAAGGTTTTGCAATATATATAGTACAGAAAGATAGGCCTATTGTACGCACATTGGAGGTTGGGATGGACGTAGTGATGGCAATGAACACAAGGCATTCGCCTATCACTTTGAGAGGCATTAAGGATGTTTGGTTTTGAGAGAGGTCATCCTCTCTTCGAGATGCCAGTTTAAAGCTTTTAAGCAAGGGTGTATAGAATTCAGGGAATGATAATTTCGAGATTAAATTTTTTTTAGCCATTGCTGCTCTTGGTTTAGATGAAGAACAGCTTGTATCGTGATCATCTTCCATCATGTTGTCATCTGAACGTATTGCTTCTTTGCAACATTGATCTAATGTTTCCAAATTGGATACAATGATAAAGTTGTGTAAGCTATTATTCTTTAAGCCTATCATGAAACATCTTTTCAATTGAGCATCGTTTAGTTTTTTCCATGGCTCACATCGTGAGTCCACGATTTTTACCCAAAAGAAGGATAAAAATCTCTAATGGTTTCGTTTTATTTTCGCTCAATCGAATAGAGTTCTCTTGATGCACTCCACCGATCACCTTGTCTTGAAAGGCCATGGATGAAGGCTATTTTTAAGGTTTTAAAGTTTGTCTTAATCGTCGGCATCAAGGTGATGAACCATCGACTAGCCTTTTCCACTAAGCAAAGGTTTAACGTATGTACCTTGGTGGGGCAGTTTGGATTTACAAAGGCTTCATATCTCTGTTCAAACATTTGAACTTGATTAGTTGTTCCATCATATTTGCCCATGCTTTTTGGAAATCTGTAAGGCCGTGTTGTTGGATGTGTCACTGAGGTTGTGTGTGGGCAGTAATGTGGTTAGGACCTCATTTAGTCCTTGGGCAGCCCCCTTCCTAGTAGATTAGTCAACATGTCCAACGTGTGGACATCCAGGGGTTGCAAAGAGTTGGTTTCTAGCATTTCTAAAGGTTTAGGATTTTTGATAATGCTAGGCAAGGGACCAAATCCCGGAGAGATTGACGTGATAGGGGATGTAAAACCCGATGACACGCTTGTTGTCGGCATGAAAAATGGTATTGGGAGATGCATTTGGGGCATGGATCTCAATGGCTCGAAGAGTTCAGCCATTATTGGGTTTAGTCTAGGTGTGAGCCCACATAATCTCTATATCGTTGCCATATCTTAACATTGCCAATTTCTCCTTAGTGAGCAAGCACACATGTTTTTTTTTTCTTTTGCTTTTTAGTTTTTCTTACAGCCTGTTATAGCCTTAGGAGGCATGGTGCACCCTTCTCTGGGTTAAACAAGTGTTCGTTTGCCTTGATTTGCTTAGATGGAAGCCAAGGTCACAAAAGTGCATGCGAATGCTTAGGCTTAACTTTTTTGAAAAAAGTGTTTCCAAGATGGAAGAGGTCTTAAAACCTATTTTTTATCAACTATCTCAAGATGAATTTTGTCTCGGTAAGATTTTTCGTATTTCACAGCCCGTTTTTTAATGTGTTCCAAAAGGAATTTGGAAAAACTCTTGTATGAGGGAGTTGTAGTATTTTTGGAGTACTACAACTTTGTCTTTGAATTTTTCATGATTTTATCATTTAGACACTTAAAAAGTAGCCGAAATATGGTACGTGGTCTTTTTGGGTTATTTTGGGCGATTTTTAGTACTGTAAGGTCCATTTTTTACCTTGATTTCTGGATCAAATTGTGAGGCTGCTGGTCGTAGGCCAAAACAATGGATTTTATCCTCGGACGTCCAAGACAAATTTCGAACGGCTCCATGTTGGCTTTCCGATGAGCACTAGAGTGCATTCATCGGACTCAAGCCTCCAAACATGATTGTTTTCCCTGACGTTTTTTTTTTGGCCCACGGACCTGTTTCAAACATGAACCAAACATGTTTCACGAACATAAAATGGATTTGACGGACTTAATTAAATTATTATTATTATTGCACAGGGGACTTGTTTTCATTAACGTGAAATGGGTGGTTCACGTTTTTTTTTTCATGCGAACCTGTTTCACGACTAAGAAACATAGGGTTTCACGAATGTGAAATGGATCTCACGGACTTAAGTAAATTAAATTTTTTTTTTCGCGTGGGGGCCTGTTTCATGATGTGAACTAGACTTGTTTCATGAAGGTGAAATGGGCACCGTTCATGAAATTTTTATATATATATTTTTGCGTGGATGTGTTTCACGACCATGAACTAGCAGGTCGCATTTCACGCCATGAAATGGAGTTTCACGGATTTTATTTTTTTGCGCGTGGGATCCGTTTCACGATGTGAACTAGACGTGTTTTACAAATGTGAAATGGGTGGTTCACGGATTATTATTTTTTGGAGTCTAGTGGGAAATTCTATTTCCTTGTGTGGAGGGAATATTTTTTGAATTTGAAATTGCAAAGATATGGACATTTTTCCAAAAAGGGAAGAGGGAATTAAAAAGTCAACACTTTATAACACTCCCTTACACCCTTTATAAATGACTCCCAAAATAGACAAATTAACAACTTATTGGCATCTTTTCATTCAATGCAAAGTGCTTAAGCATTAATGAAAGATTAATCCTTTCACTCATCTTTTCTCCTCTAGGACTAATCAAGGACTACAAATCACTAATTAATTCGCACCATTGAGCTTACGAATCTTACCCTAAGCCCGAACGCTATCTTTGGTTATCTACTAAAAGAGCACATCATTAGATAGAGCATGGAATTGCTAAGTTATGTGCATCAAGTAATTTATAAATTAATCTATAATTAGATATTAATTAAACTCTTAATTTTAATCTTTTCTCTTTATGCAAAATTAAGTAAAAGAGAGGGAATTTCCTCGAATTGATGAAGAAATTGGTGTAGTTAGGTGTTTTGATGCATCTAGATACTCTCAAAATACTCAAAAACACTAATTTCGACCTCTTACATGATCAATTTCCCAAAAAATACATTTTCTAGTTTTTTTTTGCCTCAAACTAGATTAATCAGCCTTAATGACAAAAACCAGTTAAGGAAGATTAGTCAATTTCAAGAGTTTTTTTAAAAAAATTTAAAAGATTAAGCTACTCTTAATACTTGATAACACTCTAATGTATACAAATCAAACAAAAAACATAAATCAAATAAAAATTAATGATTTTAGCTCTATGTTTAACTCTAAAGAGAGCTGACTCCCTATTACATTCTATTGCATGTTTTGATGCAATGAAATCAAATAAAGCCTAATACACTCTATGTGCAAGCCTTAGGAACATTAAAAACGAGATTGACAACAATAAAAATAATGATTTAAGCTAAAAATTAAGCAAAAAAGCATTCTTTAGAGCACTATTCTTCACCATATCACACACAAAGCACCATCAAAACCACATATTTTTCATGGGAAACCAGTAATCAAGACAATGGGCAATGGGTATGCGTAGATTAGAGAGCAAACAATGAAAAAAGCCAAGGGATGTTTCCTTGGCAACGGCGCCAAAAATGTTATGGCTCATGCAAACCCCCCTTGGAACACATCCAATAAGAAGATTACCTGGTGAACCATAATTGTCGTGAGGATCTTTCCAATGGCGGAGCTCATAACCCTTGAGGTCTCCAAGCTCTAATTAACTTATTCCCAATAGGCACGTCCCACATACAAACTCTCCATAGAAAAACTTGAAATTTGATAGGAATATGGCTCTCCCATAGGTCCTTCCATTTGTTCTTCCAATAACCAAGGCTCCATCTCACTCTCTAGATTCTAGTGCAATATTCCATATTGATTTCCCCCTTCCTTAGTTTCATATATACAGATCCCTAGTTTTTCCCTTTAACAGTTTGGCTCCATTAAACCAAGCCCAGTCTTTTATCCACCAACAAGCCTCATCATATGTAATAGAGAACCACCCCATCTGAATCTACACCAACACCTACCTCAATACATCGCTTTCCCCAACTAGACAAGTCAAATTCCAGCTCTACTTGCTCAAGTTCCTTCCACCCCACAGCATCCCAATCCCAACAATTTGCCACTCTTTAACCCTTTATTGTTCATTTTTTTTGCTGAACACCTATCTAAAAGACATAGGGGGGTTTAATTTGTGTGAGACCACCATAGCCCCAAGATGAGCCATGAATTTCTTGAGACTCTATACCCCCCATCCCAAGTCATTAGACTCAAAACTTCCTTCCATTTGTTGCTCAGCATCCTGCACAAAGAGGAGCCCACCACTTTCAAGGGAGCATAGGAGAACAGTTTGTCCTTCCATCCCAGACCCTGCCAAATGCCTTTTAACTGGACCAAGGACATCTCTTCCATGTTTGTTACCATTATTGTGTCAATGTTTGAAGCAAACATTTGGGGAGTAGCATGGCAGTCCTTGATAGGGTTTGAGTTGGTAAGTGCAAAATACCAATCCCCCCTTCGCTCTTAGGTATAGAAATCTTATCCCAAGTAAGCGAGGTTGGAGCTCTCCTATTAGCTTTCCCATTCCTCCACAAAAATTCCCTTATAGGGCCCACTATTTTCTTCCAGTGGCATATTTCAAATTCTAGCACAGAAGACAAAAACATTACATAAGCATTCATCATAGTGTTGCATACTCTGTCATGAAAAGGGATTCTAATCCCCTCCCACTTCTTTAGCTTCCAAACAATGAACTAGTCTAAGGCCCAATCAATTAGCTGCTTGTTTGTGACCCCCCCAAATGGAAATCCCAAGTGTCTAACAATATGTCCTTTCCTTACTACTTGACACACCCACCTCTCCAATTCAAAATCATTGTCCTCAGTGAGACTTATAATTCTGGATCTCTGAATATTACACCTAGAACCAGAAGCTTTTGTAAATTCCTGTATGATGGACAAAGCCAATCTCATATTACTATTGTGAGCTTTCAGAAACAACAATGAATCATCATCAAAGCATTGGATAATTAGTTGCTCATTGTTTCTCCGCTTCAATCCAGTTAATCTCCCTTTTATACAAGCATCTTCCAAGGCCACTATCAGAGGATGGGAAGCAATGGTAAACAAAAGGGGGCAAGAGGTAAACCTTGCCTCATAGACCTATTAATTTCAAACCCTCCAACCATTCTCCCATTCAACAAGACATTAGATTGACCTCCCCAAGTGAGTGTAAATGCAAGTGGCCATCTTAGTCCCAAAACCAAGTTTCTCCATCACTCTTGCCACCACAAAGGACCAATGAACTCTATCATAGGCTTTTTCCAAGGTCCAGCTGTAGCTTGACACATTTTTGTTGAGTTTTGAAAGCCACATCTCTCCCCAACATAGCTGCAAGTATATTGTCATATATTGATCTGCCCTTGATAAACCCATATTGTTTCTTAGAGATGACCTCTTGTGGAACAAGAGTGATCCTAAGGGAAATAAGCTTGGCAAGAACTTTATAAATGACAGTTAATAGGGTAATGAGTCTCCAATGGCCAAATCTTCTATAGGAAGTTTGTTTAAGTATGAACTTCACAAGTCCCTCTTTAAAATCTTTATCTAGAGAGCTAGAATTAAAAACCTTTTTATAGACTTCCCAAATTATGTCCCTTAAAGATGTCCAAAAGGCAATAAGGAATAGACCATCCAATCCTCATCCTGGGGCTTTCTCTCTACCCAGCTTCAGGAGAGCCACCTAGCATTCCTCAATATCCACTTCTCTGTCTAGCCATCCATAGTATGATTGACCAGTCCAAGCAATTTATTTTCACCACATGGAACCTTCTATGAGAACAATCTTCTTTCAGAGAGTTGAGCCAAGAAGTTCTACCCACTTTTTAGCAATCTTTTGAATACCCTCCAACTGTTGCCCACTCTTATCTACAATCCTACCCACCACTTCCCTATTGTTTTTTGCCTTAGTGAGTTTGAATAGATATCTCTCAAGCTTTCTTTTATTGTTGAATGTTCTCCATTTTACCCAATTCTCCTCATTTTTGCACACATTTCATCCACCTATTTCAGAGTAGATTGACACTTGAAATATTAATTAAATTCGTCATCTGTGGGTTTAGCAATCTATTTCTTCTTTTGAAGATTTTCCAGTTGCATTGACCAATTCTTTCTTAATTTCTTCTCTCCTCAGCTCTTAACTTCCCAACATCACTAATAATTCCTGGCATCTCATTAGCAAAAGACCTCCATGAGCCTTCAACCATTCCTCTCCTTTTTAATCTCCCAATCACTTCTTCAGTATATACAATAAAAAGATCATCTTTAGCAACATATTATTAACCCTCGGCTTTCTAGTAGGGAACTGTTTCAGTTCAGTTTCCTCCCAATTAGAAGAGTGCCAGCCCCATTTCAGAGGCATGTGGTCTAATATAGCAGTGCTAGAATCCACTTATACCCTCAAAGTATGAGGAACCCAAGAAGCTTTCTGATTAAAGAAGACTATCAATTCTTGAAGAGGAACTAATATATTGTAGACTAAAATATGTGTGTCTAGGAGCATCCCTCCAATCTCCCAAGTTCCATCCATCCACCAGGCCCATTTTCCCTCTCAACTCATCCTCATTTCCCTTTCTCTTGACCCATCAAAGTGGTACTCCCCCCACATCTATCTATTTGTCTCTCTCAACCATATTAAAATCTCCCAAAATGATGCAGTGACTTTGAATGTTCAAACTAACAATCCAGTCCCACATCCCACTCCTAATCTTATTATTATGGGCTCCATAGATGTTAACTATCCACACTTTCTCCCATTAACTTGAATGTCTAGTACTAAAATCCTACCATTAGGGTGATTGGCCACAATACTAGGGTTGAGATTACTTTTGATAATATTCATAACACCACTATACCCAGTCTTTACCCCTCCATATATTACCGACCAGTCCTTAAACCTATCTCTGCTAAAGATTCTAGGCCCAAAAAGATTATGTTCTTGAATAACCATAATGGAAAATCCCCACTCTTTAACTAGGCCCCAAAAAGCAACACTCTTTCTTTTATCCTTAATACCTTTAACATTCCACGTGCAATTAAAAATATCTAAAGACTTATAACCAAAAATACCTAGAAACTTATTCATACAATGCAATTTTAGGTACCATGTCCACTACCTGCACCCCCTTTTTCCCATCATCCTTCTTCTGAATCATTTTCCAAGCCTTCTCTACTTGACAGTCAAGTCTCTATACAGAAGATGTACCACTATCCTCTTCTCTTAAGGGACTATATGGGTTTGAATATATCAAAGGACTCAAACTACCCTGAGACTTATTCCTCTCCCTCCCTGGTTTGGAATGAGTTCTTCTTGCCTCATCTTTAATTTGTCTAATATTAGTTTTCCCTTTTCTCTTAACCCACTCTCCTTCTGAATACATCCCTTCCCCTTCACGCACTTTGTCTTTCCCTCCCCCTTCTTTTGCCTGAGTTGCAATAGACTCTAGCACTCTTTTCCTCACCTGTTTCCCCTACTTCTTTTTCACTCCCATTAGATTTTGAATGCAACAGTCTTGCACAAATTTTGGCTGTGTCCAAAGCCCTTGCACCTAAAACATGTTCCAGGAAAAGGGCTAAATTTGAGACCTAATTCCAATTTTCCTAGATGACCTAAGTCAACCTCTATAGTTTTAGGGGTTTCCACTTTAGTATTCCAAGATATACACACATTATTCGCTTGACAACCCCCAGCATCATTGCTTGGAAGGTGTAGAACAAGGCCCAAGGCACATGCAATGTCCCATAATGCAGGCTAAGCCAAGAAGGAAGCCCAGTAATTTCTACCCACACCAGGCAGGCCTCCTGAAGATTTTTGTTTGCATCAAATAAGGGATCAAAGGGAAACACATGCACCAACCTATGCCCCATAAAGAGAGGAGTCTTTGCAAACAGTTCTAGTACAGACTGACCCTTGATGAACAAGATGTTAAAGAGCCCAATGCCTAGGTAAAACACATTTGAGACCACCCTATCATGAAATATATCCTCCTGTAACCACTTACCCACCTCGGCTTTAGTAGGGGGCTGACCCGAGCAAAAGATAATAACACTACACAGAGAGAAGAGCCTGATTTGATTTCTTATCAACTCTAGGTTAACTTTCATACATACATTCCCTTGATTTAATGACTGTTAGCTAAGCCTCTCGTTGATCCAATCAGGAACGTGTTTCTTCTTCACCCTCTCACCACCTTCGTCTTCGTGCGTATGGTTCATCTTCTCCTGTTGTTGCTCAAGCTCCCAATCCCCCCAATCGCCTGCATGATCCACCACTTCTATTTGCAACCAAGGATTAGCCATCCTAGGTGTGCATGCATGCATAAGCTCCCCTCGATGTACAAGGGCATGCACCCCAACACGAGTGAGTTAACTCACTTTACTGCCCACTAACACACACTCGTCCACTCGTCCACTTGCCCATTCGCCCTCCACAATTCTAAAGCCTTGCCATAGTTTGGGTGGGGGCTTTGATTTTAAGCCCTAGATTTTTTAGAAAGCACAAAACTAAAGGTGGATTTTTATAAACTCACCTGCTCCTATAAATTCCACCTTGTAGATATTATACTTGCAGGTTTGTGCAGGCTCCTAATGCTCAAAATTTGTGTACCTTATGTCAACCATGTAACCTTTTTGCCACTATTTTTCTCCAAGTTTTCATGCACGGTCTTGTGTGCACCAAAACCATGTGGAGTCAATGGGGACAGTAATTTTGTAATGTCATCTGGCAATAATACGACATGGAGTTGGTCCGTGATGATGACTTTGAGCAAGTGAAGCCACTGGGATGGCTCGAATTTTACCCACCACAATCAGTAAGGCGGGAGGATAAAGAGGAGCATGTTATCTAGGGTCCTTTGAGGGAGGATATTGTCAGGCCCAAGCTTGATGCCTTTACCAACAGATGACCATAGGGATATCACGTGGTGTCAAGAGGCTTTGGTTAAGTGGGATTCAAGTTGGAATTCATAGACACATTTGTGGGTCTAGGATTGGTTTAATAGTCTTGACTTCACAGACTCTAAGTTGTGATGCTTGTTTTACTTTTTTGTACTTTTTTATAAAACCCTAATTCGAAAGGGGAACAAATACCAACCTTTACCATGAACCATTGGTGTTATCCAGACAGCCACTGAGAGGCATGTGACAAATAAAGTTTGATTATCTATTGACTTAACCCAAGACTAGACCCCAAGTCAAGCAGTCGTATAGTGATGGTCATAATCTAGGATGCTTGGGTCGAGGTTTCTAGGTGGCTTATAGACTATCAATGGAGTTGCCTGTAGGAGCCAGGGACACATATTAGGTTGTGAATATGGTGGTATCTTTTATCCTTCACTTTGCATGGATTGGATTGACCCTCTAGTTGACCTAAGTTTGACCTTGGTGTTCAGAGGGGAATTCAGTTGCTTCAAAGTCGGGTTTTAGAGGGGATATGTGTAAAATGCATGGTCCCTTGTATGCATAGTACTATATGTGATGATGTATCTAGTCCAAGCTTTAACTCTTCCATAATAAGCAATGAAATCAACTCTTCAAAGTCACCACTTCTCACAATGATGGAAGTGTCAAATGATTTGTACTTCTTATGCAAACTTTTCAATAATGTAACAGCAACTAAATAATCATCATCCACCATTGGTGCATTGATAGATGCTAATACATCTACACAACATACTTTGATCTCCTATACAAAATCTTGAACACTCCTACTGTTTCATCCTATACTGTGTATCTTTTGTTTCCATTGGATCTTCCTTGCCTTTGTGTTCGTGTCATACATCTTCACCAATGTATCCCATGCATCCTTGGGATTATCTGTATCCTGGATATATGACATAACATTTCATCTATCACACAAATTGTGAAGTAATGCAACACCTTAAATGCTCTTTTTGACCAATTCCTATGTGCTATAAGTTGTGCCGGAGTTGCATTAACTATGAAAACCCTTAGCTCTGTCTCTTCTCACCAAATTCAAAAGCCCTTTGCCTTTCAAGAAGTTTGTTATGTGATACTTTCAAATCTAGAAGTTGTTCATGCTAAGCTTTTCACCACAAATCATCTTCGTCAAACACAATGCTTTAATAAGCACACTCAACTACTCAATGTAACCAATGCGGTACAATGCCAACAGTTAATACATATACATGCACAAATCCCATCAACATAATGTCAACAGTAGTTGTACATTCACTTGATCGATGTAAAAGCATTTCAAAAATCATTCTCAAACCATGTACATGTCCACATTGTACTCCCATATGCTCATTTTCGCCATACATGACCACACCTGGTGGGGCCCACATGAGCCCCACACATGCCCATGTGTTTACATGGCTCCCACTTGTCCCACACGCATGCTAGAAGGCACAAGATTAAAGTCGAGGTGGTAGGGGCTGCAGCTGTTGGATCAGCTAGTTTTGCCATCTACTACGAGAAGAAGGAAGAGCATATGGGGGAGCTTGGAGCGCTTGCAGCTGGTGCCTTTGCTATGTATGAATCCCATAAAGCTAAGACAGACACTGAACATGCTGGAAGCTCCCTCCTCACACCCTCATGCATAGCCTCTCCACTCGGGCCCACGTGGGCCACCCCGAGCCATCCCGCACACACATACCACCCTCCATGTAATTGTTAAAGGAGGCCGCCCTCTTGCATGCGTGATCTGTCTCCTACTCGCCCTGGGCATACATAATGATTTATCATCAACCTACAAAAGTCAAAACGATCTTTGGATTATATATGTATATATTCCTAAAAGCAGCCTCACTAGTCTTAGGCCCACACTAGGCCTACCTTTTGAAAAATATGTAAGCCAATAAAGGCATGTGAGGATGTGCACTTTGCTTCAAGGATACAAGACTCCAAAAGAGATATTCAAAGGTGGTCTCTGCTTCATTAACAATTTCCAACCTTCCATTTATGGAATAAGACATGCAAAGCCTACCTTCCCTTTTTTGTAATAAAGAAACAAAATATCAAATCTTGGTATTATCTCAAGATTTTCTTTTGTGGAGAAACCCACCATCTCTAGAAACATCCATGAGGATTCACTAGGCCTCTACACACCATCTACATATCCTTGGAGAGACTCATTTTGGAGAATTACTTGGAGATATTTTAGCTCATGTAACCCCAACTCACCTTGGATATCCAAAGTATCTCCATCTATCAAAATATCCTCATCTATCCGAAGTATCCCGCCACATGGCAAGCTAAGAGGACACCAAACCTTGTAATATCTCATGATATGAAATATCTTTGTACTCTTTGGATACCTATAAAAAGAGTCATAGTCTTGGCACCAACACAAGAGAGGATAGAGATCCATCCATAGCAGCCATTACCCTTCATCTCTGTCCATCATCCTTAGGCTATCACTCTAGTCATCCTCTCCATCCTCAAGCCTTGTTATCCTTATGCTTGTATCCCTACTTTTCATATCAACAAGATTGTATTATGGGATTTTCCTATCATCAAGTGCATATCCTCTCTCTCTCTCTCTCTCTCTCTCTCTCTCTCTCTCTCTCTCTCTCTCATTTCAATAGAATATTAGTATTCCATGCTTAAAGTTTCTCTTGGGTAGAGTCTTAATGTGCCTCGTGCATTGTGAAGTAAGGAGGAGAAAGGAAAGGTGTGGGCTTGCCCCTACTCTCTTCTCCACTAGGCTTGGCGTGTCACTAAGAGGGTTGAGGAGGAGCTCCCCTAAGAGTGCGGTCCAGGGCCTTGAGTGTTTTGGTGTGAGGTTCGAGAGAGTTTTCCTTTGGAGGACTTTCCATCACCTTGCCTCCCTCCTCCTTGTGTTTTGTGAGCTGGGGATCTAGGAGAGTGTTAGAGGCCACCCCTCTAGAATCCTCCCTCATAAAAGTGGCCCCCACTGAGGAGTTCTCATAGTACCTTTAGTTTACAACTCTACCACAAATGCAATTTAGTCATGAATCCCAATTTGCCAATAAGGCCCAATCAACCCTACCAACCTCATCCCCTTCTTTCTATTCATATTATAATTAGCAATAATATCTTCTTCCAGCAAAAGATAGCCTTACTTTTTGGCCCACAACGCTTGGTAGAAATTAATGCTTCTCCAGATCCATTTATTTTGCCAATTCTAGATTATAACATTACATTTGATGTTTGCATATTTATTCTCCTATAAGTTAATCCCTTGAAAATATTCTTAATCACATCTCTCCTCTTCATCCTTCTTCTAAGAAATCTACTACCATGGCAAGCTCTTTCCCTACATTTCATGGGCAACCAGGAGAGGATGCATCGGAATTCCTTGACAACTTGGAGATGGCGCACCTCATCTCGGGGCGAGACCAAGATGAAGTAAAACTAAGGGTCTTTCCCTTAGTTTTAAAGGAGGAGGCAAGACTATGGTAAGGAGAACTTCCCCCCGCCATTAAACGAGATTGGAATGCTCACTGTCAAGCTTTCATCAACCATTATGGGAGAGGAGACACACTGGAGGGAATATGGCAATAATTATTGCAACACAGGCAAGTCTCTCTTTAAGATTTCTCTTCATATGAAGCCAAGTTCCAAAATTTATGAGCTAGATGGGTTGCTGCCTTAGGGGAGAATGAGTTCCCTCCAACTTTTGAGATTGCACTAGAGGTAGCAAGGGGTAAAGATTGCAAATTGAGGTATCAAAACCAAAAGTTTAAGATAGAAAGAGAAATAGGGGAGATGGGGGAGAGTCGGCGGTCTCAAGATCCACCTCTACCTAGAGCACCATCTACACGTGGGAGGCACTACATAGCAAGATCTTCTCCAAAAGCTGACTGAGCAGCTAGACCAACTCACCCTAAACCTAATCCAAGCACCTAGGACACAACCACCAAAGGGAAGGTCGAGCACAAAGAAGGCAAGCACAAGAATATATTTGTTACAATTGCAATGAGAGAGAGCATGGAATGTATAATTGCCCATATCCAAGAAGGATCCCAGGTGACATTTATCCACACAAAGGCCCGTGCAACCGCAACAGCAGCCAGGTCCTCCTCAAGCTCCCCAAGTACCCCAACTTCTTCAACAGCAACCACCCTCTCAACAGCTAGCTGACATTCCACCTCTACCACAAGGAGAAGAGAGGACAGTGAATGTGTTAGAGCTTGGAGACTTGCTTGAAGGAGAAGAAATGATAGAAGAGATGGATGCCATGCCAATCAAAAGGGCAAGAGTTCAAGAAGAGACTAAAGATGAAGAATCAGATACCAAGAGGAGAGGAAGCAAGGGCCCTGAAGGAACAAGCAAGAAAGTTTGGAGACCAAGAAGGAAGATCAATATGGAGGACTTCTTACTAGGTAAAGGTTTCGAGCTCTATAATCTTATCTTTGATGTGAGCACTCAACACCCCAATATCACATGGCCAAAACTCTTACAAATAGCACCTAATCTGAGAAGGCAAGGGTCAAAGATAGTTGGTACTAGAAGAAAACAGACAAAATCAATCAAGTTAATTAAAGCTAATCTTGATGAAGATGTTGTTCCTCTAGTGGATGCTTGGATTAAGGGATATAAGATTCCTAATGTGTACGTGGATGGGGGTGCCCAAATGTGTGTCATGATAGAGAAAACCATGCATAGATTAGGGCTAGAAGTCAATGCTCCATCTCCTTATAAAACTAAACTAGCCAATAATATATACATCAAGTGCCTAGGAGTCATTCAAGGGTGTAAAGGTAATTGTTTGTGGTGTTGAGGTAGAGGTAGAAATGTATGTGATCCCATCAAAGGGGAAGGGCTATCCCATTATTTTAGGTAGGTCTTGGCTCATAGCTGTTGGGGCAGACCAAAAATGGGAGACAGGTCTACTAGTTCTCAAGCTAGAGAGAGATAATGATGCCAACAAGAAAAATATCACCTATGACATGAAAAAAAGAAGAAAAGTGGACCTAAGGTATGAAACTAGTTGGGTGAAGAAAGCTCATAAGATTACTCAGAAACAGAGTCAGGATCAGGTACTAGTGAGGAGGATTCCTCTATGGAGGTGATGGGACTCATCTTTCAAGGGAAGGAGACCACCACAACAAAGGGAGACCAAGAAAAGGATAGTGATTCTCTACAGGTTGAGGACAAGCAAATAAAGAAGATGCTAGCAAAGGATTTGACACCAGAGGAGGAAGTGGCTTACATCACCATGCTAAAGAAGTACACCAACCTCTTCATCACTAACTACACCCAGGTAAAAAGAGTGGAAATCATAAAACATCATATAGAACTAAAGCCTGATGCTAAGCCTGTGGCTCAAAAAATAAAAAAGTTAGGAGTGGTCCAGAGGGAGGCTTTACTAATGGAGGTAAAGAGGCTCTTAAAAGCAAGTTTTATTTATCCAATGGAAAACTCAGATTGGATCTCCCCTGTAGTTGTTACCCCTAAGAAGAATGAAAAATGGAGAATCTGTGTAGATTACAAGCCCTTAAATGCTGCCACAAAGAGGGACCACTTTTCCCTCCCATTCCAAGATGAAATCTTGAATGAAGTAACAGGCCATGAAAGGTACACAGTATGTGATGGTTACTCTGGCTATTTCCAAATCAGGATAGCCAGGCTCTGAGAGAGAGGGCTATAAAGCACCTTTCCCAAAGCACCTGCGATTTTTCCCATCTGAGAATCAAGATAAACAAGATATCCATATAGAGTGACCTAAACTGGACAAGTAGACCTGAGGACTGGTCCAGGAGAGAACCCTGGAGACCATGAGAATACCAAAACCAAGCCCCCTTTGTATGATAGAGGATTAGAGAGCAGCTAGTCTCTTTGCTTCTCTGTACATAACGAGACATGATAGAAACCTCTTCCCAGAAACTTAAAAGAGTCCAGTTGACACATGGTACCCATGGATCCCAAAAACCATTTCTGAAACTCAGCATCAGCTGGGGACTTGGACATGAGAAACATAAAGATAGTTCTCTTTTACAATCTGATGAAAACTGCCCATACCTCTTTCTTATCAACCTAAGAATCCAGCTTGAGAACCTTCTTTCCCTTCAAGTGCCTCAGCGCTGGCAGAATTGTTAGTGCAAATCTCCTTCCATGCATCCTCAATGGCTGAACCATAATTACTATGGTTGTTTTGCAGAGCATCAACATAAGTCGAGCCATCATGCATCAAGTCTCCATCGGGGCACCTATCAAAGGCATCTGGATTGACAAGAAACTGTTGCCAATCATCAGGAGGAATATCTACAGCAAAATTACCCTCAACCAGCTGGGACCAGGATTGTAAGGTTTTGCATTCCTGTGAATGGGAGGCATGGGAGGGAGACGGACTGAGAATGTTGCAACTATTAAACCTCCAAAGTCATTATAGCACACCTACAGTACACCCTTTCTCTCTCTCTCTTCCTCTGTAATAGGTACAGACTGGTTGCTACCCGTGCTCTGCTACTAACAGGGGCTGCAGCCGCCTTCTTCAGAGCATGTAGGTGTTGGATTACTGGCCTTTTCAGACCTTGGGACACGGTATCTGTAGTACTTTATTAATACCTAGGCTAGCAAATACTATAGCAGTAGGTGTGAATGGAATAATGCAAAAGGAGTTTATTCCTGATTATAGTTATGACCCACAACTATAATAATAATCTGGGCGCAGGGGGGCCCTCGTGTCTAAAAGGCACGGTGCATTTAAGAGGGGGTTCAAGTGGGATCGATGGCTGAGGGGGCCCGATTTTGGGCGGGGCCGATCCGGGCCGTCGGATCCCCGAAAGTAAACTAGGGTCCGCAAGTAAACTAGGGCTGCTGCGCACATATATTAATAAAGGCCGAACACACCAGCTAGCAGAAATTATAGCCTAATGGTAAGACTATGGCCTCCCTAGCGGCACATCGTGGGTTCAAATCCATTCTTTTGCAATTTGAGACTTAGGCAAAAAAATTATAAGTCCAAACTCGGGAACTGGAGTAAACTAGGCAATTTGGCAAGCCTTACTGTGGGGTGGCCCTAGATCTTTTATAAACTAGGGGAGGTGAAGGATCCTAGTTTACTTTAGAGGCCAAGTGCGGACATCACAAAAAAAACTCGGCCTACGAAGTAAACTAGGGATCCTAGTTTACTTCACAGGCCGAGTTTTTCACAAAAAAAAAACTCGGCCTGCCAAGTAAACTAGGATCCCTAGTTTACTTCACAAGCCGAGTTTTTTTCGGCCTTAGTTTACTTTCGGGGATCCGACGGCCCGGATCGGCCCCGCCCAAAATCGGGCCCCCTCAGTCGCTCGTCGATCCCACTTGAACCCCCTCTTAAATGCACCGTGTGATTTAGAGACGAGGGGGGGTGTTGTTGTTTTAAAAGACCCACAACTAGCATAATATCATACACTTAGGTAAGAACACAAATGCCATTACAAGGATTTATTTTGAGAATTATACCAAATCCTGGTAGACTTAATCAAATTAATTATAATTTTGGTGTAAAATAACAAGGTATACAAGTTCATTTCCAAAGAAATTATACAACTTAGATAAAAGTAGAAGCAATTATGTGGATATTTCTCCATTCAAATTGTCCTTGTGAAATTAGAATAATCTATGTATATTAAAGATCTTGAACCATTGGTTAACTAGTTCGATCACTTGCCATGGTCAAACTCTAAAAGGTGGAGGGGTGTAACATGGTTGCACATGTCTTATACATAATTGTATGGGCCAAAGGCCATGGTCAAGTGTAAAAGGCCACTAATAAGTGTAATGCGAAAAGGTGCCTATATAGGCTCGTGGCCATATTTCATTTAGTAACTTTTGGAATATACAATCTTCTCTCAAAGCCTATTGCTCAAGGATCTATGGCGGTTTATCTACCCTTATGTGTATTCCATGTGATGAGTTCTAGGATGTGTGTACTTTATCCCTATTGAGTGCAACCCTCTCTTACATTGGTATTAGAGCTTTGATTTTCATCCATGCTTTCTTAAGATTTGTGGGAGATTTTTAATTACATGCTTTCTTGAGGTATCTTGCAAAAAGTGAGCTTTTCATGATTTTCTTAGCAATTCCTATAGAAAATTTACATAGGCTGCTTGTAGATTTGGTGGTGATGGTGAACAATCCTTGCTAGAATCATTTCTCCTTACATTTTCTTGAGTTTTTGGGACATTTGGGCAAGATTTGAGTCATTTGTGGCAATTTTGGGACCAAATTTGAGGCGCGGGATCAAATTTTAGAAAGCTGTGGACCAAAATTGGGGAAAAAAATCGGTTCTCATATTTTCCTTCTTCTCCCTCTTTTTGCTTGAGTTTGCCATAGCCATATCTCACCATACCTACCTTAAGCACTTGTTGCCAAAGCTTACATCAAAGTTTGGAAGCTTAATTAGCTTCATATAGAGTAGCTATCTAGCCAAGGGAAGTCACCGTTTTCGATCCATAAGGCTGCACAAAAATCACGTAGATTTCATGGAGAGATGGTGGTCTGTTTGGTGATCTACTTTCTCAACCACTACTTAGAGGTGCTTTTTATCAACACGAGGGAACTTCTTGAAGCATTTTCAAGCCTCGGTGAGCTTTCTTTTAAGATTTAGGGATTTTGTGAAAATTAGGGTTTATGCAAGTGTTCTTCATTAATTTCTTGCATAATGCTTACCTCATAGCCTTCCTCTATACATACATACTATCAATGCCTCATTTCTCACAAGATTTTAGGGTTTCTAGCCTCTCTTGAAGATTTGGGGATTTTTGCCAAAATTAGGGTTTCCAAAGCATATTGTTGTGATCTAGGGTATTAGTTCTTTTCCATTTTTCTTCCTCTTTTCATCCCTATCACTCTTATTGCATTTGGTTTAGGGATTTTATGGCTATATTGAGAAAATAGGGTTTAGGCCAAAATCTATAAAAAGTGGAGATCATGAAGCCTTGCTTTAATCGTGCTTCCCTAACCCTATTTAAACGTCTTTTCAATACCTAAAGCCTCTTACATCAACATTTACAAATATGATGATCACCATGCATGGAAAAGGGGAAAGTGTATAACATTCATACTTATGCTTCCATATTGCCTTGCTTACTTGTGGATTATATTTGATGACCGTTTGGTAACTTGGACAAGAATGGAGCAAAATCTTGTAATCTTGAAAGATTCTTGAAGCCTATGGATGTCACGCACATAACCTTGACTTGTGGTTGATTGTGTGGAACCATTGGAGAAAATACCATGAGTATAATGAAATTTTGTAATGGCATGATGTATAAATGCTCTTCTTGTAAGTGATCCTGCCTTCTCTACGCAATCTATATTTGGTCTTCTCAAGTTCATAGAATCTAGATTGTGGTGGAGAGGATACCTTGGCACATTGGAGGAGAGGCCAAGGGGAGAGTTTTCTTAAATCTATAGTGTCTAGGAAAGCGGATAGATGGAGGTACATGGAGGTAAAGACTTGGCCCCAACCTTTGCCTTAGATCTAAACTTGATAAAAGGGTGGGAAGGCTTGGCTTGGAGATCGGCAAGCACAAAGCGCTTCATTGAAAACAATCAAATTAAAGATTACAAAGGCAAAGAGATGCAAATGCATGGGCAAAAGCAAAAGCGCATGGTGAAATAGATGCATGATGCGTACTTTGGACTTGGGAGAAATGGATTTTGATAATGGATATAGCATGAATCTTGCACACTATGTATTCCCACGACAAGTGATTGAAGTTGAGGATTGAAGGTGTGTTGAGTGCTTGAAATTACTATCTAAGAGCCTTCCATGAAGCTATCAAACTTCCTATTTAATCATCGCATTTGCGTATTGAGTTTCCTGATTCAGACAAAATTGACAAAGTTTGACAGGCTAAAAACCCTAATGTTGTTAAAATTGGTGCGGGCTATTTAGAGGTGTTAACATAGCTTGAAATTACTTTCTTAAAGCTTTCATTCAAGAAATTAAGCATCCAATTCAGATTCCATTTGAGTTGTAAACTTGACAATGTTAACTTTCTACCTTGGATTGAAGTAACATGCTTCTTCATAGGGTTGATTGTACATCCTAGGTCTTTACAAAACAGACTAAAGATCAATTCGTTCAGATAACTTTTTGGGGTTTTAGAGGGGGGGTTTTTTGGCGAGCATTTTCGAGTGAGCACTTTTTGGAAATCGGGCGAGTGGATTCCAAAAAGATACCCCGCTCCATGAAGAGAGAGAGGGGCAAAGCAAGTTGGAGAGAGCAACATAACATAATTATTTAAGAGGGAGAGGGCGATAGTGAGCCAGAGGGAGAGGCTGATAGTCAACTAGAGGGAGTGAACACAGAAAAACATGTCAACATCACATCCTCTACATTGAGGTTATTGGTTCAAATTGAAAATAAAACCAAGTTCATTCACATATACTTTCCAAATATAAAAATGTAAAAACCATCATCTTTACTGCTATGGGCCTCGCTTGTTCTCCGGGGTGTAGGCACAAAGTAAGCGAATGGTGTTCGTACACTTTTGCACTTCCTCTAGCAAGACACGCTCATCAATAAAACCATGGGCTCTCTATATCGCAATTAAGCCCACCACTTTTCTTTAACTTGAGAAATAGCATCATCATTTCTAGGAAGCAGAAAAGATGTGAAACCTTTCCATACTTGTGCACCATCTATGGTCTTCTACTTGACCTCCACATTGGTGGCCTCCCTTTGGATATGTGCAGCAACAACTTCGATGTTAACATTTGATGAGGCCATCACGAACAAAATAAAGGAGGGTTTAGGGTGGTGTACTCTACTAACAAGGCTTGGTGGCAATGGCATATAATAAAGTGCTTTGGAGCTTACCTCTATATTTATAGTAGTGGGAGAGGTACACTCTTCTTTTTCTACAAACATAATAAAAAACAATATTTATCTTTTTTAATGTTAATAATAAAGGCATCTTTCCTCGAATTTCTACACCACAATAATAAAGGCATCTTTTGAACTTGTTTGGGAAAGAGCGAGTGTGTATTGGAGCACCTTCACCCTCTCTCCTCTCTCCTCTTGCAGGATTTAAAACCAATGAATGCTCGTAACGTGAATACCATTTATCAATACGTGACAACATTCTACAATACCGGACGTTTTTGAAAATGCACAACCCATAGCGAGAGTGGGAAGAGGGGGGAGGGGGGGGGGAGATAGACATTGCACAATTAAACTCTCTACAATGAGGTTACTTCCACAAAGGTTACATAGGTCCCAAAATACTAGAGGTCGACTGATTATCCATGCATTCAATTATCTAAATTAAGGTACATTTTCCTACAAGACAAGGCATTGTAAAGCTCAAGATCAAATAGGATAGGTTGGTGGATGAACATATTCTCGCTCAGGCTTAAGCCTAGCACATGTAAATAAATGAAGTACAAGTGCTTGCATGCAAGATACGGCTTCTTCTTGGATTCTCTATCTGCTAAATCTAGACATGTACAACACGGTTTGTCTTTCACATGCACATCATAGTTTCCCACATGTGCATCATCCCTATGCGATTCGATCTTGAAAACTTCATACTTGTGCTCCACTATCTGCACTTCTTCTACCACCATAGCTTTCTTTGTCAAAGTGGCCTTTATTTTTTTGGTTGCTTCCTCTGATATTGATGTGCAGTACTTGACTCATGCCGTTTCGCATGCTTGACCGAGCCTCTATGTTAGTAGTGGACCTATATGGCAGACCTTTTGAAGTTGCACTTGTAAAGAACCTTGAAGTACGCAATGGGGTGGGCATAACACCTTTTGCATTCTTGCTCTCCACCTGGTATCCACCTTCCCATAATGAATATACCTCCTTGTCTGTAAGGTTGGTTCCTATAGCAACTAGCCATATCTTGGGTGGTGGATTGGGCTTTGGGTCTATGTTGGTGTCCACAATATAGCAATAAAGCACGTGGTCAGGGCAAAACCACATCCATTGTCTAATGAGACCATTAGACAATGGATGTAGCCTTCAAAGGAAGATGTAGGCACACCCTTAGCAGATCTGACCATGTGTTACCCACACCTCTTACCCCCATGAGGCGTTTCACTGCATGTGACCTTGCTGCCAACGCCTGTCCTTCGGATTGCCCACATTGCTTCATTCACCTTGCGCTCAATGACATTGCGCTTTGTGACTTCTGCTGTTCTTTTTGGAGTATTGCTTGTATCACATTCCTTGAAATGGCCTCCCATCATACTTGCAGTCTCTTACATGTGTGTTGTACTTTGGTGGCCTCATCATCAATATCAAATACCACAGTAGACGGTCTCTTGTAACGTGCACTTTCTTTGTCACCGGTGAGAGGGGTAGGTGCCTTATACATGGGTGTTCCTTCAGTTGCCTGATTAACTGTTTGGACCACTTGGGATGGGCTTGTAGTTCACTCTTCTTTTAGTTTCTCCAAGCTTGGATCTCTCCCTATGTGCTTCCCTTGAGAGTAAGAGTCTACTTATGTACTTTGTAAAATTGTGTTTGCCATATCGGCAGTACATGCATCGTAAAAGAGAAATCTTGCATCTATATCCTTCCCTTACCAGCCAACTTCCATGCTTGGTTTATGCTAGGTTTGTTCTTGGGGTATTTAGATCATTATTACTTCTCTCTATTGTTGTCATGTGAGGACTGAATCCTAGTGTGCTATGCGCACCTCCCACCAGCTCAACAAGAAATTCCTATCCATCACATGACCATTGCACCACCATTGACGTATCGATCGAGCCTCCACTGATGCAGCTTCACTCCGGTAGGAGCCATGCGCCACTTCTTGCACATTGCTTTGTACTCTCCTTGAGATATAACATACACACATACTTTGTTTTGTGGGCAACCATGCTCTGCTCCCAATGAAATAGGCACCTCTCTCTATCTATCATGACGTTAACTTTTCCACCATTGAACACATGCTGAATTGCATTCCAATTAGCCTGAGCCTCATCTGCCCCATGAAACCATATAAATCTGCCCTCTCACAACCATGGTTGGCCATCACTTCATTAATGCATTCCCATAACAGATATTGGGCGCCCATATCCTCCTCTTTCATTTCACATCGCAATCATGAGAAGATCTTGCATGCTGCGTGAAAACTCTAGTCATTTAAGAGGTTACACAATTACCTAGCTTTAACTACTTAAATACTTTACATTGGTAATTTTCTACCTTGGATCATAAACATGACAAGCCATGGTCACCCAATTTGATGTTTGTCGGGTGTGGTCGAATTGTATCCACGCATGCCACAGGTCGCTAGAGCCGGTCTGCTGCATTCGATTCACCAAATCCAACCTTGAACGGGTCCAATGGTGGACATCTTGAAAACATAGCACTTCTCACCTGAGGACCCTTGACTCTCAGGAACCTGCTTCCGTGGAAGAAGTCACTCTCGCTTCAACTTCAAAAGTGCATCTAAGCCAAAGCTCTCCTTTGAAGGCCCTTATCGGGTTGCAAGACTGACCTCCGAAACCTAAAAATCAAATTGTTCAAATATCACAATTTACTTATCTAGATTTTAATAACTCTTTTACATAAACCTAATTGCCCAACCAGATTAGCCTACCAGTTGTCTTCCATTAGTGGTCCCATCTCCTTTACAATGTTGATGAACTCTTGTTCCTCAATGAAATGTGGGGAACCACCTTCTTGCACTAGTGCTACCATTACGATTTCTTTAGCCACACACATTTTTACCTTCCTTGCCCTAGCATTCCAATCCACTCCTAGCACCCTGGACACCATTTTTCTTGTCCTATCAATTAGTGCCTTTGATGTGCCTGCACGTACATTATGTTGATGGAAGCCGATTATTTGCTTTAATTCCCATAATAGTCTCCCTGAAATCTTTCTAGCTTGGTATAAGTCTGGATTGTTTGAGTCCTTCTTGAACATCTTGCCATATACTCTTGCAAGATGATACACTCCATTTAGCTCCTTTAATGATGGTGTGGCTATTTCGTGTTGAAAGAAAAAAGAGGGCGTGTTGATAAGAGAAGCGGGTATCTACACGCTGATGGAGAATAGGGGGAAGCCTTGATAGAGGATAGGAATGGGAGGGGTGCTTGGGCTGCAGGAGACGTGGGGTGCGAAGCCTTGATAGAGGATAGGGAGAGGATGGGGTGCTTGGGCTGCAGGGGCAGGGAGGGATAGAGGATAGGGAGGGGAGGGGTGCGAAGCCTTGATAGAGGATAGGGAGAGGATGGGGTGCTTGGGCTGCAGGGGTAGGGAGGGATAGAGGATAGGGAGGGGAGGGGACGCTTGGCACTTGGCAGGAGGGCTTTTGCAGGCCCTTTAGCGTGGCCTATGGCATGCATGCCACCGGCCATGTCCAGTGGTCGTTGGACATGGCCAATGGCATGCAGAGGCCACGCGGCCACGCGTGGCACAACGCCATGTTATGCCAAGCATGGCAACCATGTGGACTCAGTGGTCCACGTGGGCGCCATGTGCATTACATGTGATGCCTAGTCATTCGCACCACATGTAATACACAGCCACGTGTGACACACATGGCTAGACGTGGCACGTTATCATGTGGACTTAGCAATCCACATGGCGAGCACGTGTCACTGCCATGTGTAATGCTCGAGTGCGGGCATTACACATGGCACCGCTACATGGCCTGCATAGTCCATGCAGCAGCGTAGCATGCGTGGTTGTCCACCACGCAAGCTACGTGGCCTGTGTGGCTATCCACCATGCAGGCCACATGGCATGTGTGGCTGTGCAATGGCCTTAAAGCCATTGCATAGTCAGCGTTGAGGGCTCACACTTTGTGAGCCCTTAACAAAAAAAGTCCATTGCATAGCCAGTGTTAAGGGATCACACTTTGTGAGCCCTTAACGAAAGCCCTTAAAGCCCTCAAGCTCCCTCTCTCGCCCTCTCTAGCCCTCAACACCCTTCCCCAAGTACCCTCAATGCCCTCTCATAATAAGCTCCCTCAAGCGCCTTCAAGATCAAACGGTCCTTACTTGCCCTCAACACTATCAGGCTCAAGCAGTCCTCACGCGCCCTCAGGGCCCTCAATGCCCAGAGTCCTCAATCATCCGAATTCTCGAGGTAAACTTCTTTTAAGATGGCATAATAATTCCTAAATATTAAGAGATTGTGCATATTTAATTTAATGCTAATTTAGATAGTTGCATCACATCTTATTTGAATCAATAATTAATCATAATTCAAGACTAATTTAAGAACTATTCTTAAATATGGTTTCATATCAAATTTAAAACTATTCAAGATAAAATGCCTCCAAGAACTTTTTTACAATCGAAGTTCACTGGATCGTAAGATGAGATCGCTCTCTCACAAGATGTCAGCATATCACAAGTGGCCACATCAAGCAAGGTAACGAACACCTCTCAATTGCAATTGACTATGGGAGCTGGTTCTTCAACGCTCTCTTCAACGCTCACCGACAATCATGTGGCTAGTAGTAGTACCACTATTGTAGAAGAAGAGGAGTCTGTAAAAGAGAGTTTGGGCCAAGTGGTTTATTGACACATCTCCACGAATTGGGCGGAGGACCACTTGGTCGACAACCAAAACCGTCTTCCTAGAGTGTCACTTTGTCACCTCCTTGCAAACCAGACACTCCACGCACAAACGAGGATCATATTAAGGGGTTTATCAGAAGCATTGAGGAGAGCACATACCAATCGACAATGGTGGCTTTCATTGTCTCTAAGAGATTCCCTGGCAAAGCACCTATTCTATTCAATCGTCGAAGTGCAGTCAGTTATCACCATGACTTATCATTGTTAGGTGAATTTAACACGATACTAGAGGAGACTAAAGGATGGCAACACATGGTTGTGAAGATGTTTATTGTTTGGGATGGCAATCATTGACTCAAAGCTTGGCAAGAATGGGTGAATCCCAATCGAGTAAAAAAAGAGAGGATTCACGAGGTGAATTGCAGAGTGGTCTAATTCCTTGAGGAAGAGGAGGCGAAGTTCTTATTAGTGCTGCACATGATCAACAAGTAAGTGGATTGTACATTGTTTTTTTATGTATGAAATAAACAAACATTGTATCCTTGATTAAAATACATGCAAATTTTTTAGGGTCATGACCATTCATGTGACGAACACAATGGCACATGATATATTTATGATGTAGCATGTGGGTCTTGCCGATTCACAATCATTGTTGTCAAAGTTTAATGATGTTGATCGTGCATGGGCCCAGAAAGTGCTTACTCATTAGGGACCTAGCAGATCCAAGTGGCCAAAGCTTCCCATGGCACTGTTGTCACAATTAGTTTTCAAGGTGTGTGTGTACATGTTTTGATTTCCAAGTATGTTTCTTAAATAAATATAAACGCATTGTAGCCAAAGTTCGATGCCATGTACCAAGCCAAGATAAGTGGCTTGCTTGAGCGAGGGAGTAGAGAATACATGATGAATGTAGAAATGTTCGACAAGAACTATAAGGATGCCCTCAAGGAGACGGAGGTGCTTTTCAAGAGGGGACATGAGATGGCATAAATTACCAACCCTGATTGTGGGAAATAGTTTTTTTAAAAAGTGATCTTGTACCAAGATTGGGGTGAAAAGGCTAGCAAACTCACTACTCCAAAGCTAGTAGAGATTGCTCAAGTACATATTTCAAATGAAGAGTAAGATCTCTAACTCTCTTGACGCATTACATTTTGTTTTAAAAGTAAGTAAAAACATAATGCTTTTTCACAATGTAGGAAATGTAGGCTCCTTGACATATTGGTTGGTGGGCAGGGACGCACAGATTGCACCATCGGACAGAGCGTTCTTCATGTAGATCCATTGTCATGGGTATTAGTTCCAATTGACCAAGTACGTGCTACAATTGTATGCGATGTTGGAGGCGGGCTCACCTGTAGTAGCCGGCATGCACGAGAGAGCCACAATGGAATTTGGAGTAGGTATCACAGATGCCCTTGCTATGCAGGAAACAAGAACTTGGAACTTCACATTGCAAAGGACTTTATTCTTACGCGTCCCGCAATATTTGTATGTCATGTTAGGAGATGTCCAAAAAGAGGTGAGTGCAGGATTCTCTTGTTTTTATCAAAGTGAAGCTCAATGATTTCCCTCCCTAACATACTTACTATTGTGTGCACATAGGTCTCTGTTTCGGTCATCGCTATCTTCATGCACCCCAGTGAGAGTATGTCCAATCGTCCAAAATATGACAGGCGGGGAGGCGAGGTAGCTGCAGATTGTTCAGGTTTTGAGGTGGCCGACGATATCTTCTTGGACCCGGAACCACAGGAGAAAATCTCATCATACCACTTGGATGCAGACGGGAATCCCATCTGATATACTATTGAGCCTTTTGCAAGGTAATTGCAAAAGGCTTTTGCAAGGTAATTGCAGACCAATTCGAGTAGTGAAATCATTATATAGTCATTGTCGTCCATTTGTACATATGCCAATTGTGAGCTTGTACTATGGCAGGTGGTTACTAGGGACATTCATCGATCATGGGGATGTAGTCCTAGATTGCTTTGTCGGTATTGGGACCATGGCTAGAGCATGCAGGACACTGCAAACGACATTGCATTAGCGTGGAGAGAGACGAGGAGTACCTTAGTTCATGTCTGCGATCGCTTGCCTCTGTGCACAATGATTTGGGTAACCAATTTTTCAGGAGTGAGGTCAGTGAGTATGCTCAACTGGAGCAGTAGATGGACATGGGCGCACCATATTCTCCACTCCTCCCAGTAACCATGAGCCCAACACAGTCCTGTGCCTCATCATGGCCACTTGGTGTTCCAATGGAGCCCCAATATTGACATGTCATGCCATATACATCCATTCTAGGTTCTTTTGCAGTTCCCTCATGGGCACCACAGCTTGATCCTGTGAGGCCACTTTTCCCACCCGCACCTCCCTACCCCATACCACCTTCTTTCTTCCACTGGCACGTGCAACGTCCGTACTAATGTATTTCACTAGCTTGTAATGCCCGAAATATATTGGTTTTAGACATTATTGTTATTCACTCATATTATGTCAATGGAATTGTTTTTTGCTTTTTCCATGGCATTGTTTTTTGAGAGAGATGGAGCAATTGGTGTGAGACCTCAACAACACGAGTGTGTTTTATGTAAATGGAATTGTTTTTTGCTTTTTCCATGGCATTGTTTTTTGAGAGAGATGGAGCAATTGGTGTGAGACCTCAACAACACGAGTGTGTGTGTGAGTGAGTGCTTAAAGTAAGAATTCTAGTGCTAAAAAAAGCATTTTTTATTCCTTTGAAAGTTATAAAAACAGTAGAGATTGCCATGTTCCAATACTCTTCTTCTAGACACATCCCATAACACTCTCCTCTTATATCCTCATATTGCAATAACACTCTCCTCTTATATCCTCATATTGCAATAAGCTCTTTGTAAAATCCTTTGTCATGGCTTCATCTAGCAATCTCTCTAATACTACTACGTTTGCAACCATCTTAAGTAAAGCTCTTCAATCTTTTATGCACCTCAAAGAAAAGGAACCTAGATCGGATGTCATTTTAGAAGCATGGATAACAACGTCTGAAGATGAGCTCTACAAGAATCTCAAAACATGCCTAGTGGTAGACCTTGCCAGACAAAAACATGCTAGAGGTGAAAGCAGCAATAGCCATTGGGATATGCAGAGCTTTTGACATCATTCAAGAGGCAAAGGAGGATCCTATTAGAGCTTAAGTTGCCACCTTCATTGGCAAGTTAGAGTAGATGGAAAAGGCCAAGATGATAGTTGAGGCCCAAAATGCTTTCATATGGTGTCTGTGAAGAAGTACAAATGATAGTGTCATGTCGTCGTAGGTATTTGTCATGTAATGTTGTGGCCTTGTAAGTTTGCTAGGGAATATATTGGAAGTTTAATATCAAAATATGGTGACTTTGTAAACGAGTTGCAATGATAGTTGTAAACGAGTTGCATTGATAGTTGTAAATGAGTTGCAATGTGTGGAGTGCTCTTGTATCCATCTACTCCTCTCCTCTAGTATCACCACCATGAGTGGAAATGAGTGTGATAGTAGAGGAAGAGAAGTGTAGAGAGAGAAACCGCTTGCTTAAACACCAAAAAAGCGGTCGCTCGAAAATGCTCACCCAAAAAATACACCCATTTTTTAGAGCCATTTTTCTATTTTTAGTAGTACTTCATAAATGCCAAAACGAAGAATGGTTCTCTCAAGACTGAAGTGAAGCAGATCACATATTTGGACAATAGACATCACAAGCTTCCTATAAAACTAAAAAAAATCTAGAATCGGATATCGTTTGATGATACAAACACTTTGAAAATTTTTTTAAGCCATACCGAGGGGAGGAGGGAGAAAGTTTGCAGAAGTTGTGCAAGATGCCAATGTGGAACATAACAATGAGGGTGCAGTGCATTTGGGTGAGAGGAGTTGATTGCATGATGAGAATGGAAATATGGATACCCATATGGGTATGGCTAGCATGAATCCTTCCATGGGCATGGACTCTATGATGATGATGTGTTCTATGGTAGAAAGCATGATGGAAGGAGTGTGGAGAGAAATGAGGAAAGAAATATCATCATTTAGGAAGGAACTCAAGGGTGAGAGCATGCATCAAGGTGCTAATGCATCCTTTGGGACATCACATGGTGGAAATCCTATACTTGGTACACAAGGATTGAGTTTTTCTTCAAAGTTACATGAAGAGACAACGCCTCAAGCAAGATAACCTAGGTATTTTTCTTTTTCAAATACAAATGGGTTTGGTCATGCTAACAAGGAGAACTCAAGGGTGAGGGCATGCATTAAGGTGCTAATGCATCTTTTGGGATATCACATGGTGGAAGTCCTATGCTTTGGTACAGAAGGATTGGGTTTTTCTTCAAAGTTACGTGAAGAGATGACATATCAAATGGTGAAAGTCCTATGCTTGGTACACAAGGATTGGGTTTTTCTTTATACATGAAGAGATCACATCTCAAGCAAGATAGCCCGGGGGTTCTTCTTTTGCCAATACAAATGGGTTTGGTCATGCTAATTAAGGAGAAAATCCCATTATCATCGAGGTTCATGGGAGAAAATGCCAAGGGTCCTCATCATTTGGGAATCAAGATAAAGGCAAACATGTTTCTTTTGATTTCACATGTATGGATGGCTCTTGGAATAATAGAAGACCGATGAATTTAAAGGGGTAAAGAACAAAGTGGTTCTCACTAAGGTTAAAGAAGAAAGAACTTCGAAATAACATTTTGAAGAATGGGTTAGCAATGTACTTTCAGCTTAGTCTATGCAGTGAAAGGGCCAAAGTCTATATGCTCACACTTAGTGGATGCACATTTCTTCTCATGGTTATGACATCACTACCTGGACAACTTTTAAAGATGAAATGAGGGATACTTTTACATCGAAATTGCACAGAAATTGCACAACAACAAAGTCATTAGTGCTTGGAATGACTAGCAACAAAGAGGGATGAGTGTAAAGGAGTACTCACACTGGTTTCTAAAGCTTGCTTTGCATGTAGAAGGGGTGAGTGAAAAGTACCAAATGATCAAGTACAACAAGGGTTTAAAGTCTAGCTTAGTGTGGATGTAAATGCAAACCTCTATCTCTCAAAGAAGCTATGATGTTGGCCAAGATATGAGGAGAAATGCACTCACAATTGGCGATATAAAGGTCCTTAAAAGGGTGATTCGACTCCTAGCTCTTATATAAAGGCTACAAATAGTTATACAACGGGACCTTCTATTCCAAGATACCCTACGGTTTATGGGAGAGATACAAAGTCATTGTTGAAGAGCAACCACTTGTATACAAAGAAGATAAGATTTACTTTTATAGCTCAAGAAGTGGAGTATCTTGGTCACATTGTGAGCAAAGAAGGCATCAAAGTGGATCCTTAGAAGGTTGAGTGTGTGAAGAACATACAAATACAACTCAACTAAGGGGATTATTAGTTTTGTAGAAGATTCATAAAGCGGTATGCAGAAATTGCAGCCCCCCCTCATCGGCAAGATTAAGAAGGAAGCCTTATTTTGAGATGCAATAGCAAATAAGAGCTTTGAGGAGCTCAAAACGATTCTCACATCAACCTCTATTTTGGTTTGCCGATGAGGGCCGATGCATGTGGGAAAGGAATTGGGGCAGTTTTATACCAAGATCATGGTGTGATTGCTTATGAGAGCTGACGCATGTGGGAAAGGTATTGGGGTAGTTTTATACCAAGATCATGGTGTGATTGATTATGAGAGCCGCAATTTCAGTGAGAAGAAAATGCAAATGTATGATCAAGAGATGTTTGCTATTTTAGATGCTATCAAGAAGTGGCACCACTATTGTTATGGGAGTCACTTTTATGTGAGAAGTGATCATCGAGTGTTGAGCTATTTTCTTTCTCAACCAAATTTGTTTCCTATGCAAAGGTGGTGGCTGGCCATCTTCAAAGTGAATAGAGATTGGATCATGGAAATTTAAGAGGAGTATCTCTTGGATGAAGAGGAAATGTTGTAAAACTATGATTTTGAGATTACATACACAAAGCAAAGAAAATGTGGTTGTTGATGCTCTATCTAGAATGTGGGTATGCTCTTTGTCGGCCATCCCCAAATTGCATAGAGATTGGATCATGGATATTCAAGAGGAGTACCTCTTGGATGAGAAAGTGTCAAAAATGATATAGAAATTATAACATGGTTCTCATGAGGATTTGGTTCATTTTAAGCTTCAAAATGGTCTCTTGTACTACAAGGAAAGAGTCTATCTTGTGCCCATGTCAGAATACAAGCAAAAATGATAGAAGAAATTCATTCATCTCCTATTGTTGTAGGGCATTTAGGTCTTTTCAAGGCCTATGACAAGATAAGAAAGAGATTTTATTAGAAAAGGATGTGAAAGGACATACATGCATGTGTCAAAGTGTATGCCTTGTCAATTGGAAGACCCTTGCGCCATGGAAAAGATGCAGGAACAAGCACTTGTCATGGGGCATTGCCGAACCACACTTGGGAGCATAAAACAGCTTAACCGAGAAGCTAATGTTCCATGACCTAGGTCACAAATTTAGGAATAGGGTGTCACTCACCTCATGAATACTTGTGCTTGGGATCCTCGTAGGTTGCATCGCCACCACAAGAGCACCCGAGAGTTCCACTCCCCCACCCCTCCGCACTCCAAACGCAGCTCGACCCTCCTCTTACTCAATCTTTCTCTCACACACTCACTCTCTCACACACATGCAATGAGCACACAAGAGCTCAAATCAAAATAGGCAAGCAAGATATAAGAGAGCAAGACAACAGAGAAGAAGAGCACTGCATTGATTATGCATAAGAGAATGAATGGTGAGAGTACAAATTAACCCTTATCTTGGTCCCCAGCATTCACACCTTGGCCGGCCATACTTAAAATATAGGTCGATGGCTATCCAAGGCTGCCTACGCTTGTGTAGACACTTAATCTAAGCATGCAATCTCCATAATTAATCATGTGGCGCACCTTTCATAGACAAGCGATGATCACACACACAAAATATACAATATTATCATTTTTAATGTCAATGGCCAAATGAAGTGACGGTTGCCAATGGATGGCATCAATGTTGGAGAGGTATCTAATGAGGGTTAATGTCCCCTCCCTTCCTTATGTAGATTCCTTCCTCGGAATATGTTGGTGAAGATGAGTCAATGCCGTTAACAGAGGAAGGTGATGATTGTTGAAGGCCAAGTGTTGGATACCTGTGTGAAAAACAAATCAACCAATAAAGAGTTCTTTGTAACAATAAGATGAAACATGGTTATCCATGCTTTTTACTTTAAAAAATGAATGGGTAAACTTCAAGTTGTGCTATGAAGAGGAAAGATAAGGCCAATTTCACTTAGAGGTTAGTTATAAGCCTATCTATACCTAAACTAGTCTTAGTTATATGCCTACTATGATTATGGTTCAGTCTCAACTTACACAAGCTTTAGTGGATCGTGCTAAGTCAAAAGGGTTTTTTTTTTGGGTTTAGTAATTATAATATAAAGGATAAGGCACCAACCCGTGGTGGAGACCAAGGGAATGGTCAAGAGACCTCCGCCAAGAGTATCTAAGGACCACTAGGAATCTCCTAAGACAATGATGGTTAGCCTCTTTTTTATTAGTTTTTTCAAGACACAAGGTCTTACCTCAAAAGAAACAAGGCATCAGTCTCAAGGTACTAGCACTAGTATAACTAAGAGTCGTACCAGGGTGTTACTATATGGTGATAGTTATCTTCTTGGTCTTTTTTTGTGTGTTTTTTTGTCTTGTTTTCAATAAATTTGATTATTTTCTCACCTACAACTGAGCTAAAGGTCACTAAAAGCTGAGTGGGAGTACTTCACATACTCCATGTTGGCATAATTTAAGGTCAGTCATGGATGGGAAGGAACATTACTAAGCCTAAAAAATAATATGGCCTTAAAGTTCCTCTAAGTGGCACTAAGAAAGAAAATTTTACCCAATCTTGAGGTTTTTTAATTCTATGAATGCATGTAATGATGTACAAGAATAGTTTCAAAGTTGAGAGTGAGTTAGGAAAAATCCAGTTCATATCGAGGTTACACGTCCACTGCAAGTTGTAAATTTGGATCTGGTCTACATGATTGCGCCTCAATAACTTGTAAATCAAACTCATCTAGCAAGCTCATTGTCAGATAACCATAGCTTGAAAGCATGCTCCGATTTAATGTCACTAGATTGATCTTCCCCCTCGCTTGGGTTTCCTAAAACATAAACTTCGATTGGATGGGAAGGCAATGATCTCTGTGTATCCTAGTTATAAAAGGGAATAGGTACTATAGGTAAGTGAGCTCAGTAGCTACCGTTAGTTAAGCTATCTAGGAAATGACCCACCATGCTCCAGAAGGGATAAGGAGTCGGTAACATTATTTCATAGAATGACATAGTAAGTGCATAAGTTCTTGCCCTCCTCCCTTGCTCTACAAGCTCTTTAAGTGCATTTCTTACTTGAGAGGGTTCTCCCATTGGGTAAAGTACACTTATGCCATCATGTCATTGTGGTGTCTCTCCTTCCATGGAATGCAATAGTCCTATTCCATAGCGCCTAAAATAAGTTCTATAGTGGCAGCATAAGCATGACGGTGCATACAACATGTGACGCTCACATGTAAAGATGGTGCAAGGGGATGAAACTGTAGGTAGAACAGGTCTACAAAGGAGGCTCCACAACATCGCTCCCCTAGTGGTGCATAAAAATAGCGTGAGTGGGTTTGGAAAGGAGGAATACTTAGTTGCCCTTGATAGTATCATTCCAAGCAATCTAGGTCTAGGATAGGGTCACTCGTATTAATCCACAAAAAGTCCATGCTCATAGCCTATAGTCATAGTAAAGTTGTACTTCATTCTCTTATTCTGACATGTGCTCTCTCATCATCTTTTTCAAATTTTTATAGGTAGTCAGATTTTTAGTATGTGTATAGATATTATATTGTTGTACATGTTGGTAGAAGCTATATTGTCATGAGTTAGCTTTTTCCAATAGGCTCCCTCCTAATATGGATATGAAATTTTTTGGGCAGTGAAACCTGAGGGGTAAAGATTTAGGCTTTATGGAAATGCCCCCCTTCCTACTACATGTCATCCCTCGACTTCACGGAGGCTTAGGTAAGCTTTTTGCAACCGGCCTCTCCAGCTTTTGTCCACTTGGGACTCTTGCTTTGGGGCACACTTGGTTGTTAATGTTGTTGATTAATCGAGGATTAAAGGTGGTAATATGCTTTCATAATCACGTATAGGACTTGCAGGTTCTTGCAGAGGTGTTGACATTGATGCGAGAACTTATTGGGTAGTAGGCCTTTCCTCAAGTACTGGATCTCTTAAAGTACTTTTAAAAATGGAGGCCAATTTGGCATTGAAGAACTTGAGGCCTCATTGGAGTCTTCTTTTCTTAAGGGCCAGGCCATCTTTTGAATAGATTTTGGATTCCAAATCTTGTGGGATGCTGGCAATGAAGGTATATCAATTTGTTTTCCTTTTTCTTCTCTGGCATTAGGGTTGGTAGAGATTGTTTATTGGGCAATAGATGTGTCTGTGAATGATGAGGCTCTAGACATCTATATCCTCTTTGGCACCCAAATCCATTTGTTACTCTTGTAGTATCCTTGAGCTTAAAGAAGACGAGTTGGAATCCATTGAGAGGTAACATGTGGTTTAAATTGATTTTTGTTGCGAGATGGGGCATTTTGGGTTTGATAGTGGGTTGGCAGTTGAGAACTAGTGGACACTTTAGGGACCCACTGAAGGGTAGGTTGTAGCTTTCTTTGTTGATTCCCTATTGATAGTTGGTTTGCTATGGAGGTGGATGTAGATGTGGAGCTTCAAGATGAAGAACCTTGTGGTGGTGACGTGGATGTCGATAGGGAGGAAACGACATTGGATCATGTCGATGTTGAGGCTTTGTTATTGTGGCATTCAAATGCTTGTTGTTGGTCCAATGCATTTCACGTGGAGGCAATGTTCATGGAGTGTAAAATTGTAGGGTCACGGTTAGAAATTTTTGCCAATGAGACACTTCTTATGGCCCAGTTGATTTGCATTGAGCCACTATTATCCAGATCCATCCAAGAATGACATGTTCTTTTAAAGTTCCTGTGAGCATGACCAAAAAGCTACCAACCAAGTGCAAAACCAAGTATTTTGGTATTTTTGGCACTTATACCCTCTATTCTCATGTTTGACTTTTTAAGTTGAGGTTTACCCAATTGATTCAATCTAGAAAAGGTGAGTAGATTGTGACTAGCACCCATGTCAAGCATAGCATTATAGAACACTTTACCATAGGGGAGAGGCAATTCAATGGGTGTTCTGAGAACTGGGATGTGATCCTCCATGTTGTCAATTACCTCTCCAACATAAGCTTATGCAGGAGGTCCAAGGTTTGCTTCCTAATGTTATTGAAGTTTTGTACGTCGTTCCCTTGCCTCCTATTGGGCTTGGATCTTCTTTTGAGCGGCCCTTTCCATGGTGGCTTTCTTGTCATGAGAAGCATGCAAGGATTCTTCGGTAAGGGGTCCATAGTATTTTTTAAACTTACTACCATTAAGAAAACCCACAGTTTAAACTTCGTCAAGAGTCTCAACACGTATAGTACCTTGTGGAGTAAATTCACAAACCCTAAATGGTCTTGTTTCAATATATTTGAGCTTTTTCTTTTCACTACTACAGACCCCATACATAAGTACAAGATCTCCTACCTCAATCTCCTTACCCTTGAGATTTCGGTCAAACCACTTCTTTCTTCGGTACTTTTCTATCAGCATGTTTTACACTACAATTTGTCTTTCCTCTGTAAGTTGTTCTAAAACAAACAATTGGTCAACCAATTCATTACCATCAAGATTTTCATTTATAGCTACCCTTAAGCTAGGGATCATGAACTCCCAAGGAATTACTACCTCAAGTCCATACACCATCTTAAATGGCATGCAACCAATTGCAACTTTGTATGATGTGTGGTAGGCCCATAAAGCTACCATGAGCTTAGACTCTCGGTTAGTGCGTCAAGCCTCAACACTCTTTGTTAATATTGAAATAAGAACCTTGTTGGTGTTCTTTGCTTGGCCATTTGCTTGTTGGATAATATGGTGTTCACTTACGGTGAGATATTTGATAACATCATTGATGAAATTGCTTACCTTGATGACTCACTAGCTCAAATGGACATCCAAAATGGGTAATGATGTTCTCATAGAGAAACTTAGCAGTTGCCATGGCATCTACTTTCATGAAGCTCTTGCTTTAGCCTATTTGGTTACATAATCTGTGGCAACAATGATGAAGCGTGCTTGTGTGCCACGTGTACCAAGACTAATAGGGCCAATGAAATCTAAGCACTATTTTTCAAAAGGCTGGTCGACTCTGACATAATGCAATGGCATCATGTCCTTCTTATGTGGCTTGGCACAACGTTGGCACTCATCACACAACATTTTACAAATAGCGCAAGTCCTTTAAAAGCATTGGTCACTAGTACCTCGAGTGGATTATTCTCATGGCTGTGATTTCTGTTGCAAAATGTATGCTTGCTACCCCTTGGTGTGCTTGTTTCATGATCATGAGATATTCTTTCTCTTGTGGGTATCATCTAAGAATATCGTCCTTACCTCTTCTTTAAAGTGTTCCAGGAATAAGTTGGTAAGGCACACTTTCTTCTAGTAACTTTCTTGCTAAATCTTTCCTCCGTTCATTTCCTTATGGAAAACCATTAACTAAAAAGTTAACGATTTTCTCGCTCCATTCTAGAATAGCCTTAACCTTGAATAGTGTAGCATCCGGTAAGTTGTTATCAACTCCAATTGGTGCTTCACCTTTAGGTATGTGTGATAGATAATCCACCGTGACATGTTTTTTTTCCAGGCCTCACAACTACAGTGAAATCAAATTCGAGAATAATCAATAACCACCTTGTGGTTCTCCCTGTGGAGCATGGTTTGTTAACAGGGTACAAGAGGGCTTGATGATCAATATAAAATACAAATTTATTAGCAACAAGGTAATGCCTAAATTTCTTAACATCATATACCATTCCTAAAGTCTCACGCTCTGTGGTGGTATAATTAGTTTCAGCCTCATTCAATTGATGGCTTGGGGAACTAATAGGGTAGTCCAGTTTATTTCCCCTGGTTGGGCTAGGACGCATCCAGTTGCAAAGTTAGAGGCATCAATATGCACATGGAAGATAACATCCAAGTATGGGAGCGCTAGCCCCACAGCTTGCTTTAACGTGTCATAAGCTTGTTGGCATTCTTCTGTCTACTCAAATATAATGAGAAGCTTGTACAAAGGTCTAGCTATCTCAATTTCTTTATGTGTCCAAGTTAATCTATCTTGGAGGCTAATTAACTTGAGTGCAATTTAATTAGCACACACTCATCATCATGAGTGCAATTTAATTAGCACACACTCATCATCACATGAGTGCAATTTAATTAGCACACACTCATCATCATGATTTCACTTAGGCCTCACCTACCTTATAATAGTTATGTTATCATTAGAGTAGGATTAGCATCTAATTAGATAGTTATATTATCATTAAAGTAGGATTAGTATCTAATTAGGTAGTTATCTTTAGGAGAGCTTGATCTGTGTTTCTCAACATGGTATTAGAGCTTGATTTTTCTCTCCTAGCTTAGTTTAGCATTTGTGCACATTATTAGCACTATGTGATTAAGGCCCTTGTCTCTTTTCACCATAGTTTCCTCTCTACATTTGCTCTTTTCTTATTTTTTCAGCTATTTGTTCTGCTAGAGCTTACTTTTCTTTGTTCTCATACTCCATCTTCGCCTCTCCTTTGTCCTTGCTTGACTTTTTGTTGTCCTCAGGTGGTTCTCTTCCTAGATTGTCTTGACCTTGAGCTTTGCCTGATCCTTCACTTGGGTTACCTGAACTGGAGTCTTCTTGGAAATTTGAGTTGCTTGTTTCTGGGTTTGCTCTTCTAAGTTCCCATTACCAGCTAATTGCCCCGGGTTAGCTCCATATGAATCCCCTTCCTCAGGCTCACGGTCGTCTTTTTCTTCGTCCTCCGGAGTTTTTTCTGCTTCACTTACTTCCATGTTTTCTAAATCCTTCATGATTTCATCAACTGCCATTTTAGAGGACTCTACTTCTTCTTCTTCATCCTAGATGAGCTCGTATACTCAGTCCTATTTTTTCTTTGACAGCGTGGCCTTTTGGAGTAAGTTAGGAAATACTCGGGAATGTGGTTCCCTCCATGCTTGCTCTAGGGCTCCTAGCTCGCCTAAGATATGTTTGATGCTAGCTCTAGGCAGGCAATATACATGCTTGCTCTAGGGCTCCTAGCTCGCCTAAGATATGTTTGATGCTAGCTCTAGGCAGGCAATATACATGCCTCAAGCACGTGTAGAGGGAACTACCTAGCAAGGAGAAGTGCCACATGTTCAGACATGTCCAAAATGACAATTTGCCTAGATATTTTGGTGGAAAAAAGAATGTGAAACCTTCAAAAACATGCACTTCATAGTGAAAAATTAATTCCCACAAAAGAGTTAATATATTTCTTTCTTCCTCCCTCTCTATTTTCTGTCTCCACATGTATGGCATACGATTGAACATTTATCGGCACTAATGTGGTAGAAAGGATAAAGTAGTGCCATCAACTCGTGGAGGAGCAAGAGCACTAAGCGAGAGTGAGTTATGGCGGCCTCGCACTCGTTGGCTTGCCATCGCACGACGGCAAGCAATCTGATGGCCTTCAGGTGGAGCCTGCTCGCGGGGCCTCTTAGGAACCTGAAGCAACAGCAAAGTCAGCTGATCGTCGCGACGAGCGGCAGCAACGACACCAATTGCGTGTTGTTTCCGGCCCTCCGCTTCCGACATCTGGCCTTCGCTGCATTTGTTCCAAATACGCATACCCCCACCACTGCTGCTGCTACCAGTACCACAAGGAGGGGAAGAGGCCTCCGATGCTCCAGCACCGCCGCTGCCCCTCTCACAGACGCCGGAAGTCGCCACGTGAACACAGAGACGCCTCCTAATAATGCCCCTACGTTCCAGAACGCCATTCAGCGCCTGCAGGTCATTGCCTCGTGCTTAACCCTACCTTGCAACACTTGCTTTGATCAGTTAATATTGCTATAATTATATTTCTGATATAGGCTATCGCCATAAGATGGCCACATTTTATTTTATCAACAATTACTTCTGTGACAATTTCTACAAGACCTCATTCTCATCTTTTTGCGGGATAAACAGGAGTATTGGGCCTCTGTTGGATGTGCTATAATGCAATCAAGCAACACAGAGGTACTAGTTTCTTTCGCCTTACTTGTACATGCATGTTCTAGTGATAAGCATACTCTCCCATCTTGCATAAATGTTAAGGGTTGCATCGTTCTAATTGAGACGTTTTAGTGTGCTTATAACCACGATAGCTACCAATTTTAGGCAGCTAGGCTTGACACTTTTTGTGCAAGGGGTCTGTGATAAGGAATTTCAAGCAGAACTTGCACCCTGTCCTCACATTTGCCAACCGTGTCAAACAATTTGGGCTTCAATTACAAAAGATTGATTAGGACGAGGTAGGCACATTTCTTTATGATTTCAACCACCAAATTTAATTGGATATCTGTAGTCTTTGCCCCCATACAATGGCTGTTGCCATGCAATTACCTCACATACATCATTATGTTAGACATCATCCCCTTCTTGCTGGCTTCCTGTTTGGTGTCCTATTTTAGCCTCTAGGGCTGACCATGTTAGCTAGAGGGGCTGGTCACCCCTCATATGTTTTCCCATATTATTCCCCATTTTATGGAGTCTTGGGTATTTTTCCCTAGTCGTGGAGGACTTTTCCCTAGTCGGTTGCCTTCATATGGACATATATATAGCTGGCTTGCCTTCCTCATTCTTCACTGCTTGCTTAGCATTGTTTGCTACAGTCCCTCACATACGAGGTTTTCTCCCCTCTTGCTCGGGACATGTATTTCTTTGGATGATGATATTGAGAGTAGGTTCTCACCTTTGTTTCCTCTCCATCCATCTCTCTCTCACTCTCTCTCCTATTTTCCCTTCTTCCGCTGCACATTCTATCATGGTATCAGAGCGCTGGTGATCTTAAGTGTTGGATGCTCCCTCCTGTCCCTCCTGCGTTTTTGCGTTTTCAACAAGGTGGACAGATCTTGCGTTTTTTTCTTAGAAGTGCTGCTGGTTGCTTGCCTCTTCCAGGCATTTCTTCTCAGCAGCCCGTGGTCTTTCTTCATCAGTTTGACCTTTGAGAACACCTGTTTTCTATATTGTTTTCAGGGTAGCAGCACATAGTTTGTTACGTTTTTCTATAGGTGGCTATGTACAGCATTTTGTAGCAGTTCTCAGTATTCATACCCCCCCTGTAGTGCTGGTTGCCTGTTTTGTACGGGCCAGCAGCAGCATGTTTGCTGCGTGTTTTTCTTCTACAGGTTTCTGATGCTGTTTGCTGATATGAGGACTTGATGGTACCATATCTCTACTGCTTTTCCAGATTCAGCCCGTTCTACAGCCCCCTTTACCTCTGCGTTTTCAGATTTACAGCCATGGTTGTTGTGTTTTTCTGAACTGATCTTGCTGGTAGCTCTACCTTCACCTGGGCTTCATCCGTTGGACCCAAAGGTACCTTCTCTTCAGCGTTTTTCCTCATAGGAGGTGTGGATACTAGTTGACCTGATTTTTCAAGTTTGTAGCCCTTGTTTGGCTGCGTTTTCTTCTCCAGTGGACACATATCACTTGCAGAGGGGTTTCTTGTTTGGATTGTGGCTTTGGAGGCAGTTTGGTACTGTAGGAGGATACTGAATTTCTGATTTCAGTCAGTGTTTTGCTGATTTTTGGAGCATCCATACCTGTGTTTTGTTCCTGGCCTTCACAGTTACCCGGTTTCTTCATGTTCCTTGCCTTCTGTTGGTGGTGGAGTGCTGTTTTTTGCTTAACAGCAGTGTTTTGGCTGCGTTTTACTTCCCAAAGGAGTTTTCTACACTCAGAGGGGGTCTATCTCCAGCTACTTCACTTGAGGACCAGTTTCGGGAGCTGTTTTGTATTTGTGGAGACTTTCTTCTGTGATGACAGGAATTTACAGATTTTGGAGGAGAGAGCAGTGATCTTTTCAGAGATCTTGAGTAGAGTTTATTTTGTCCGAGCTTGTGTTCTTTGCAGTGTTTGCAGAACAAGGAGGGTGTTTTGCCCTTGAGGTGTGATCCTTTCACATGGATCATTTATTTGTTGCTGATTCTTGGGATCTGATTCTACTTATGGAACAATCTTCTGCTATTTGTGATGCTTTTGAGGACTTTGTTACCACTGCAATTTATATTCTTGCTTCCCTCCCTCATTGTGAGGAGTCTACCTTCGCCTCTGTTTGTGATGCTTCTGAGGATGCCCCTCCTCCTACCAGTTCCGCAGACTTGTTGTTTTGGAGGATGGTTTTTTGGACCCAGTGGGATGCTTTGGATCTGTGGTTGCTAACCGTGCCTGGGACACAGTGGTACCTCCGACGAATCAGGTTGGGCTTGTACTAGTCCGACGACTTCTTTTTTTTAGAGGGGGATGTGGAGTCTTTTCATTTTGCGATGCCCACGTCAGTGGCGTGTACTTATGTACAGCATTGGGCACCTCATGGTATGGAGTTTGAGAAGATGGACCCCATCTTTTCTCTAGAGTCTTTACATCTTGCGATGCCGATCTTTTCAGAGGATGCTTTTGTACAGCATTTGGCTACTCTTGGTAGAGAGTTGGAGCAGATTGACTCTATTCCTTTTGAGGGTTCCAGTGAGGAGCAGCTTGCTTCTCCCAGGATTGATTATATATAGGATCTGATCTTGGTTGGTTATGAGGTTTTTTATACCTTCTCCAGGCTGGATACACGACATTCGACTTCGGGGAGTGTTCTTACACTTGGGTTTGAAACCATTATTTGGAGCAGCACGTCGTAGCTTACATGGTTGTTTTCTTCCATAGGAGCGGTGTACCCGTCAGTTTGTTCTGTTGCTTTTGTAGTTGAGTTGCTGAGGAGATTGCTTGTGGAGCTTTCTTGGTACCTGTTTCTGCAGTCTTTCATTTTTGATCGAGGACGGCGTCTTTGGCTTCTTGGAGTTCACTCAGCATCTGGTGCTGAGAGGGGGTGTTAGACATCATCCCCTTCTTGCTGGCTTCCTGTTTGGTGTCCTATTTTAGCCTCTAGGGCTGACCATGTTAGCTAGAGGGGCTGGTTACCCCTCACATATTTTTTCCCACATTATTCCCCATTTTATGGAGTCTTGGATATCTTTTCCTAGTTGTGTGAAGGATTTTTTCCCTAGTTCGTTGCCTTCATATGGGCATATATATAGCTGGCTTGCCTCCCTCATTCTTCACTGCTTGCTTAGCATTGTTTGCTACAGTCCCTCACATACGAGGTTTTCTCCCCTCTTGGTCGGGACATGTATTTTTTTGGATGATGATATTGAGAGCAAGTTCTCACCTGCGTTTCCTCTCCATCCATCTCTCTCTCACTCTCTCTCGTGTGTTTCCACTTTCCCTTCTTCCGTTGCACGTTCTATCACATTGCAGGGCGCACCAAAGTGTAAAAAAGCCAACATTTCGTGCGAGGCTCCTAGAAATGGGCTTGGAAACACTCTGCCCAAATGGGTTAAAGCTTTATATCCTCACAGGGTGGGCTTGGGCAGCCGGTTTCATGGAAAATATCGGGTTTGTAAAGGTCACTCCAAGATAGACATAAGTAGAGATGATCTCCATGTGGGCTTCTCTATATAGAAAAGACAGACTAGCTCTTTTCTGGTAGGAAGTTAAAGATCATGAACTTGGTTTTGCAAAGTACGACCAGAGGTATCTTTTGTCACAAAACGTATAATGCATCAAGATGTCTGTGTAACCCCTTTGCAAAATAAAAAATTAGGACTATGTCATTTGCCTAAAACCAAATTGGCACAATAGTCTTAGCCAGCCATGAGCAAATTGTTGGGCCACAGGAACGCTTATGGGGCAATGGAAGCTCTCACACACACAAGAAGCAAATTGATCGAGAGAGAGAGAGAGGGAGACTGTAACCGCTCCCTACAAGAAGCCTGACAAATCGGAAGATAAAATACACATATTTTAGATCATTTAACTAATTCAAACAATGGACAACACTTGTAACATTAAAACTGAAAATAACAAAGAACACTTGATACCATCACTAGGGCCGGAAAGGGTCCCCCACTCCCCCCCTCCCCCCCCCTTCAATACTATTGTATTTCTTGGAGTATTTATTTGTACAAGTGTTCACGGGCCCTAGGCAAGATTTCTCTGTAACAAGGAGTGAATACAATTGGTAAACAATGAGATGTTGTCGGAGTAGACCAAGTCATAGGTAATCTCCCACCTTCACTGGGTAAACAATGAGATGTTGTCGGTGAAGAATCAGTTGTCGGAGTAGACCAAGTCATAGGTAATCTCCCATCTTCACTGGGTGAACACTTGTCCTCACTGGTCTCTCGGGACCGTGCACCATTAAGCACACCCGTACTAAGCGGAGGGAGCAATACCTGGTGCTCTTGAATTAGCTTTGTTGCCTGTTTTTCTCATATCCCAAATGACCTTCACTGGCTCCTTCAACATGTGAGGGCGCGGTTAGGGTAATCATGGGAAAAAGTCACCGTCTTGATTGCCTTACTTAATGAAGGCAATAGGGTGTGATATTTTTCCTGACAAAACTTGTTCAAACAACATTTAATTTTAATAATTACTGAATCTGAAAATTACAAAGATAAATACCTGACAAATATTCAAATTCAATTCTCAAGAGAGAAGCTCATCCCCTTTTTATTGCATTCCCAAATTGTAGGTAGGTCCTGGCAACAGTAGATGTTGGAGAGCAACTGGTACAACTACAGGTACAATTGGGTACCCCGACAGCAAGTACATTAGTAGGTACAGTCGAGTATAGGTTGGTATAGCAAGTACAACCAGGTACAATAGGTACAAGTTGGTATAGTAGGTACAATAGGTATAGCAGGTATAGGATAGTACAACAGGTACATCAGGTATTGCAGGGTGTAGCAGGTACAACAAGTATAGCAGGTACAGTAGGTACAACAAGTACAACAAGTAAAGGCTGGACAGAGGCGGGTAGAAGCTGGTAGACAGAGGCGGGTGCTGGCTGCAAATCAGAGGCGAGTACAAGCAGATGTAGTCGAGTACTTTCCTTCATTCTCACTCCCACCAACCATCCACGTGTGGGGAAAGAAGAATTACTTCATGCAATAATAACTATAGATGTTATTAATAATGTTGGACACCCACATAAGAGCAAATGTCCAACCAATGTTTAAATGTGTGTGAACACCCAATCTTATAATTATTAAGATTGACATTACTTAAGGGATTTTATATTTGAAAAGGCCAAAAAGGGTAATACTTACCACTTGTTCACACGCCACACCAACTCATTAGCAAACAGTACACCCACGGTACACTGGGAGCGTCCCCGTCCAGTGTACTGGCACGACATAGCAGGCAAACATTCGAGAACAAGTCATGCGAAAACAAGTTTATGCATGCAAACATAAATGCATGTGCACATGTAATGGATGAAATCTCCCTTTCATGAAACTTGTACAAAGATTTCTTGTCGGGCACAAAACTGGTGCGACAGAAATGTGAAGTCTTGGTTTTCCTATGGAGTGACAATTCCATAGGCAAAACACAAGTTCTGGCACGGGCCTTCCTATGGAGTGACAATCCCATAGACAAGGTCAGCACAAATATCAGTCCTACCATGGAGTGACAGTCCCATGGATAAGACACAATCCTGGTCATACACGAGTGACAGCAAATAGACTCGCGTCCATATGGCACAATACTGGTCACACACGGGTGGCACACAACTGGTTCCCGTCCATGTGACACCAAATGATTGACCCTTTCACATGGGGCACTGGCTTGGCCACATGTGAACATGGTACAAATCTGGCCACTCTCTAGAGTGACAGTCCCATAGAAGTGTCTCCAGAAATGGAGATGGACCAAATGGTGACATCCCTCCCGGCTTCTCAATAGTTGACCTCAACTGAAAAGCCTCAAGATATGCCTCCAAAAGTTGTGGGTAGTCAACAAAGTAATCCTCATCTACCCACTTTGTATCAATGGATAAGTAGTTCTTAAATTTCACAAGGTATCTCTTGGAAAGCTTCCCATGTGGTAACTTTCTCTCCTTGTGAAATACAATCTGCTCTGGTTGGAGGATCTCTTCAGGCTCATTAATCTCAGGCGGATTTTCTGTGACAGGCTCTTCCGGATCTGGCCCCACATACTTCCGCAAAAGACTCACGTGAAAAGCATTGTGAATCTTCCAATGGCTGGGTAAAGCAGGCCTGTAGGACACTTCATTGATCTTTTCAATCACTTTGAAGGGTCCATAATATCGAGTAGAAAGCTTTGGATATGATCCCTCTCATCCTGGCCTCTTCCGAAGCCTAGCTTTCTCAAATTTCAGCAATACCCAATCACCTTCCTCGACTTGCATGTCCCTTATATGCTACTATGCTTGTCGGCAGCCCTCTTATGCTTGTCTTGTGACCTTGCAATGGCTGTCCGCACCTGAGCAAAGGCTACATCCAAGTCACGCACATCCTCATTGGCTGCAAAAATCTCATCCTTTGTACGAAGGATGGGTGGCAAGATCACTCTGCCATAAATAATCTCAAACGGGGCCTTTCCCGTGGAGGCATGTACTGTGTTATTGTAGGCAAACTCTACAAGTGGAAGATACTTCTCCCATGCACTCTTTTGATCTGCCACATAACACGTCAATAAATCCAACACAACAGAATTTGCAGCCTCACTTTGACCATCGGTTTGGGGGTGATAAGTAGATGAGAACTTAAGCTTAGTGCCCATGTTATCAAATAAAGTCCTCCAAAAGAGGCTCGTAGTCCTCTATCCCCAACAATGGACTTAGGCATACCATGACGCTGAAGGAGCTATGGAAGCTCAGCTGTCTGCACAGTTAGGGTTTCATGTGGGAGACATACACACAGAGAGAAGGAGAGAGAGAGAGAAATGAAATGAAATGAAATGTTATATTAACGTCTTCAAAAGGCCATAATGACCTATGAGACCAAAAGTTACATCATGGTGGATCTGATACAATGTCTGGATAAAAAAACCCAGAAAATGAAAAATAAAGATGATACTACAGGCACCTAGAAAATGAAACTGGAAATGGAAGGTAAACAGAAACCCTTATAGGGTGTGAATATAGTGAGGGGGGGGGGTACGCTATGGAGGTGAGTGGAATATAGTGAGGGGATACAATATCATGTGGGACGGAGGGGTACACTATGGAGGTGCCTCCATCTCATAATATGTGCCGCATCGGACGCTGGCTGATCTCCTCAATATCCTCCATGGTGAGTACTCTGACCGGACGTCTCCCATGCCGTGCTAGTATGGTCCTGATCCTCTGTTGTAGTCTCCGCCGGTGTCGAGATGGGCCTCTCATCTTGGGGCGCCTGGACCGCCCCAGCTCTATAGCCCGATCAATCAGTGTACCTCTGGTGCGGCTGTACTCTGGGGCTAGCTGCAATGCCTGCTGACCTGACTGCTCAATCTCTGGTCGAAAGAAGTCTGTAATCTGCCTCTGTAGGTGTCTCTCCCTCTCTGATCCCCTCCCTCTCAGGAGACCCTCTCTATGTCTACGCAGCTCCAGCAAGTACAATCCAAGGCATCTCTGATCCTGGTATCTCATGACTCTAGAAAGTGGTCCAAAGCCCTCTCTGAACAGGCAGTGGAAACGGCCTCGTATCTCATAATATACTGGACAGTGACATATGTAATGTAACTCTGTCTCTGGCTCCATCTGGCACAGCTGACAAATCCTGGCCTCAGCTGGTACTCCTCTGAATCTGCCAGTCTCAATCTCTAGCTGGTGTGAGGATGTGCGCATTTGACCAATAGCACACCGTACCCCATGAGAAAGATGAGTATCCATGTAGCTGGGTCTAATCACAAACCCATCCTCCGTGAGCTGGAGAAGATGATCTCTATAGAAAGCCATCTTCGTACCAAGCTCGTGTGTCGGCTGTATCCATGTCCTCCTAGTGTCCAGCTGAGTCAAGTCCTGCCTGATAAGCCTGGTAATCTCTGCCCGTGTGAGAGAGAGGGAGGGTGCATCCAGGGAGTACTGAAATGGAGGTAGCCTGTCCATACTAAAGCCATGCAGTTGGAACCAATCTGTCATCTGTGCATACCAACATGATCCGTCTCCCTGTGATGCCAACTGTCGTGAAGACTCCAGGGCTAAGCGAGCATATCTGTCTCTAGGGAGAGCCCAAGTGCTATGTATAAAGGAGACTGATCGAGTGAGTGCCTCTACTACCAATGGGGGGGCAGCCATCTCTGCACGGATAATATCATGTGGTACGGAGGCCTTGGCCCTAATCATCCGGGAAATCATAGAAACCAAGGGCCTCTCCATACGTCTCCATCCATCAGTGCTACCAGCTCGGCTGTGGTGATCTTTTGAGGGTCCCCATATCTCCACTCCATACAGCATGGTTGAAGTGACCAAAGTGTCAAAGAGCCAGAGCTTTGTTCGAGGTTCCTGAAACTGAACCTGCGAACACATCCTCTCTAGTCTCCCCAATGCTGCATAAGCTCTGGTCAATCTGGTCTCCGCTGCTCTCCTCAAGGAAAATAGTGGGCCACTAAAAACCACACCAAGGTAAGTATATGCATCTGTATACTCCACTGTCTCCTGACCATATGTAAAGGTGGGCATTGACCTCCTAACCCACTGTGCTGTGGTGTTAAACACCATCACCTTGGTTTTACCAAGGTTAACAGACAATCCACTGTCCTCTGCAAACATGTGCAATGCATCCAAATGACGCTGCATCCCCTCTGGAGAATCTGAGATCAGCACAATATCATCAGCATACAATAACAACGGAATCCATGTCCCTGCTAGCTGTGCTCCTCTGTCACCCTCCTGCTCTACATAGTCCGAAACCTCATCTACATACATCCCAAATAAGGTGGGGGAAAGGGGGCAGCCCTGTTTCACCCCAATAGTGGAGTGAACCATCTCAGATATACCCTGGGTAGTACGTACCTGCCCCACAACTGTCCTGTATAAAGCCATGATTCCCCAAATCAGCTCTGTGGGCACTCCCATCTCCTGTAGTCTGCGCATCAGCCTGGCTCTCGGTACTGTGTCAAAAGCTTTGCGGAAATCCACAAAGCAACAATAAATCCTCCTGCCATATAATCTGCCCTCCTCAATAATAGCTCTAGGGAGAGAGGGGTTCAAGCCGAGAGTTATGTTGCTGCCTTGGGGGCCTGAGGAAGGGTGGGTACAGAACGAAACGGACAAGAAGGGGAGGCGGGCAGAGGCGAAAAGGGGAAAAAGGGGGGGAGGCGGAGAGGAACAGCGATGGGTGAGAGATGCGAACAGGTGAGTAAGGGGAGGCGGGCAGGAAACGCGATGGGAGAGAGATGCGAACAGGCGGGCAGAACGAAACGAAGGGAGGCGAAGGTACAGAACGAAACGGACAAGAAGGGGAGGCGGGCAGAGGCGAAAAGGGGAAAAAGGGGGGGAGGCGGAGAGGAACAACGATGGGTGAGAGATGCGAACAGGCGAGTAAGGGGAGGCGGGCAGGAAACGTGATGGGAGAGAGATGCGAACAGGCGGGCAGAATGAAACGAAGGGAGGCGAAGGTACAGAACGAAACGGACAAGAAGGGGAGGCGGGCAGAGGCGAAAAGGGGAAAAAGGGGGGGGAGGCGGAGAGGAACAGCGATGGGTGACATATGGGGATAAGTCAACTCATAGAATGTAAGTGTGCGACTCCCCTATCACACATGTATATTTGCTCTAGTACACATAGTGCACTTAGTACATTAAAAGTACTAAGTGTACTATGTACTATAAAACTTTTAGGCTAGTACACACTATAAGGGTGGGCATAATGCCTTTACCCCAACAACCTCCCACTTAAAGGCAAAGTGCCCTTAAATGAAGGAAAAGAAAAATCAGCATGCACATGATAATATACAAGGCCATATCAAGGCTGAAACTGGCCTCATCCAATGCCCATCAAGTGTCTGCAATGAGCAAATCGCTCTGGAGGCAAACTCTTTGTCAACAGATCAGCCGGGTTGTCATCCGTATGAATCTTAACAAGCTGAATTTGCTTGTTCTCTATCACCTCTCTAATGAAGTGATACTTCACATCCACATGCTTCGTCTTTGCATGAAAGACAGGGTTCTTTGCCAACTGGATGGCACTCTGACTGTCACAATGCAACAATGGAATATCCCCTGTATAACCCAAATCAACCACTAACCGAGATAGCCATAATGCCTCCTTGCAAGCCTCTGTGGCTGCAATATACTCGGCCTCTGTAGTAGATAAGGCAGTGCACTTCTGCATCCTGGATATCCATGACACAGCACCTCCTGTGAATGTAAACACATAACCGGTAGTAGACTTCCGGTTATTTGGATGACCGGCATAATCCGAATCCGTGTAACCATGCACTAATGCATCCTGTTTGCCAAAGCAAATGCACATATCTTGTGTGCCCTTCAGGTATCTCATGACACCTTTCACTGCTTCCCAATGCTTCTTGCCAGGGTTGGCCATGTATCTAGAAACCACTCCCACTGCAAATGCAATGTCCGGCCTGGTAGCAACCATGGCATACATGAGACTGCCACAAGCTGAAGCATACGGAATCTTGGCCATATCAGCCCTGTCACTATCCGACTGTGGGCTGTCCATAGCACTGAGTTTCACATATGGAGGCAAAGGAGTACTAGTCTTCTTCCCCCCATCCATATTGAACCTCTGCAAAACTTTGCCAATGTATTCCTTCTGAGACAAATACAACACATGCTGATTTCTGTCCCGAAGTATCCGCATACCCAAAATGTGATTTGCATCACCCAAATCCTTCATATCAAAGGTCTGATGCAGCCTCTTCTTCAAGGCATCCATCTCTTTATGAGATTTCCCGGCAATCAACATATCATCAACATACAAGATGAGGATCAATAGACTGCCATCCAAAGCTTTCTTGGTGTATAAGCAGTGATCTATGTCACTCCTCCTGAAATCTTGGGATTTCATGAATGTATCAAATTTATGATACCATTCCCTTGGTGCCTGTTTGAGCCCATAAAGACTCTTTTTCAGCTTGCATACAAGCTTCTCCTTTCCATTCACTGCATAACCCTCTGGCTGTTGCATATATATCTCCTCATGGAGATCACCGTGAAGAAAAGCGGTCTTCACATCCATCTGAATCAAATCCAGATCATCATGAGCAACCAAAGCTAATACAGCTCTAAGTGTGGTCATTTTGACCACTGGAGAGAAGATCTCATCAAAGTCCACACCATATTCCTGCTTGAAGCCCTTAGCTACTAACCTGGCTTTGTATCTTGGCTTTGCATCTGGTGCAACTTTGAGCCTGTAAACCCACTTGCATGGCAAAACCTTCTTGCCTGTAGGCAAATGCACCAACTTCCATTTTCCATTTTTGTGCAGAGAATCCATCTCTGACTTCATAGCACGCTCCTAAAGAGCCTTGTCTGCCCTCTGTAAAGCCTCCTTATAACATGAGGGCTCCCCACAGTCAGTGAGCATCAAGTAGTCAACCCCTGGAACAAACCTGTCAGGGGCTCTGGAGGGTCTTGTGGACCTCCGTACCCAATGACCATCATTTGCAGGTTGCTGTCCAGCCTGCATATCACCTATTGGTGGCTCCTGTTCCATGCCATAAGGTTGAAAAATCATGCCCGGTATCTCCTCTAACTGTGGGATATCCATAGGGATATCTTTTGCCATCTCTGGCTGTCCATTTGGACCATTTTCAGCACCATTTAAGGGCTGGTTTTGCTGCTGTAATGGCTGATTTACAGCCCTTGGTTGTTGTCCATGATGTCCCTCATCATCAAAGATGACTCTGCCAGGCTCCTGTTGCCTTGCAGGCATGTTTCATAAAAAATGACATCATTGCTGCGTATTATCTTTCTATTCACTGGATCCCAAAGTCGATACCCCATTTCACCTCTGTCACCATATCCTAGGAATATGCATTTGTGAGACTTAGGATCAAGTTTGGTGCGTATTTCCCTGCGTATGTGCACGTACGCAACGCAACCAAACACTCTCAAGTGCTTGTAGGACGGAGGCTTCCCTGTCCATACTTCCTCTGGCACTTTCCCACCAAGCCTCGTGTTAGGTGACCTGTTTATAAGATGAACGGCTGTCATAACAGCTTCAGTCCAAAAACCATGAGGTAACGCAGCATGTGACAACATAGAACGGACCTTCTTCTGAATGGTCCTATTCATCCTCTCTGTTGTTCCGTTTTGTGGAGGATCATAAGGAGTAGAGAGCTCCCTCTTGATGCCTTTAGCATCACAAAAGTCCTGAAACTGTTTGGACATATACTCTCCACCATTGTCGGAACGCAAAGCCTTCAGTGTTTTGCCAGTTTGATTCTCAACATGAGCAACAAACTTCTCAAACACTGAGAATGTATCACTCTTCAAACGAAGAGGATAAACCCACACCTTGCGTGTGGCATCATCAATAAAAGACACAAAATATTTTGCCCCTCCTAAAGAAAGCTGAGGCATCTCACATACATCTGTATGCACAAGCTCTAACTGAGCATCTTTCTGTCCAAGAGCTTTCTTGTGGGGGCACTGGAGTTGCCTGCCATATATACAATGCTCACAAAACTGAAAACTTGAGAACTTTAGAGAAGGCAAGTAACCAAAACGAGACAATTGCTCCATTCCTTTGACACTCATGTGTCCCAGCGGCTATGCCACATAGAGATTTCCGGCAGCTCGGTTGCATTTACATTGACATGGTGACAAACACCAGCATGCATGAAGTAAAGAGTGTCCACCTTAGAGCCTCTGGCAACAACCAGTGAGCCCTTACTAATCTTCCACTTTCCATGACCAAATGTGGTAACATAATCAGCATCATCAAGCTGTCCAGTAGAAAGCAGGTTCTTCTTGATTCCAGGCACATGCCTGACATCATGGAGCATAAGTTGTGAGCCATCTGAAAACACAAGCCTCACATCACCTCTGCCAAGAATCTTGCATGCATGGTTGTCACCCAAATAAACTACTCCTTCATTGCTAGCAATATACCTGACAAACAAGTCTCTGCATTCTGTGACATGAAAGGAGTCACCTGAATCAATGATCCATGAGTGCATACCATGACCATCTCCTGCAAGAAGTGAATGGGCATCAAGTGAAGACGTGAATAGGACTTCATCCTCATTGTCACCTGCATGTGACACATTGACTTCTTCAATCTTGACTCCACTTTTGCCCTTTGGCTTTGCATCTTTGGCTTCATCTTTGTCTTTGTCTTTTCCTTTGTCCTTTTCCTTTTGATCATTCTTCCATTTGTAGCATTGCTTTTTGATATGTCCCTTCTTGCCACAATAATGGCATTCCAAGTCCTTTTTGGAGTGGGACTTGCTCCTTCCCCGTTCTTGGCTTTTACCCCTTTGCTGGGATCTCCCACGTGCATTCATTGCATTGGACTTTCCAACAGAGTTGTTCTTCCTGTTCATCTCCTCTTGAAGAAGAGCACCCTCAACATCTGCATATGACAACATAGCATTTGAATTGCTAGTGGCTGTCCTGAATGTGTCCCAACTCTTTGGCAAAGTGCATAAGAGAAAGGTGGCTTTGAACTCATCGTCCATTGCCAACTTTTGATTGATAACCTGGCTAACAACACCATTAAACTCATTTAGATGGGCTGTCATAGACGCCCCTTCCTTCATTTGAAGACCTATGAGTTTCTTCAACCAATACACTTTGCTTGAGGCACTTTGCTGGGCATACAAGTCCTGCAATCTTTGCCACATTCCCCAAGCTGTCTTCTCTTCACGTATGCTGAAAAGTAAAGAGTCTGACACAGACAACATGATGGTGGATCTTGCCAGCTCATCCATATCTTCCCATTCTTCAGCAGTAAGAGAAGCGGGCATTACACCCCTTTCTTTGATGGGCTTGTGCTGCTTCTTCTGGAGCAACACATTATAGCACTGGGTTTGCCAAATGTCATAATTATGTGAGCCTTCAAGCTTCTTGATGTGAAGCAATGAAGAGCTCTCACCTGTGGTTGCCATAGCAATATGCAACCTTTGTCAATGCCTGACTCCCTGCAAGATGTGCAAACACTGCACCAAAGCACACAAAGTGCTCACAGTTGTTCTCCCAAAGTTTATCTCCCACTGCGGAAGCACGAATGCAACTCTCCTCCCACTGAATGTGATAAAATCACCAAAATCTGGTTGCTGCAGATTTATGACAGCACCTTAGATGTGCTCTGTTCCCCTTCCAAAGTACTGTACAACAGTACTAAGTGCTCACCAATGATGTACCAAATCTGTACCGGCAAGTACAGCAGCTGAAATTGAGCCTTTTCCTCACTCAAATCAATGTGCAGCCATGCCAAAACTTGTACAAAGTTGTACCAAATCTGTACCAGCAGGGACAGTAGCAATAAATTTTCTCTTGGCTGTCCAAATGAGTGAAAATCAGACTTTTACAGTCCCCACCACTGCATACAACAGTCCCGAACAGAAATTGGGCAAAAGCCCCTTGACTGCAAGTGGATTTCTGAGGATTCAAGGCATAAAAGTCTTGCCTGCTGCTTTGCCAAGCTCAACAAGCATAAAATCTTGAAAAGCCCCTTGATTCAAGATCAATTTCTGATCATACATGGTACATTAACGCACATGAAGGCATCCAGAGTCTTCACAAAGCTTCCCTCTGGCCATATATACATCCAATACATAAAAGCCCCTTGATTTACAGGCACATTGAGTGCTTGACAGGTGTGAGGTGAAAAAAAGAAGAAAATATCTGCCTCTATAGCCCTTCCACCTCCCAAACTTGGAAAACACTACCACGAACGGGGCACCACCAGCCACCGGCTGGAACACTCTCTCACCATTCGCCACCCACCCACACCATAAGACAGCTCAGAACCACGAAGGACAGATGATTATTCAACATCCTTTGAATCCACAAGGCTATCATGTCGCCCACTAGCTCCAACATGCACATACTTGTTGCCTCCTGTCCCATGAGGAGTAGATGCATGGCGAGAAGTGACTGATACCTCTTCCTTGTGGATAAAAGACCTCAACCGTTGAGATGCTGGGTCTCCCTGCTTCAAACGAGGTGGATTCTTGAATACTAACTCTCCATCCTCTCCTTCTTTGAGATCAAGATAGGAGAGTGCCAACTTCCTTGGCTTCTTGCCCATTTCACGAGCCGACTCAAAGGTCATATCCACCATGGCATTAGCTTTCCTTGCTTCAATGACACTTTGTACATGGGGATCTTCATGCAAGAATTTTAGCTCTTGCTCCTTTGCCTGCAAATGCTTCTTCATGTCCTCCAATTCAGCCCTCAATGCATTGGGCTCATCCTCATGCATTGGCTCTTTTCCATGGGATGGCTATCCCATGAATGCACTGTCATAACCTTTCTCAAGAGGCTTGTGCCTTTCAAGCAATGCATCGGAATCACGAGAAGCACTGGATTGGCCTCTGGAATTTGGCACTTCCAAAGGGTTGCCTTGGCTGTCCATTGAGTGAAGTGTCTGTATTTGCTTCCGATCTCCTCTTGAGAAAGTGAGACAACCGGGCTCCAATACCAATGTAACCGCTCCCTACAGGAGCTTGACAAATCGAAAGATAAAATATACATATTTTAGATCACTTAACTAATTCAAACAATGGACAACACTTGCAACATTAAAACTGAAAATAACAAAGAACACTTGACACCATCACTGGGGCTGGAAAGGGCCGCCCCCCCCTCAATACTGTTGTATTTCTTGGAGTATTTATTTGTACAAGTGTTCACGGGCCCTAGGCCAGATTTCTCCATAACAAGGAGTGAATACAACTGGTAAACAATGAGATGTTGTCGGTGAAGAATCAGTTGTTGGAGTAGACCAAGTCAAGGGTAATCTCCCGCCTTCACTGGGTGAACACCTGCCCTCACTGGTCTTCCGGGAGTGTGCACCAACAGGCACGCCCGTACTAACGCCTGGCAAGGTGAAACACCGCGGAGGGAGCAATACTTGGTGCTCCTGAATTAGCTTTGCTCCCAATTTTCCTCATATTCCAAATGACCTTCATTGGCTCCTCCAAAATGTGAGGACGCGGTTAGGGTAATCATGGGAAAAAGTCACCGTCCTGATGGCCTTACTTAATGAAGGCAACATGGTGTGATATTTTGCCTGACAAAACTTGGTCAAATAACATTTAATTTTAATAATTACTGAATCTGAAAATTACAAAGATAATTACCTGATAAATATTCAAATTCAATTCTCAGGAGAGAAACTCATCCCCTTTTTATTGCACTCCCAAATTGTAGGCAGGTCTTGGCAATAGTAGATGTTGGACAGTAGCTGGTATAACTGCAGGTACAATTGGGTACCGCGTCAGCAAGTACATTAGCAGGTACAGTCGGGTACAGTCAAGTATAGGTTGGTACAATAGGTACAACCAGGTACATGTTGGTACAGTAGGTATAGCAGGTACAAGTTGGTACAATAGGTACAATAGGTATAGCAGGTACAACAGGGTACATAAAGTACAACAGGTAAAGGTTGGACAGAGGCGGGTGCTGGCTGCAAATCAGAGGTGGGTACAAGCAGATGCAGTCGAGTACTTTCCTTTAGTCACACTCCCACCAACCATCCACGTGTGGGGGAAGAAGAATTACTTCATGCAATAATAACTATAGATGTTATTAATAATGTTGGGCACCCACATAAGAGCAAATGTCCAGCCAATGTTTAAATGTGTGTGAACACCCAACCTTATAATTAATAAGGTTGACACCCAATGTTTAAATGTGTGTGAACACCCAACCTTATAATTATTAAGGTTGACATTACTTAAGGGATTTTACATTTGAAAAGGCCAAAAAGGGTAATACTTACCACTTGTTCACATGCCACACCAACTCATCAGCAAACAGTACACCCACGGTACACTGCGGGTGTCCCCGTGCAGTGTACTGGCACGACATAGCAGGCAAACACACGAGAATAAGTCATGCAAAAACAAGTTTATGCATGCAAGCATAAATGCATGTGCATATGTAAGGGACATGTAATGGACGAAATCTCCCTTTCATGAAACTTGTACAAAGATTTCTTGTCGGGCACAAAATTGGCGCGATAGAAATGTGAAGTCCTGGTTTTCCTATGGAGTGACAGTCCCATAGGCAAAACACAAGTCCTGGCACGGGCTTTCCTATGGAGTGACAATCCCATAGACAAGGTCGGCACAAATATCAGTCCTACCATGGAGTGACAGTCCCATGGATAAGACACAATCCTGGTCATACACGGGTGGCAGTAAACAGTCTCGTGCCGATATGGCACAATACTGGTCACACACGGGTGACACACAACTGGTTCCCGTCCATGTGACACCAAATGACTGACCCTTGCACATGGGACACTGGCCTGGCCACATGTGAACATGGTACAAATTTGGCCGCTCTATGGAGTGAGTCCCATAGAAGTGGCTCCAGAAATGGAGATGGACCAAGTGGTGAAAGAGACGTATATTCACACACTTATGATAAATGACAAGTACAAGTGAGAATGATAAAACCTAGTCTAGGTGTCCTTTCACACCAAATGTCTAGGAGGAAAATCCATAGGACAAAAGTGCCCCTAGAGTTAGTGCTTGTTCACCTGTAGCATTACATATAAGCATATGCCTCTTGTAGTGGTAATGTGAACCTATACAAGGATGCAGATCACTCTCTGTAGGAGAGTAAGCATAAAGCTTGGCAGAAAGCTTTAAACTTCTCTCGAGGCAAGGCCTTTGTAAATAGATCTATGATGTTATCGTGTGTAGACTAGTAGGTTAAAGTGTTCTCCCTTGCATCAAGCCTCTTCTTGACATAGTGATAATGTATCTCTATGTGCTTTGTTCATGCGTAGAAAATTGGATTCCATGGCACGGCCATAGCACTCTGGCTGTCTCACTGAGTATGGTAGTGGGTGTCTGCCGACACTCATGAAGAGCTGCAAGTAACCTCCTCAGCCATACACAATGTACCACCATAGCTGTGAAAGCTGCCTTGTACTTTGCTTCACCGGTAGAGGTGGCAATAGTGGGTTGCTTTTTGCTTAACGAAGATATGCATGATTTGCCCATAAAAAAACACTTCCCATTGGTGGATTGCTGAGTGTCATAATCACCAGCCCATTCTGAATCAATGAAAGCATGTAATTGTTCCAATCGAGGCACATATGCATATGCAAGGCACCCAAAAACTCGAAGGTAATCATCCATGGGTTTTCTTTCATACTAGGCCTCAAAATGTCATGTGCATCCGTTAATCCCGATGCTCATGGACATGCTTATCCTCATCAGCAGATATATGGGCAAGATAAGAGGCAGAGTATGGTCCAATTTGAAAGAATGCCCAAAGGTGCCCAAGACATAGCCCAATGGTTGGGGCACAAGCTGGACACATTATGACCACAAAATATGACTTTTTGGACAAAGTTTTTGTGGGCTGAGAAGGCAAAACTGACTCAGTTACGAATTGCTATCTTTTCCCTATAAATAGGATCACTAGGCATTCATTAGGATCATCATTCAAAGATCAAGAGGATCCATTTGTTAGAGTCTACAAGGCAACAAGGACACAATGGTGGATTAGCAAGAGCATTTCTTGTCCGATTACAAGTAGAGGGCTGCAAGGATATTTGGTATGCATCATGAAGCTGCGAATCAGCAAGATCATTTGCACGAAGTTGTGAATCAGCAAGATCATTGTACATATTCATATTTTTCAATATACAGTAGATTAGCTCTATCTTTCCTTCTCTTTTGTGTTTGCTAAACATAGGATTAGCGTTAATCTTCTTTGCTTAGCGTTAATCAAGAACACGCTTTCGCGACGCATCAAAGCTTAGGTCGTCCTAGGACAGCCCCTTAGCTTACGTTTTGTGTTTGTGTTTTAGGGTTTGTAGGGCAAAATTAAGGTTTTCGTGACAGATGCATGCCCATGTAGCACGAGCGGACGATAAAACCGTCCTCTGTCAAGCGAAGAAGATGATCTCTGTAGATTGTCATCTTCGTCCTCACGGGTGAACGCCAGGTCCTTGATTATCCAGTCTCACAATGTCCTTCTTGATGGCCTTGTTTAGCTCTATGCGGCCGAGAGCAAAGGAGGGGGCCTCTGTGCTATATTGAAATGGGGGGATTGCCCCCATTTGCATGCCATGTATACCGAACCAAGTGCTTACTTATGCATACCAGCACTGCGTGTCTTCGTCTAGTGCTAGTTGTCTCGAGGACTCTAGGGTGAGCTTGGGGTATCTATCTAGTGGGAGCTCCCATAATCTGTGCCAGTACGTCACTGTTTGGAATAGAGCCTTTGTCACGATCGATGCAGCCCCCATGTCCGCTTGCATAATCTCATGTTGCACTGATAGCTTACTCCTAATCACGTGTGAGATCATCATCACTAGGGGCCTCTCCATTGGCTTCCACCCATCATATACCTCTTCCGTATTTGTCTTAGTTGGCTCCCCCCCAGGCACTACATCTTCGATGAGTGTTGCCCACGAGCCAATAGACCTGGTAGGTAATCTGCAAGACAAGGATTTAGAAGTCGTCCACCCGAACCAAGAGATAGAAGACGCTTTGCTCCCCAAAGAAACCAACTGCTTCTGAATGGTTATGAACTCAATAACAGAATCCATGATGTTAGCAATATCGGCAATCTTCAAGTTGGAGCGTTGATTCTCCAAGGTTACCTTCTCAGCAATGTTCTCACAGTCTCTATTCGGGCTATATATTGATGAGATATCTGACTACATACTACATAGACAGATAGTGAGGACCAGGAGCCCGATTGGCAGGAGTCTTGATACCTATCCTATTGTATGCAGACGACATTGTCCTTATCTCTGACTCACCAAAGGGGCTACATAGGCTTTTGGATGCATTATGGGCCTTTTGCGAGGATCGGGATGTTGTGAACCTTGGGAAGACCAAGGTTATGATCTTTAATACCTCCCCGCAATGGATAGGCACATCCCCACTGCAGTTTACATATAGTGGGGAGCCCATGGAGCATGTGACCTCTTATATATATCTTGGGATCACTTTTGTTGGACTGCAAGTCTATGTAGAAGGCCGCTGAAACCAGATTGATGCGTGGCTATGCAGCCCTGGGCTCACTCAAAAGGCAGTGCTCACAAATACAGTTTGATGAGTCGAGGACGAAGCTTTATCTATTTGACACACTAGTCATACCTGCACTATTGTATGGAGCTCCCATCTGGGTCCCAATTTGTACCACATGAGGAGATGAAGGAGACCTGTAGAGATGGTAGTGAAGCATCTTTTTTTTTCCCGACTGGTATTAGGCCCAAGATCCTCCCATAGTTACCGTTTTTGCACCACCCGTAGATGCATTTCACTGCCCGTAGGTGCTTTTTTCCACCCGTAGGCGATGTTGCCGAGGGAGCACCTAGTGGGGGTTTGAACCCAGGACCTCCCGGTCCCAAGACAAACACTTCACCACTTGAGCTACCACCTCATTGGTGTAGTGAAGCATCTTGCGCTCAAGACTGATCATAAATCGATCAATTCAATGAATCATCCAGTCTTTCGTGGGTGCTTCATCTCATATGGAGATACTTGTTAAAAGTTTAGCTTAGTGTTTGGTTCTAGCTCTTAAGTGCTTTAGGTCTAGAGTTTATAGTTCTCTGTTTTGCTATTTTGTGTTGTTGTTTAGTATCTCAGCTCAAAAGGTTTAAGTTCTTATTAAGAAGAAGTGTGGGTATGCTTTTGTGTGTGTGTTTCTTTTAAAAGTTTCTTTCATTCATGTAATTGTTTTGCTTTGTTTTCTTGTTTTATTTGTTTCTTGTTATTTGTTATTTGTTATTTGTTATTTGTTTTTTTGTGTTTGTTTTGTTTTGTTTGTTTGTTTGTTTGTTTTTTTTTGGTTTTTCGTTTTTTTGTTAATGTCTTAATTAAAAGTCTTCGTTTGATATTATCTTTTGATTTCCTCTCCTTAGTAGCTAGGTTTGTTAGTTTATTTATTTTTGATCTTTCAAATGCTTTGTTTTTGTCTTTGTCCTTCTTCACTATTATTTCTTTCTCAAATCTCTGAATTCATAAGTTCAGATTTTTCTGACCTTATGAAGGTATTTACTTGGTTCTAGCAATGTAATCCCACATTGTTTCTCCCTCCTCGTGCTTGAGTAGATTTGTGCAATGGGTCTCCATCTGGCTCCACTGGCCGAGAATCCCACTATGAAAGTGTCTCAAGATCTTGTAGCTGGTCTTTTCAAGTGGGTTTGGCCTGCTTTGCCTTTAAGGCAAAGTCCAAATGAGGAGATCTTGGTGGGATTATCAATTTGTCCATGGCCTCGTAGATTTGATTAAACTTTTCTACATACTGAATGGGATCTCCAGTTCCATCAAATTTGGTCATCATCCTTGAGATGTGGATTGGCTTGCTTTTGCCCAACTTTGAGCATCTAGGTGCTATGTTGGTTGCAAAACGCCTTCCCATTTTGAACGCCATCATTAGCATGTCTTTTGTGAATTCGTGTGGTGGTGGAATTTAAGGAGGTGGTTGTGCGAAACCCTTTGTTTTAGGGTACATGATCTCTTGCCCTATGGAATTGGGTAGTACGGTTTTTAATGGCGCTTGTCCCCCACCAGCGTGGCCTTGAGTCTATTGGCTTGCTGTAGCTGAGGAAACGTTCTATGAATGCTCGTCTGGATCTCTTTGTGATGAGGTAGTCCCGGACATTGGCTCTTTACTCTTTTCCGTGTTCCCCGTTCCTCTTCCAAACGGAGAAGAATTGGCGCTTAAGTAACGAGCTCTTGTGGAGAGTGGAACTCTTGCTTGCGTTGTGCGCGCTTGTTGTTGGGTGTACTGTGGAACACTAGTCCTTGGTGGTACAACAAAAGAGACCTGGTACGTTTGTTATAATTGTGGTTGTTGGGCTGCTTGTCAGTCATGGTCTGCTTGGGATAAACCCAAACCCAGCTCAAGACACCGAATGTTTGAAATATTGTGGTGTCTGACATAGTTTGACTGCTTCGTGTGGGTGAGAACTTTGAGGTTTGAGATCCTGCTCTTGCTCCTTCATTGGAGCTGCGCCCAAAGATAGGGTGGTTGAATGCCTTCTTCATAAAATTTAAGGTGCTATTTATAGAGTCAGTTGGTGAATTCGGAGTTTGGAGGTCCATTGGCTCTTGTTTCTAGGGGTTCCGCTATTCCTCCTACTTACGTTTGTGTTTCGTTGGCTCATTTCTTCCCAACGCTTGAGGTGGATCAGAAGGAGTCTAGCCTTCTTAATAGGGGAGAACTCTACTTAGTATTGGTCGTTTGCGGGGATCAAAGGCTTGGTGTGTTTGAGGTAGTGTGATTTGATGCGTTACAGTTAATTGTATTGTCATTTCCAACAATTAGTCTAGATCGGGTTTACATCAAAGGTCTCTGTTGTTTCTAGTGCAGGTCTGAAAACAGTTTTAGACACGTTTTTTTGTTGTTGTTGTTGCTAGACTCACGTGTCCAAGTTCACATTTGCAAGCTCACATCTATAGGCCCACATATGCAGGTTCACATTTCGTGACTCACACTGCATGCTCATATTGCGACTCACAATGCATGCTCACGTCTCGCGACTCACGACTCACGACTGCATACTCATGTCTTTTTTGTATGGACTTAGCTCATGCACTTCTCTTTTATGAATTAAGCCTACCTGGGGTACATAAATCTAGGAACTGGGCCTATGACAGGGTTGGTGTGCTTTAAATGTACTATAATTTTCCAAGAATTGCAAGGACAAGAATTTTCCTTGGAATGTGTAGCTTGTATAGATTGTGTGACAAGAAAATCTTCAAAGGACATGATAAGTAGGTATGTCTGTAGTACTACATTAGGTGTTTCTATCTAGTATCTCTAGACTCACGTCTCCAAGTTCACGTCTACAGGCTTACGGCTCACGTGTCTAGACTCATGTCTTTTTACGCGGGATTGTGGGCTATCCGAGAGGTGGTTTGGCTTGGTTTGTGAGATTTTTTTGGACTTGATGGGAGTGATTAATGATCCTAATCCTAATTAATGGTTGTGATGCAATTAATTAAGTGTTTATAGATTTTTTTTGATGGTTTTGAAGGAAGTGAAAGCTCAGGAAGATGCGGACCCGCTAGCAACATGGCGGAAGGCCTCCCCACACCTCCATCCCCGTATCCACTCACCCATAAAGGGTGTTGGAGGGATAGGGGAGGCCTTTGGGCTGAAATACTCTTTCTAGTGAGATCCAAGGTACACTAGCTAGTATGTGGGATAATTCCCATGAGCCAGCATTCCAACTCCCTCCGTGACACCGAACTTGGGTCACTCCATGGTTAGATAGTGTTATGATGCAAGCTTGGGGTTTACGATGCCCGTTATGATGACCACTTTTTTGGTTTACGATGTTGTTTATGTTGATCTCCATGGCTAGTTACAATGCACATGCCACAACTTAGGGGTTTTAGCCACTTAGTGTAGGAACAAGGGCTTGTTGGAGGCTTATTTACACACGTGCCATAACCCGAAGGTCAATGTACGAAAGGTTGGGTGGGAGAGGCGACGAAGTAGCCAGCGATGAGGGGATGACGACAGCCAATGACTGTGCGCAGACAGCCCGACAACCACAACCGCAACAGGCTCTAATACCATGAAGGAAGTGAAAGCTCAAGTAGACGCGGACTTTCTAGCAACAAGGCGGAAGGCCCCCCACACCTCAATCTTCGTATCCACTTACCCATAAAGGGTGTTGGAGGGATAGGAGAGGCCTTTGGGATGAAATACTCTTTATAGTGAGGTCCAAGGTACACTAGCTAGTATGCGAGAAATTTCCCATGAGCTGGCATTCCAACGAGTTTAGCATGCCTCTCATCTACCAATTCAAATAATGCACGAAAAATTATGAAATGCATGAACAAAAATTGACAATTCCACTCTAATCTAATCTAATGGAGCTAAATGCTCATGTTTTAGGGGTGGATTTAACTCCTAATCACAATTACTAAGCTAATCCTTGGATCAAAGCAATGAAATCTAAGCCTTTGGGGCTCCAATTTCAAGCAAACCACCAATGAACCATGGTTTTGTCCTACCAATAGATGAAAATAGAATGCTCTAATGCAAACAAACTTCAAATGAAAATCAAACACATAACTAAACACATCCAATGGCTCCAAAACCCTATGTTTTTCGGAGTGTGACCCAATCAACACCGGGCAATATTGGGTGCAAGGGCGTACGTTAGCCTTGCTGAACCATGTGTCGTTGGGTCTTGCCGCGTCAAGCCGTAAATGCAACTTTCCATTGTGTGCGCTAGCTTGTCGGTTGTGTCCTCACTCCGTTGTCACACCGGAATGCTCCTTGCCAATGGGGTGAAGGGAGAGCTCTCAACGCCTAGATGTAGGTAAGAAGAGATGGTTCTTCTTGCGATGGTTCTCTCTCACAAAGGGCGACGAATCAAGAAGCTAACGAAAGTGGAGTACCTATAAACAAACCTATTCAAACAAGCATCCATCTAGCTAGCATCATGTAGGCATCCAATAGCATGCAAGCAAGCAAGCAAGAAGAGAGAAAAAGGAGAGCTCACAAGAAAACTACTGCAAGGGAATGATTGTGTCTTGCTTATTGTCAAAAATGACTTATATACAAATGACTAGTTTTCACACTAGGCCTGTTAAACTTAAAAATGGTCCGGTCTCTATTACTAGTATTAAGAAACTATGTACACTAAGCCCATAGAATTTCCCTATTTGACATGAACTGTAGGCTAAGGTGGCTTTATATGTTCTAGCGCCTAAAAGAATGGGTACTATGCTGTAATACCCGCTCAGAGAACTGTACAACACTGTATATGGACATCAAGCATAAAGGAGAAAAGAAGATCACTGCTGAATATTACCAGAAAAGGTAGTACATCATGTGTAGTAGCATGAGGGAGGTCCCGTAGATGTTGCCTATCACTGTAGAAGCTGAAAAAATGAGATAATATGAGGGAAAAGGGAGCTAGCCCTTTTACAGTACCTCTTTATCTTGGTCGGCTAGCTGTAGCAGGCCGATAGCAAGGCTGTAGCAAAAAATGTTATAAAATGCCTTTAAAATACCAAGAAAATGGCAGAAAAAATGCTAAAAAATCTCTGCTAAGATATGCCAATGCAAGGCTTCACATGTAGCCAGATACAAGCATGAATGTGTTAGAAGTCATCTCTTGTCTATATATATACACCAGGGCCTCTGTTGTGGGTGTGCCCGCCCTCTGTAGGTGTCTTATCATTTTTCCTCACTCCCCGTATTTTTCCCCCATTTTTCCCTATTTTTCCCATCTTTTCTGTGGCTTGGGAGGCAGCCCTGAGGTGGCAAGATGTCCTTGTCTGTAGCCGACTGTAGCTGTTTGCGTGTACTGATGCTGGCTGACTGTGTGGACACCTTGTTGGTGCTGGCCGACTGTACACTGTACTGGCCGACTGGTTTATAACTAGTCGTGGTGGACATGCCCCTGTGGTGGCTGCCCTTCTGCAGGCCGACCCCATCATTGGGGCCATATAAAATGGCCCCACAGCCCCCTTGTCACTATTGTAGTATTCCTGAGATCTTCTTGTGTATATAGAGTAGAGTTACACGCCTCTACCATTCTCTCTCTTGTGCTGTTATTTTTTCTGCATTGCGTTTTGCTCTTGTGTTCCCAGATCTGGTCATCATCTCCGTTGCGTATTCTGACAGAATGTGCATGGGAAAGTCCATCTGGGGATGAACTAATTTCCAACACCTCCTCTTCAGCGCGAGATGGGTACGCTGCAAAAAATCCTCCAAAGAGTCTGAAGGAACAACCTCCTCATAAAAGGCACAAAGCTCATGAAGATATGGTACATCTGAATACCGAGAAGGTCTTCGGAAGAAGCCATGGGAAGATCGAGAAGATATCGAAGACGAAACACCAGAATCAATTTGGAGAGAGAAGCCCTCATGAGATGGAACCATAGATGGCTCCGAAAAATGTGGTACCTCCTGTGCATCTGCAACTAGTATCGGAACCGAAGTAGAATCCTCTGCTGAAGAAGAAGGAAATGAAACAACCATTGGAACAAACTGATCATCAGTGATAGATGAATTTGCCAAGTTCGAAGTAGGAACAGGCTCCAAGATAGTGGAAGTTGCCTCCTCTGAAACATAAGAAGGAGAAGCAACTGCTAGGAGAGAAGCTGCCAAAGTAGGAAGCTCCCGAATATGTGAGGATATCTCAACAAAATCATCCACCTGCTCTGTAGAAGAACCATTATCCTCCTCTGAAAGAGAGGAGAGAAAATTTGCAATAATAGCATCAGCATGGAACAGCACAAGAGAAAGAAGATACTCATCCAAAGGGATGAGAGGGGAAGATAAGAGAATCCCCAAGAGGGGAGAATGGTGATCTCCAAAAGCCATCACCTCCATGAGCCCAAGCCTCCTTTAGAAAGGCTAGAAGAGAGGGTGGGTGAGAGGGAACCAGAAAGAGAAGAGAATAGAATGACTCTCCAGTGGTAAAGGCTGTAAAGCAGCTCTGTAGAAAGAAATTGCAGCACTTGAGGCAGTCCCGAGTGAAAACGCAGCTCCACAGAAAAAACGCAGGTTACTGATGAAGAAAACGCAGCAAGTGAACAGCTCCTATATGCTGAAAACAGTCAACAACAGCATGGGAAAAGAAACGCAGGTCCTTGTAGATGTTTCCCGCTCTGATACCATGAAAGAATGGGTACTATGCTGTAATACCCACTCATAAATGCTGCAAGAACTGTACAACACTGTATATGGACAGCAAGCATAAAGGAGAAAAGAAGATCACTGCTGAATATCACCAAAAAAGGTAGTACCTCATGTGGAGCAGCATGAGGGAGGTACCGTAGATGCTGCCTATCACTGCAGAAGCTGAAAAAATGAGATAATATGAGGGAAAAGGGAGCCAGCCCTTTTATAGTACCTCAGTATGCTGGTCGGTCAGCTGTAGTAAGCCGACAGCAAGGCTGTAGAAAAAAATGCTATAAAATGCCTTAAAAATACCAAAAAAATGGTAGAAAAAATGCTGAAAAATCTCTACTAAGATATGCCAATGCAGGGCTTCATATGGAGCCAGATACAAGCATGAATGTGCATGGGAAAGTCCATCTGGGGATGAAATAATTTCCAACAGCACCGTCTTACAATAGACAAGTGCCCCTTTGTGAGAATAAGATGGCAGAGCGCCTTATGGTAGGTCAGGCGGGTGAAGCTATGTCAACCTACGGAGTGGTTAACATCTTTCCACTAGGTAAGGGCTTTGCTTGTGAGGAATCCTTGTACCATTTGTAGCTTCTTATCCTTAGGGAAAGGATGGAACTTGAAGTGTGTACCCCATCTGTGGAGCCACGAGTCAATTGGCTCCTGCTTTTCTCCTCTGTGTAACAAGCGGAAGCTTCAGGGTCAAATCGGTAACTTCAATGCTCAGAATTCAGCAATCTTTCACGACGAAAATAATGCACAAAACTGAAGTAGATGTGCACAAAATAGGGAGGGAGAGAGAGAGAGAGAGAAAGAAAGTTGTATTAACGTCTTCAAAAGGCCAAAATGACCTATGAGACCAAAAGGTTACATCATATCCATGAGGTACATCATCCTGGGTACAAAATAGTAATAAAGAAAGATAACAAAAAATCTAGAACTTTAAAATCTGATCTAGGTACATGAGCAGAGAGCTCTCATATCACCCTAATACATCCCTCATGGGCCGCTGCGACATGGTGCTCAAGGTGGTAAAACTGAGCTGGCGCGAGAAGATCCTGCGTTGATGGGAGATGATGGCCCGGATCTTCCTGTGGTGGCATGGCCATGGGTGAGGGCCATGGGGTTTGGGGCGTCGAGCTCTGCATAACTCAGTGGCTCTGTCGAGCGTCACCTCTCTCGGCCGAGCTCCTGGAAGAAGTCGGTGATAGCTCTCTGTGCTACTCCTCGAGCAAGTACAGCTGATCTGGATCTCACTAAGGACTCCCTGTGTCTGCGGAGCTCTAGAAGAAAAAGTCCCAGGCATCTTTGATCCGGGAAGTCCATGATCCTGGAAAGTGGTCCGAATCCAGCTCGGAAGAGGCACATCTACTTCAGTTTTCTGCACAAAATAGGGAGAGAGAGAGAGAGAGAGAGAGAGAGCGAAAGAAAGAAAGAAAGAAAGCTTTATTAATGTCTACTAGAGGCCAAACTCGACCTATGAGACAAATCAATGTACAACTGTCAATGTCTTCTGGATGTCCAGAAAAAAAGGACAAAATGAACATGAAATAAACTATGAAAGTACTGAGCTAGTGGGGGGGTGTGATGGATGGAGCACTACTCAGTATGCAACCTATATGCGTAGGGTATACAAGAATGCAATGCAGATCTGTCTAGCTCCAACCAGTACCATATGAGAGAGAGAGAAAGCAAGAAAGAAAGAAAGCTGTATTAACGTCTACTAGAGGCCGAACTCGACCTATGAGACAAATCAATGTACAACTGTCAATGTCTTCTGGATGTCCAGAAAAAAAAAAGGACAAAATGAACATGAAATAAACTACAAGAATGCAATGCAGATCTGTCTAGCTCCAACCGACACCATAATGGGGGTGTAATATGCGATACATAGGCGATGGCGAGGCAAAAATACCTCGGAGCATGATCTCCGGGTGTGAGTGTAAGTGAGCTAGCCACTCGTGGATATGGTGTTGATGTCGAGCCCGTATCTCTGTGATCTCCCTTTGATGTAGTCTGGGAGTCTGGTAGCCTGGTGCTCTCGGTCTCCGTCTGGCTCGGAGGTCTGTAGCGCGTTGAAGTGTAACCCACTCCTGTGTCAGGGTAGGCACTGGGATAGATCTCTGGAAGAAATGAGTGAGCTGGAGCTGTCGCCCACCTCTCCTTGTGGTATGAGTCCGTAGTAGTGTCTCTCTGTGGCGCTGTGTCTCTAGCAAGAACTGGCCAAATCTGCGCTGGTCTGCGGACTCCATGATGTGGCAGAGTGAGGGATGTCCATTGAAGATGTTGGTGTATCTCTCTCTCTAATGACACTATATGCTCTGCATCTACATACATAATGTTCCTCACTCTCAACCTCCTCCTGGCATAGTCTGCATATCCTCTCTGCTTTGGGGATCCGTGCTGCCCTACCTGCCTCAATCTCAAGCTGGTGTGATGACACTCTGAGCTGGCCAATCACCACTCGGGCACTGTGAGGCATGTACACATCCATGTATCCAAGTCTCTGTATGAATCCATCTGCTGAGATACGCATAAACTGATCTCTGTAGTATAGCATCTTCGGCGGGTAGAGGCTGACTGGGTGTAATCCAAGTCTCTTGAGTGTATGGCTGCCATAAATCCTGCCGAAGGACTGTGTTCCGCTCACTGTGCGAGAGTTGGATGTGTGGTGCATGTATATCATGCTGGAAAGGTGGCAGGTGATCTATGTCAAGACCATGCTGAGTGAGCCATTGTATCATCTGTGAATACCATGATCTCCTATCTCCACTCTCTGCGAGCTGCTTGGACGCCTCAAAAGCTCTATGTGAGAGTCGATCTGATGGCATATCTCTGATCCTCTGTATGAAGTAGATCGTTTGGAAGAGGGCCTCTACTAGCATAGGAGGTGTAGCAAACTCCGTCCGGACAATGTCATGTGGGACGGAGGGTTTGCTGCGGATCATCCGTGAGAGCATGAGAATTTGAGGCCTCTCTATCTGAGACCATGTGGAGGTGGCGAGCCCAGGTGCCCATACTGCTGCAGCATACATCAAAGCAGGGGTGACTAGTGTGTCAAACAACCACCCCTTCGTGCGGGGCTCCTGGAAGTGTGCTTGGTGACACTGTCTCTCTAGCATGGCCAGATCTGCATACCCTCATGTGAGTCTATCCCTGACTGCCTGTGCCATAGTAAATCTTCCTGGCGTAGTCGTAAATGTAATCCCCAGGTACACATGAGTCTACCACCTCTACATGTCCTCTTGCTAGTGTGAAGAAGGCCTGTCGTCGAACCAGCCCTGAGGTGTTGAAAATCATGGCCTTGGTTTTCCCAAGGTTCACTGTAAGCCCCCTCTGTGTGCAGAAGTCATCGAGTGCATGGAGATGGTGCTGTAGTCCCATCCGCGACTTAGAGACCAGAATAATATCATTTGCATATAGCATAATGTGGATTGTGGTACGTGAGATGTCTACCCCATCCCCACCACCGTGACCAATGAAGTCAGCCACCTCATCAATGTATAGCCCAAATAGGAGAGGACACAGTATTGGGTCCCAAATACCCTTTGTAGTGCCCCCACCACGAATGGTGTATTTGCTTTATTAGAATGATGCAAATCAGGAAAATAAAGACTGAACTTTGACCTAGACTTTGACCTATTTTGACTGAGATAATTCTCTGCCCTTGACCTTCAATTTTCACCCTTGCCTTAGCTTCCCCCATGGCTGTCCGGGCCCTTGAGATGCTTCAGCACTTTGTGAAATATGAGATATAATGACGGAAAACAAGGCTGGCCTTTAATACCCTTTCAGGTTCCCAGTGGGCCAGCAGCATGAAGTCGGGTAGCAACATTAAATGCTCACGACTTGTGAAAATAGCAATAAACTGTTTTTATCTGGTTTCACACTATGCACTGGGCTGGCCATTATGCGTGTTGGGTGTTGGACTCACACACTCACACACACGAACCTGCACATTAGAGTTAGGTGCAGGATAGAGAAGCTCACACAGAAATGAGAGAGAGAGAGAGAGAGCCAAAAGTGTGGTATCCACAAAATGCAAGTCAACCCTTGCATGTGTGCCACATCCATATAATATAGAAGTACAAAATATTATATGTTAGAGTGTCCTTTCACACTTGATATCCAAGGGGAAAAACCACATGGGAAAAAGTGCCCTTGGTTAAGCCTTGTTCACACATAGCACTACCATAAGTGAGCATATGTCTACAAATCCCCCCTGTAGTGGAAGTGTGAACCTGTACAAGGTAGCAGATCACTCTCTGTATGAGAGTAAGCCCAAAGCTTTGCGGAAAGCTTCGAACTTTTCTGGAGGTAAAGCCTTTGTGAATAGATCTGCAACATTATCCTGTGTAGGGCAGTAAGATAAACTGATCTCCCCTGCATGTAGCCTCTCTCTGACATAGTGATAATGAATCTCAATGTGCTTGGTACGTGCATGAAATATTGGATTTCGTGCCACGGCCATAGCACTTTGGCTATTAGTGCGAATGGTGGTGGGTGTCTACTGACACTCACGAAGATCAGCCAATAGTCTCCTCAACCATACACAATCTACTGTAGCTGTGAAGACTGCCCTGTACTCAGCCTCACAAGTAGATGTGGCAATAGTGGGTTGCTTTTTACTCAACCAAGATATGCATGAACTGCCAAGAAAAAAACAATTCCTATTGGTGGATTGCCTGGTATCATAACCACCAGCCCAATCTGAATCACTGTATGCATAAAGCTGCAAGCTGCCCCCCCTGGGATAGAACAAACCAAGATCCAGGGTACCCTTAAGATAACGAAAAATGCGTTTGACTGCTTGCCAATGCTTTGTGCCTGGGCTGTGCATGAATTTGCTCAACAAAGACACCCCAAAAGATATGTCTGGCCTCGTGTTACACAAGTAAATGAGGCATCCCACTGCCTGGCTGTAAATGCCGGCCTCAAAAGGCTCTCCAATATCATGCATAGTAAGCCGTACACCTGGTTCTACTGGAGCAGAAATGGGCTTAAACTGTATGCTGAGATAGTAGTGTAAAGGCCCCAAATTTGACATATCAAATTCAGCTTTGAAATCTGAAATTTGTGCTTTGCTAGTACCTGTAATGAGCATGCCATCTACATACAAGATGACTGAGAGAATATCGGCATCGGTTTTCTTCACATACAATGTGCTTTTAGTTGGACTATTCACATAACCTTGGCTGGTTAGATGAGCATGTATCTTATCATACCAAGCTCTTGGAGCTTGCTTTAACCCATACAATGCTTTGTGTAACCTGCATACTTTATGTTCCTCGCTAGGAACTACAAAACCAATGGGCTGATTTACATATACTTCCTCCTGTAAATCCCCATTTAAGAATGCAGTTTTGATGTCCAATTGATGCACTATCCATCCTTTATGTGCAGCCAATGCAATCACTGATCTTATTGTGGTCATTCTCGAAGTAGGAGCAAAAGTCTCTTCATAATCTTTTCCCTTTTTCTGGGAGTAGCCTTTAGCCACAAGTCTTGCTTTGTACCTATCAATAGTACCATCAGACTTTCTTTTGACTTTGTACACCCACTTTGTTCCAATGACATGCTTGCCTTTAGGCAATTCCACAAGATCCCATGTATTGTTCTTCATGATAGAAGAAATTTCAGCTTGCATAGCTTGCAACCAATGCTCATTCTCATGTGCTTCTTCATAAGAAGAAGGCTCTTCTGAATCAAAGAGACCACCCATTGCTAATGCAGACTCCCCACGATGTATATTCAGAGCATGGCTAGAACTAGCCCTTGTTCTACCTGTGAGTGGAGCTACAAGTTTGCTTTCTTGCAAAGTTTTCAGCAACCATCTTGGCACTGACTTGGCTGTGTCTATGGCTGTTTGATAAGTTTTCAGCAACCATCTTGGCACTGACTTGGTTGTGTCTATGGTGTTTGCTCTTCCCTGACAAGATCTTCCACTTCTTCCATAGAAGGGGGCTGAATGGCTGGCTGTTCCACATGTTCTACATGAGGATTTTCTTGTGTAGTGGCTGGCTGATCTGAATCCCCCCTAATTGCAATGGGTAAAAGTCCATCAAACATGTCCTGTATGCTTGTATCATTGCTTTTATACAAGCTGTCCTTGGGCTCATTGCTGTAGCCCACAAAAATGCATTTCATTGCTTTGTCATCTAGCTTTGTTCGGAGTTGTTCTGGCACATGTGCATATGCCAAACACCCAAATGTACGCATGTAGTCCACTGTTGGCTTTCGGCTATACCAAGCCTCAAATGGTGTTATGGTTTTCAAAGCTTTTGTTGGACACCTGTTCAACACATGAGTTGCACACATTATAGCTTCCATCCAAAATTTGTGAGGCAACTTTTGTGCTTTCACCATGCATCTTGCCATCTCCATGAGAGATCTATTTTTCCTTTCAGATACACCATTCTGCTGCGGTGTATAAGGCACAGTACATTGGTGTTTGATGCCCTTTTGACGCATATAATCCTTGAATGCATTTGACATGTATTCTCCACCTGTATCTGAGCGGAGTGTTTGGACTTTACATCCACACATATTTTCAGCCATTGCTACAAAGTGTCGAAAGCATGTAAACACATCTGCTTTCGCTTTCAAGGGGTAAGCCCAAGCAAACCTGGAGTAGTCATCGATGAATGTGACGAAGTAAAGATGCCCCCCTATGGATGGTGTCCGCATTGGACCACATACATCACTATGAATGAGCTGTAATTTACTTTCAGCTCTAACAGCTCTATCTTTGGGGAATGGTTTTCATTGCATCTTTCCCAAAATACACCCCTCACATACATGTCTTGGTGGAGACTCAAGAGGTGGCATATTATCAACCATATGATGCTTCTGCAAAAGCATCAAACTCTGAAAATTTACATGCCCAAAACGAGCATGCCATAGCTCTGCATCATGCATAGTAGGAGTGTGGGCAGCCACTGTATTTGCATCATAAGTACGCTTGTCATAGCTGTCCAGCTTATACAAGCCTTTGTATCGTGTTCCAGAAGCGACTATTTCATAACCCTTTGATGGGTCTTTTACCAAACACTTCCCGTCTTCAAATTCAACCTTTAAACCTTGGTCGTTTATGGTTGAGACGGAGAGCAGATTTTTCTTTATCCCTGGAACATACAATACATTTTTCATAGAAATATTGGCACCATTGGCTGCAATAAGTATGACATTGCCAATTCCCTTTACTGGATATGTGGTATGATTTGCACATGATACAGTGCGGCCATTTGAAGCATAAACCAAGTGCTGAAATACATCTTTGCATGAAGTGATGTGGCTCGAAGCACCACTATCAAAATACCATGATGCATTCTGTCTGTCAGATGCAATGCAAGACATATCAGTGTCTTGAAGCACTTGGTGTGCCACTAGTGCATGTGACCAAAAAGTGTACTCTTCTTGGATTACATAGCTGATTGCTGTGCTTTGTCATCAGAAGAGTCTGCTACTGCATTGCCTGTTTCTTTTCTTTTCTCTTTTGCAATCCGCTTCCTACATTCACTGATGTAGTGTCCAGGCTTATGGTAGTAGTGACATTTGCCCCTCTTTTTGGGCTTGTTTGCATCCCCTTTGTCAGACTTTTCACCACCAGAAGAGGGCTGTCCATGACCAGCCTTGCTAGACTGTTGTCCCCTATGCTTAAAGCTCTTTGCTTTACCCTTATCCTTGGCTGTAAATGCCTTGTCTCCACCACGGTTGCTTGATAAGTTTGCTCTTGTTTACTCTTGCAGGGTTTGCTCTTCCTGCAAGAGTAAACCCACCAGCTCTTCAAAAGTGACGGGATCACCACCTCCTCTCATTGAGAGGTTGAGAGAGGTGTGAAAGCCCAAGTAGGAAGGTGGTAAAGAATGAAGAGTGTTGGTGACCATCTGTCTATCTGGGATAACCTCATCAATGTTGAGCAATTGTTCCTGCAAATCCTTCACTTTGGTGAGATGATCTGCCATGGAGTCACCCTCATCCATAGAAAGAAGATCCAATTGCCTCTTCAAGTAGGCAACTCTTGCCTCGTTGCGTACTTGATACATTGCTTCCAATGTGTCCCATGCAAGCTTCGATGTCTTGCAAGAACGAATGTGCGGAATAATAGTCCTTTTCACTGAAAGGGCTATCAATGACATGGCCTGTGCATCTCTAGAGTCCCATCACTTCTGCTCGTGTGGGAGTAGGTTCTACATCAGGAGCTCTTTGAGCACCTCCCCTTTGAGGCGTGGCTGGCTGTATGGTAAGTGGGCGTGTGTCATCACCACACACGATGCCCCAAAGCCCTTTGGCTACCAGCAAATTACGGATCATGAAACTCCAGAGGGAGTAGTTAGATCCATCCAACTTGTCCTCCTGGGGGTGAGCACACCAAATACATCTGTAGCATTCTGTGCCATGCCAACAAAATATACCTGCAAGCAAACCAAGCACCAATGTGCACTGCCAGGCAACCAAATGTCCTGTGCAAATGTATGCCTGCAAACCAAAGCAAGTGTAAACTTGCACCAAATTGTCCAATTACACACAATGTGTATACATACGCGACAAATCACAGCTGTAATGCCCAATTACATGCTCCAATCTGAAAATCCCCAATTTTTATGCACTCCAATTGCTTCAATGTGCATCTAATTGGCCAATTTTCACAAAAGCCCCAAATTTTTGCAAATGAAAGAGGTTCAATTTGCTGATTTTGACCTCACTTTTGAAAACCCCCAAATTGCAAGCAAAGCAACATGCCCAATTTTATCAATTTGTCCTGAAATTGAGAAATCCCCCTAATCGCCTGAACCCTTTACCACATGCACTGTAGTGTCTGCAAAATTGTATCTGACCTGCACTGCAGAATTTTACGTGAGCAGAATTTTGCCAAAATTTGCATATTTCTACCTGTAGTACGGTTAGCTGGGGGCGTTGCTGGCCACGAGAGGTACTGGTCGTGCAGAGGCGTTCGAGCAGCAGCAGGTAGGCGCAGGCAAAGGTGGAGAGCACACAGGCGCTTTTGTCGACGGGCCAGCAGCCAGGCGGAAGCGTGCAGAGTGTGACGGAGCTGCACAGTTGACGAGAAGGAGAACACGGAGCGCAGGGTTGACGGGGAGCTGGAGCTGGAGCAAACAGAGCCGACAGGGCAGTCGGGGGCGGCGCAACGCGTATTTGCACCAGGGACCCGGCGACGGCGGAGGGCGAGCACGGAGGTCGCAGGCAAGTTGGCGGGGGCTCGGAACGGGCTGGAGCCGACGGCTGGGCACGTGCAGAGCTTGGAGCAGACGGCGCGGCTACCGCCGTCCGGAATGGAGCACTGACGGACGGACGTTGGATGGGAGGCGCTGCTGGGTGGCCGAAACGGTCCTGTGACAGCGGCGAGTCTGGGCAGCCGTAATAACGGAACAGCGACGGCGACTCTGGGCGGCCGGAACGGAGCACCGACGGGCGGAGGCAGTTCTGGCAGCACTATCGCCGCGCTGGCTGGAGAGGGAGGTGCCGCCAGTCGGCCGAGCGTAGTGCTGCTGGCTTCTGGTGGCCGAAACTGGCGGACAAAACGGACGGCGGCGGAATTCCGCAGGGCGACGGAATACTGCAGGTTTTCTTATGCAAGTCAACCCTTGCATGTGTGCCACATCCATATAATATAGAAGTACAAAATATTATATGTTAGAGTGTCCTTTCACACTTGATATCCAAGGGGAAAAACCACATGGGAAAAAGTGCCCTTGGTTAAGCCCTGTTCACACATAGCACTACCATAAGTGAGCATATGCCTACAATGCGCATGGGTTCTGGGCTGCTGAGCAGCCTGTAGAAACTGTCCCACATCTGGCCGACAGCCCCTGTAAGGTATGGGGCCAGTCGGCTGGCTGCCTACTGGCCATAGGGCTGGCCGACAGCCCCTTCCAGCCCAACACCTGGCTGGTGGGCACAGCCGTGGCCCTCGTGGCTTGGGGGTGGTTCTACACTTCCCCCATGCCCAGACTAATGGTATTGGGGTGGCCCTATGGCCTGGCCCATCTCTACTTGCAACACCTACATGCCTACACAGAGGTTTGGCATCCAGTAGCACACCGGATACATAGAACAACTGACATCATTCCAGAGGGAGACTCACAGCGTGGATTGGCATTTCTTCATGTGCAGGACAATGCACACCTGACCTTGGACTCATAGAGTGGAACCCTGGTTGACTTGTCCAGATTGGGCTCATATGGGACTAGTTTCCACTCAGGTCCTGCACCTTCGTGTTCAGATATGTCCACGTGGCATCCAAGTGTGGGATGCACTTGACACTTTGTATAGGGCTCTGGAGTAAAAGATGGTGTGACCATTGCTGTCCTAGTTCCCGAAGCTGTCACAAAACCCGCCATTGTTTCTTGCATAACAATAATGGTGTTGGTAAGGTTCAAAATCTACTGCTCAAGGGAGGTCATTGGACATCCTTGCATCGAAGTGTACTTTGGTGACCAAGTCATCAAACGTCACGTCATCATCCTGATGGTCGTCATCAAGGTGAACATTCTTGTTCATCGCATGATCGTTTTGTGCTTCATTAGGCATGATAATCCCAAGCTGATCTGCTGCTGCTCTCATGTGTCGAGTGTAGAGATGAAGTGCTGCAAAAGTCTGCTCTACCATGAACACAAAGTACAAATCTTGCTCTTGCAAGCGGGCTGAGTTCTTTCAGCCCTCTTGACAAGAGATTCCCACTTTTGATGTGGAGAACTAATGAGCAAGCCCCCCCTTTTATACCTAAAGTTAATGGGCTTTCTTGCTTTTGGTTTTTTTGTTAGAAAACCAATGTGATTTTTAGTTTTATTTTTAGGAAAACCCCATGTGCTTTTACTCGAGTTGGAGCTTTCCTGCTTTTTAATTGAAAAAACCTATCGAATATTATTAGTGAAGAACACGCCTGCTTTTCCACTTCTAAAAAAGATGTCCCAAGTTTGGTGCTTCTTTTTTTTCCCTGCGCATGCCGCTTTTTCCTTGCTCATGCTGCCCTATGCTTTTCCTGGGTATACGGTTTGCTCTGTTCTCTGCACACACAGTTGCTGCCTGCCTCTGATGATGTGTCCTTTGCTGGGGTTGCTGTAGGCACTGGATGGCTGCCGTGGGCTGCGGGCCTGGCCAGGCTGTGCCCCACAGCCGGCCTGCCTAGCCCTTTGTGCCTTCAACCACCCTGTTCTTAGGGATTTTACCCATCTCTGACCATCTACCTGGTACTGATTCCAAGCTCTAGCATATACAAGACAACACTTCTTTCTTATCTCTGACCATCTACCCGCCGGTACTGATTCCAAGCTCTAGCACATACAAAACAACGCTTCTTTCTCATCTCCCTTACACACAGCAAACAGGTAACCTTGATGCCAACAAATCCTTGTACAACTTTAATATAGCAATTTGTTTTTAAAGATGAGAGAAATTCATGTAAATCTCAACATCTATGACACCTAGACACGCATACCTCTTTAGCCTTTGCGTGATGGTTGCTTTGATACCAACTATGAACCAGAGTCACATGGGGACGGGGGACGGGGACGGGGACGGGGAAGTACCGTCCCGGGGACGGGGTCGGGAACGGCAAAAAAAAAACCTCTTTTTTAAAAGCAATTTAGGAGTTGTATGCATGACATACATATAGAGACACACTTTGAACAAAATTTTACACCGAATAGACAAAAAAACAAGAGTCATTTTGGGCAAAATGCGCTAATAAAACATCGATGGCACACTGATTATGTGATTGATAGTCTGATAGATACAAAGAGATAAGTACATGCCTCATGGGCAGTGAGGGTTACAAAAAAGAGTGGGTACAAAATAGAGATACTAGATAGATCATAGGTGAGATGGCTGAAGGCTCAAGAGTCAAGCCTCAAGCTCCTGAAGTGCTAGCCTCGCGGGAGGCTTGGAAGTCGAAGTCGTCGATGCCATTTGAAGCCTCCTCCTCCCCCTCAGGCTGTAGCTCCTCCTCTACCTCCTCAAGATGCTCCTGAGCTGCAAGATCCTGCTGTGCCATCTCCCATTCGGTGAAGGGATCCGCCTTCCCTGTTTGCTGTCGCACATAGTATGCGCAAGTTAGCGCTCACAAAAACCAAATCACTTGCCCTTTGCACTTCAAGGTGGTTCCTCTTCTTAGAGGCAATGTGACTGTAAACGCTCCAAAGTTCCTCCAAGCAACTAGAGCTCACAGCCTGGTGTGAGGCAGCTCAAGGACACAAGAAGGCCACTATAGCTCGCCGACTCACCACCTTCAGAACACTCAAAAGCACAAGGGGCACCACCAGCTTCTCTAGCTGGAAAGAAAAATCTCTCTCTCCCTCTCTCTACCACCCAGAGATACCCAAAGAAAGACAGTTTCAACAGCTCACATATTCCATAATGAAAGCATTTTCTTTGTTAGCAAGGCTAAGCCACTCACATCTCATCAACCCAAACCCTATTATCCATTTACAAGGGGTCACATCACACATATTTTTTATCAAATGACAAGCTTCAACCACTCATCCTCACACTCTCCTTTTAACACACATTCACAACAAACAACTCACACACACACTGTCCACATCTTCTCTTGGTCTCACACCAGAGGCCTCGAACAAACAGCCCTCTCCCAATAGAAAGCCAGCGAGCTGCACCAATACTAGTCACCTCTGAGGCGGCACCCCATGCAGCCTCCCACACGACTGTCAACCCTTGGGCCGCTTCTCTTCCTTTGCTATTATCCAACCTGTTCCTCACTTCACCTGCTCTCTTCGTCTCTGCAGCTCTTTTTTTTTGAAGTTGCCAGCTCCCCAGGAAGTCGGTCCCCTCTGTACCAGGCGGCTTGTGTCTCTTCCTTTCGTTTGTAGTAGCTGTAGTGCCTCTAATATCTGCAACGCTTCAGTAAGGCATTTCACACACGGCTCCCTTCTCACAAGCTTTCGGATTTGACCATTTCTTCCAGCGCCATGCTTTCCCTGCTGTCTTTTTCTTTTTTCAGCGCCTCACACACCAGGCGTTTTTCTCCTTTTCCACGAGACGACCCCGACTCTTTCTTTTTTTAGGGCCACTCTTCACTTGTTGCTTCCCTGAATCACCCTCCGTCTCTTCTTGGCACTTACCACCCTCTAGGTGACACACTCACCTTGCGATCAGCTCTCCTCTACACTCTAGAGCCCCCCTGGTCGACCCCTGGCTTTTATATACTCACCGCCAGCTTCTCTTGACTGCTAGGCGGCCTTCACTGCAGCAAGCGCTTCCCTCTACCCGGTTAGCCTGCACACCCAGAAAACCCTCCACTCATCAGAGCTTCCCATCAGCCCTTCTTAGGTCACCTACACAGCGGCCACCTACACGCTTGCTCCAAGCGCCTGCAGCTAGCCCAATAGCCACCGCCGGCTCTCCACCTCTCTCTTGCCAGCCCCACAACACACAGGTCGGTTACCTTTTATGTCCGCAGCGCCTGAGGGAGAGCGTGCGTGCAATCACCTGCCAGGCCTCAACACACTTCATCTACGTCTGCTCTGCCTCCTTCAACTACCAGGCGGCCACTCCAGTGTTGTCTTTCTTTCCACACTCTGCACACGGCGTCTTTTTTTCCTCTTCGAAGCTGCTGCTTCTCTCACACCCTCTAGAGGTTGAGGTGGCGGCCCATAAAGATTTCCAGGTGGCCTCCTACAAATTGGCCATGTGCAATATAATTTTATTTTTTTATGACTTCAAAATAATGGCCACCACTTACAATAGCCTCTCCTTCTTCTTGTGCTTCAGGTTATCACACTGTACCCACACCCTTTCCAAAACCAGAGCCGCCCACTGCCTCGTCATCAGCATCATCATTACCAAGACGACCGTTCCAAACCTGAAAGATTCTCAAACTCAAGCATAAAAGCAATCTAAAATTTGCTGGCATCCCTTGTAAGTTCAGTATTTACAGTCTGCATTGAGCTCTCTCTACATAAACCAGCATATCTACATTTATTTTCACCAGAAGCTCATTAGAACCCATCATTAATATCCTCATACTCGTCCACCTCTTATTTATACACATCCCAGACACCTTCTTGACGACCAAAAGCTCATACAATAAAAACTTCAAGTCTCCAGTAGCTGTTCCGAAGAAAAATGCATTCACTAACTCACTCCAAAGCCATTCCGTCTGTACACATGCCAGGGCATTCAGGGCAAAATTTATTTGCAAACCATCCACACCATATGTACACTGACTCAAAACAGCTTTACAGAAAAAAACCTGACATACTTTGCCCAACCCCCAACCTGCTGAATCATTCATGATCAGCAGCAAAAAGCATTTCCAGACTTAAATCCATATCCAAAAACTGCCTTTCATCTGGAATCACATCTTCAGACACTGCATCCTGCACAATTACCATCAGACGTGCATAATACTTCTTCAGCCTGTATCCATTTACCCTGGAAGCATGTAAAGTCCCATCTAAGTCTGCCAATTGATAAGTGCCATTTGCAAATCCTTGCATCACCAAAAAAGGTCCTTCCCACTTAATTTGAAACTTTTTATGAAAGGCATTATCCAGTCTGCTATTATAACGTAATACCAGATCATCCTTCATAATTCCTTTGCTTTTAATCTTCTTGTTGAACTTCTCCAGCGTCCTTGCTTGCATATCTTCATAATGCTTCAAAGCATTATCCCTGTTCAGCTGTGCGTCTTGTAAATATAATAGCCGCTCTTTAAAGACATCTTCAGGTTCTTCCAAAAGCTTTCCCAACATTTTAACAGCTGGTATCTCCACCTCAATAGGCAATAAGGCTTCTTTCCCATAAACCAGATAAAATGGAGTAAAACCCGTACCAGTCTTAATTGCTGTCCTGTATGCCCACAAGGCAGCAGGCAACTCCAGATCCCAATTCTTGCCTTGTTGCTCTGTCACCTTAGATAAAATCTTGATCAATTCACCATTGAACCGCTCATTCAGGCCATTACACTGTGGATAGTAAGGTGTGGTAAAGCTGCGACTGATCTTCATTTTTGTACACAAATAATCCATAAGCTCTGCTCTGAAACCTGGACCCTGATCAGAAAGCAATTCCAATGGCACACCAAATTTACAGCAAATATCCTGATATACAAACTTTGCTACCTCCTTAGCAGTAATTTGTTTCACTGCCTTTGCTTCTGCCCATCTAGAAAGGTAATCAACTGCAGTTAAGATGTAGCACTTCCCTCGGCTGGTAATAGGTAATGGTCCCATAGCATCAATCCCCCATTTTTCAAAAACATCATAAGCAAGAATTGTCTTCCTCATCTCAGGCTTTAATAGCCGTTTACTGTGAGCTTGGCATTGTTTGCATGACCTGCACCAATGATTAACATCCTTATGTACACTTGGCCACACATAACCTTCCTGCAATACCTTATGCAAGGTAATCTTCGAGGCAAAATGTCCACCGCATGCTCCTTCATGATTTTCCTTGAGAATTTTATAGATTTCTTCCTTCCAAGGTACCCTTCGCATTATCAAATCAATTCCCTTCAAATACAAAGCATCACCAACCATCACATACCTTGTAGCTTTCCTGATGAAACCATATTTTTTTGATCTATCAATACCATCGGGAATCATCCCTGTTAACAAAAACTCCTCAACATCCTGTAAATTCTCCCTGCCACAATAAAATGATGCATGAGCTTTAAGAACAAAAACTTCACCAATCATTCCCTGGGCTGCTTCATGAGCCTCCTCATTATGGCCTCGATCCACATGCTTTAGACTCCAAGCTTCAAATTCCTTCAGCAGACCCTTAATCTTGAAACACATTTCTTTGAGTAACATATTCTTTGACTTCCAAACTCCCAATACCTGTTTTACCACAAGCAATGCATCTCCTCGAATGCGAATCCTGTGTACACCATGCTTCAAGCATATTTGCAATCCAACTTCCAAAGTCAGATACTCCACTTCATTGTTGCTATGTGCATCCACTTTAACACCCTTCTTAAAAACAAGGCAACCCTGTGGATCATAAAGCACCAAACCTCCTGAGGTTGCATCATGGCTTTTCCTGTAAGAACCATCAAAATATAATAAGTATGCATTCACCAACTCAGCCGCATCCTCAACTGGCTTCTTGATGGTCTCCTCCTTTATAAGAAGAGGACTCTCCTTATATGTCAGTAGATCGGCTAAAGTAGCCCTGATACTCTCTTCCACCAAGAATGAAAAAGTAAATTCCTGCAGCTCAATCACCCACTTGATCATAGCCTTAGATAAATTTGTACCATTTATCAACTGAGGCAAAAAAGTGTAGCTCGTCAAAAACACAAAGGGACGAGGCAACAAGTAATGGCGGAACCGCCTACATGCATATAGTACACTAACCATAACAAGTTCCACCTCTGATAGCAACCTCTCTCTGGCAAGTTTTACTCTGCTAGCACAGTAGACTGGTTGCATATAATGTGATTCTTTCCCCTTCTGCAACAACATAGCTCCAATAGCATCCTCACCTACTGAAAGATTGACATAAAATACCTGTTCCCAATTAGGTGCCTGCATTGTAGGAATAGCTCCCAACACCTCTTTCACTTTTTGGAAAACCACCTCACATTCCTCCGTCCAATGCAAAGGATCATGCATTGCTGCTTGCTGCAAAGGATATAACAACTGTGAAGATAGAGATATGAATCGAGCCATATACTTCACCTTTTGCACAAAAGTAGCCAGTTGCCTTGTATTTTTTGGTGTAGGAAGAAGAAGAAGAGACTTGACTTTATCAGGATCTGGATCAATACCATTCTCTGAAATAACATGGCCCAAAAGCTTCACCCTCGGTTGAGCTAAAAAACACTTTTTTGGATTTAATTGACCACCACACTCATCATAACGCTGAAAAACTGTAGCTAGCTTATCACAATGCTCTTGCCTGGAGCTGTATATACAAAAATCATCAATAAAATCCTTCACAAACTTGTTCAAAAAAGGAGATAATACCTAATTTGCCCTTCTTTGATAGTAGGCTGGTCCATTCATTAATCCAAAAGGAAGAACTTTGTAGCAGAAACATCCCCACGGTGTAATGAAAGCCGTCTTGCGCTGATCTTCTTCTGCAATCTTTAACTGGAAATAACCTGAATACCCATCACAAACACTATACCTTTCATAACCAGCTACAGTATCCAAGATCTCATCCAAAAAAGGTAGGGGGTAAGAATCCTTCTTCGTAGCAGCATTCAAAGGCTTGAAATCCACACATATACGCCACCGGCCATCCTTCTTTGGACTCACTACCGTAGGACTTACCCACTCAGCTGTATCTACTGGAGTAATGAAACCGGCACTCAACAGCTTATCAACTTCCTCTCTGAGGGCCTGCATTTGTTCTCGTCCCATCCTGCGAAGCTTTTGCCTAACTGTTTTTACACCTTCCTTTAATTCAATCCTCAGGTCTGGCCCTTTGAATCCTCGAATCTCTCTATAAGAAGTGATGAACAATTCTGGAAAATGAGAAAGCATATTAACATATCTAACCTTTTCTCCACTCGAGAGATCCGGACTCAGCATTCCTTCAATCAGCTCCTGCTTCTTCTTTACTTCTATCTTTGGCTGCAGTAATTCCTCGATCACTTCATATGACCCCATAGTATCTTCTCCCTCAGCACCCACTTTATGCACTTCTTTATCTTCATTACCTTCTTGTTCTGATATAAGAAAAGCCACATCTGCCCCTTCTCCACTAGAAGCAGTGGTCGATGAATCCGTCTCTGATTCAGAAGTAGTGGTGGTAGTTTCCTCTTCACTTGAATCCTGTGGCTCCTCCCACACATCATTTAAAGATCTCCTACTATGCATCTCAAAAGATTTTTTATTACCCTGCTTATTATGCAAAGAAATGGTCCCATACCTCCAGTCTTGTACTGCACCCACCACTCGCAACCAGGGTCGTCCAAGAATGATTGGAAAAGCACCCAGACCCGCAGGCATCACATGAAAATCTACAGTAGCTTTGACATTAAAAGCTTCAATTTCCAATTCCTTTATCATACCAAGACATTTTACCTTTTGATGATTAGCCATCCTGATTCGAAACCCAGAAACCCCAGACACCCTCAAGCCTGACTGCTCCACACATGATTGGGTAATCACACAGATTTGAGCTCCTCCATCTATATAGGCCTGACCAAGGCTCCTGCCTTTACTCCACACCTCCACAATAGGGCAAATATTTGGAAGCTCCTCTAAAGATAGTACTTTGACTGACCTCTTTTCTGACTCCTTTTCCATTGGATTCACCAGTCTCTTCCATTGTCTTCTTAATTTTGGCACCATCTCCACCAACTGTCCAAAGGTGATGTTTGCCTTCCTGTTCACCAAATCAGATTTCAAGTCATAGCTGGTTTGCCCATCCCCCAGCGGGAAGTCTGACACCTGGAACCTTCTACGAGGCTTCCGTTTCCTTTTGGCCTTCACATCTTCTCCTTCCTGCTGCTTCCCCTTCTTACGGCTGGGTCCAGCCACCCCTTTTCCTTCTCTTTCATCTGTTGTGCGCTTGCCAATAGGCATCACATCCCCTTCTTCTCTCACCTGAACATTCTCCAGTGTAACAACATTCATGACCTTTGTCTTCCCCTTTCTCAGCTGTGATTCCACTGGGGCCTGCTTGATCCCTGATATCAATACCATAATCATTTGACCTATTAGGTAACTGTGAAGGTAGTGGGTACATATCACCACCCATACGCTGAGGCTTATCACAATCTGTACTCAGATGACCAAGCTCACCACAGTTCCAGCATGTAGGGATGAAACGACGGCCCCTACCACGACCACGTCCATACCCTGCTTGTCCATCTCCCCCCTCGTGATTGTTGCCACGGCCTCTACCACGTCCACCACCTGTGCTTCCCATTAAATTCAAGCTCAAATTCTTCATAAGATCAACCATCTGTTTCATATCCTGCCGCAATCCCTCATCAGAACCTGCAGGAACCATAGGTACTCCTTGACTAGCTTGTGGCACCATCTCCATAGCTTGAGCTTCAGTGGGCTTCATCCTCTCAATCACTGCATTCATGGGTGTAGCCTCCACTCTACGAATCTCCGGTTGTGCTACAACTGGAATCATCCCCAGCTGATTCATTCGTTGCAGCTTCCAATCTTTTGACTTAGCAATTTCTACCGCATCCTTAAAAGACCTGGGCTTCTTCAATTCCACTTTCCAGGGAATACTCCTCTTAAGCCCGGCTACAAACTTGTTTTTCTTCATCATATCAGGCGGCACCTGGTCTTCCCCTAAAGCCCTGCATAGAGTTTCCCATAACAAAGAAAATTTCTTCATATAATCATCTAATGATTCAAACTCACCTTGTGTCAGAGCTTGCACCTCGTGCCGAACCTTGTCGGGGTCTTCTACCTTCTTGAACCTGCTGCTGAGTGCTGTCTTTAATCCATTTTCAGTCATATCAAGATGTGGAACAGCAACCCTCAATGACTCCTCATAAGTCCGGTACCAGATCCTTGCATCCCCTTTCAAACAGATGCTCAGAAGCCGCAACACCTGTACCGACTCATTAATATGGTTGCTTATGCATGCAACCTCCATCCTTTCCAAGAAATCTGCCACATCCTCATTAGGGCTACCATAAAACTCTGGATAAGACATCATTTTCACTCTCAAATTTCACCTCAGATCCCAAGAAAGCACCTTCTCTGAAACTCTCAACACCTAGGGCACACACCCTGATAACAGAAGGAAATAACAGTGCAATCCTCAGCGAAACAATGTCTGGAAAGAGCCACTCCTCAGTGGGGGCACCAGAAAGATGTGAGGCAGCTCAAGGACACAAGAAGGCCACTATAGCTCGCCGACTCACCACCTTCAGAACACTCAAAAGCACAAGGGGCACCACCAGCTTCTCTAGCTGGAAAGAAAAATCTCTCTCTCCCTCTCTCTACCACCCAGAGATACCCAAAGAAAGACAGTTTCAACAGCTCACATATTCCATAATGAAAGCATTTTCTTTGTTAGCAAGGCTAAGCCACTCACATCTCATCAACCCAAACCCTATTATCCATTTACAAGGGGTCACATCACACATATTTTTTATCAAATGACAAGCTTCAACCACTCATCCTCACACTCTCCTTTTAACACACATTCACAACAAACAACTCACACACACACTGTCCACATCTTCTCTTGGTCTCACACCAGAGGCCTCGAACAAACAGCCCTCTCCCAATAGAAAGCCAGCGAGCTGCACCAATACTAGTCACCTCTGAGGCGGCACCCCATGCAGCCTCCCACACGACTGTCAACCCTTGGGCCGCTTCTCTTCCTTTGCTATTATCCAACCTGTTCCTCACTTCACCTGCTCTCTTCGTCTCTGCAGCTCTTTTTTTTTGAAGTTGCCAGCTCCCCAGGAAGTCGGTCCCCTCTGTACCAGGCGGCTTGTGTCTCTTCCTTTCGTTTGTAGTAGCTGTAGTGCCTCTAATATCTGCAACGCTTCAGTAAGGCATTTCACACACGGCTCCCTTCTCACAAGCTTTCGGATTTGACCATTTCTTCCAGCGCCATGCTTTCCCTGGTGTCTTTTTCTTTTTTCAGCGCCTCACACACCAGGCGTTTTTCTCCTTTTCCACGAGACGACCCCGACTCTTTCTTTTTTTCGGGCCACTCTTCACTTGTTGCTTCCCCGAATCACCCTCCGTCTCTTCTTGGCACTTACCACCCTCCAGGTGACACACTCACCTTGCGACCAGCTCTCCTCTACACTCTAGAGCCCCCCTGGTCGACCCCTGGCTTTTATATACTCACCGCCAGCTTCTCTTGACTGCTACCGCAGCGCCTGAGGGAGAGCGTGCGTGCAATCACCTGCCAGGCCTCAACACACTTCATCTACGTTTGCTCTGCCTCCTTCAACTACCAGGCGGCCACTCCAGTGTTGTCTTTCTTTCCACACTCTGCACACGGCGTCTTTTTTTCCTCTTCGAAGCTGCTGCTTCTCTCACACCTTCTAGAGGTTGAGGTGGCGGCCCATAAAGATTTCCAGGTGGCCTCCTACAAATTGGCCATGTGCAATATAATTTTATTTTTTTATCACTTCAAAATAATGGCCACCACTTACAATAGCCTCTCCTTCTTCTTGTGCTTCGGGTTATCACACTGTACCCACACCCTTTCCAAGACCAGAGCCGCCCACTGCCTCGTCATCAGCATCATCATTACCAAGACGGCCGTTCCAAACCTGAAAGATTCTCAAACTCAAGCATAAAAGCAATCTAAAATTTGTTGGCATCCCTTGTAAGTTCAGTATTTACAGTCTGCATTGAGCTCTCTCTACATAAACCAGCATATCTACATTTATTTTCACCAGAATCTCATTAGAACCCATCATTAATATCCTCATACTCGTCCACCTCTTATTTATACACATCCCAGACACCTTCTTGACGACCAAAAGCTCATACAATAAAAACTTCAAGTCTCCAGTAGCTGTTCCGAAGAAAAATGCATTCACTAACTCACTCCAAAGCCATTCCGTCTGTACACATGCCAGGGCATTCAGGGCAAAATTTATTTGCAAACCATCCACACCATATGTACACTGACTCAAAACAGCTTTACAGAAAAAAACCTGACACCTGGCTAAGGATGCGAATAGCCAACCGCTGCAACTCCGGCCCATCTGATCCGTAATCCTCCCACCAAAGAGGAGACCCAATCTTGAGGCGGTCAAGCTGTGCATCTAAACATCCAAAAGATCCCTGCCGCGTCCTGTACTGAGATAGCTGGTCTCTGCTCTTCCGCCTGATGGTAGGGTCGGGCTCTAAGCGCTCCAAAATGATCCGCCATCCCCTGCTTACTTCCTTGTCGGCCTCTTGCTTTCTTCCCTAGAACTCTGGATCAACCACAAAGGTAGCCGCATGAAGAGGGGAGTAGTAGGAGTTCCACCTGGACTCACATAATGAGTGGATCTCCTCAAACTCGGCCCTGTCTGGCACAAGCTGCTGGAGTGACTCGATCATGCGATCCATGGCCTCATAGACCTTGCCGATACACGGTTCACGGCCGTCAATGACTCGTAGAAGGTGAACAATAGGCTTGACCAAGGCGTCGAGTGTCTTCACCTTCTCCCACCAAGCGGCATCGTCGGCGCGATCTCGGCACTCCCTGTTGCCGATTTTGACTGCGGCATGGCAGAAAATTCATCACTAAGGAAAAGCCCTCTTAGGGCTCCGCCACATGTAGACAAGCGGCCTAGCATGAGGAAGTTGTATGCAAACCTTGTCTCAGAATATTTGAGGAGGGAAAGAGTGCTCCTTTTAGAGAACTCATGTCGCAGCCTTTGGTGGTTGAGGACAAAGGATACAAGCTGGTTAGCCTCCTCAATGGTGGGTGCAATCCATGGCAAGGCACCTATGTCTTTGAGGTTGTTGAGACAATGGGCCATGCAAAAAGAAACTGTGATGGATGGATACATTGACTCAATAATTGTCCCGGCTGCCCTATTTGACGCCTCTCCATCCGCCACCATGCCGACCACAAGCTCCGGCCCAATGATCTCGATCGTGGACGCCCATTCCGCGGCAAGCACATTCACGGCCTTCCCAGTGCCACTCGCATCATGTGACTCGATGAAGTACACTTTACCCCTTGAGTAGGCCACCACTCCATGGATGGAGCGCTTGCGCGTGTCACTCCATCCGTCTACAATGAGAGAGACTCCGTTAGTCTCCCACGTTACCTTTGTATCCGCCGCCGCGTGCTCAACGGCCAACTTCTCCCTATCAAGCAAAGTGGTGCGAATCTTTTCCGATGAAGGTGGCACATAAGAGGGGCCATATTCCCCGATCTTTGTGGCCATCTCACGGAAGTAAGGAGACCTATTTCAAGTAAGGAAAACCATGTAGCATGTTAGCATTTTTTGGCAATATGACAAATGCTTTGAAGCTTGAGACATTAAAAAAAAAAAGAGTGAAGAGAATTGAGTCTCGACTCTCACCGTGCCGCTTGAAACGCAATGTGGTCGTGGTAGAAGAACCTAGCCACCGACCTATCCACCTCATCCTTCAATTTTGGGTTCCAATTCTCGTTAAGAGTGGATTGACGGCGGATGGGAATGGAGGCACCCGATGTGGATGGAGTGGACTTGAATGGTTGAGAGCTTGAAGCAAGATTTGGGTTCCTCTCCACCTCCATTCGCGTCGGTTGCTCTCGTGCTCTCACCACATCATGAGGATCAACGGCAACATGTCGCCCTCTCTTTGCCGCCTCGGCTGCCTCATAAACCTTGAGCTTCTCAAGAAGCTCCGCTCGCTTCTCAGGAGTAATGCGTGCGCAAAATTGCACTTGATGACCGGCCTCGTGCAAAAAGTGAGCTCGCACTTTGTTGGCGCCGCCACTTCTCTTGTAGGAACAAAGCTTGCAATTCCATGCCCTTGAACCACCGCCCATTCCACGACTAGTGTAGTGGACCTCATCCCACCATGACCATGTGTGCACCGCCGGCCTCCTTCGTGAAGAGCCCGCAACGGAAGATGTGGCGGCGGCGCCTTCACCTTGAGATGCCATGAATGATGATAGTGTGAGAGAGAGGGAAGAAGGGTGCAATAGAGAGTTGCAAGTTGCCGCTTGACTCTTGAGGCTTGCAAGTCTCAAGAGGGATGGATCATGGAACTTGGAGAGAGAGAGAGAGAGAGAGAGAGAGAGAGAGATGGCTTGGAAGTTGGCACAATGTAGATAGTATAGAGAGAGAGAGAGGGCTAACTTGCCACTTGGGCCTTGAGGCTTGGACAATGGAACTTGGAACTTTGGAAGCTTGAGGCTTGAGCAATGAGGCTTGAAGCTTCAAACTTGAGTGTGGAGAAAAGTCCTAAAGTGTGCCTTCTTTTATAGCTGGAAATCTGCCCGTTTCTGGCCGTTTTCTGCCCGTTTCTGGCCGTTGGAGGCGTCCCCTCACCGCGTCCCCTGCCCGTCCCGCGTTTCGGGAACGCGTCCCCGGGATGACTTCATGCGTCCCCAGACTGCACGGCGTCCCCTGCGCGTCCCGGCCATCCCGGCCGTCCCCACGTCCCGCGTCCCTAAGGGCCGTCCCCGCGTCCCCGCGTGACTCTGCTATGAACTCCTTACCAAAATATTCCCTAAACACAGCTGAAAAGAAGGGTAGTTCTAAACCAAATCATGAGGTAGCAAGCAAACTCACGTCCCAACCGCGACCAGCATCCACTGATCTCGCTTGAGCCAAGGCTAAGGCTGCTGCACAATCCTATAGGCCCGTGTCTAACTCTGGTGTCCCATACCACCGAGGCTTGCCCGAAGGCCTTTGACAGACCAACCATGTACTCGCCATGTGGATGGCATGCGCATGTGTGCTCTCTTGGTCCAAGCTAGACCTTCAGTGGTGCATCCGTACAAGTGTGTCTCATAATAACCCAGGCTCACTTATAAAGCTATAACTACACCATAAATAACTAACTTGCTATAAGCAGCCTTTAAGCCTGTTTTATCAATCCAAGAACCCTAGCCAATAATCTGGTTGCTTATCCCTAATCCTGGGGCCCCCTAACCCCATTGGATTAGGTTCTTAATGTGTAGATTAGTGTCTAGGTACATAACACAGAGGCTCAAGAGTGACTGTGTAACAAGTGGGGTTTGCACAAATGGCTATATGTGAAAGTTATTTGTTTGAGGGAATAGAGGGCGGGAGGGGTTTGACCATCAAGGCTAATAAGGGTACCTGCAGCCTATACTAATCATGTACACCATGAAGAGTGAGTGTGTAACAAGTGGGGTTTGCACAAATGGCTATATGTGAAAGTTATTTTTTTGAGGGAATAGAGGGCGGGAGGGGTTTGACCATCAAGGCTAGTAAGGGTACCTGCAGCCTATACTAATCACTTACACTGTTCTAAGAGATCTTTTATTGGCTAGCTGCATGGTTGTCTCGGATGTCATGCTTTAAATTGTCATCTTCTTTTATGGTAACCTGCTTGATGTTTTTGTTTGGAAGTCAGGTTGGAGCTGGAACAATGAACCCTGCGACTTTTCTAAGAGTACTCGGACCAGAACCTTGGAATGTTGCGTAAGTGCCCAACAAGCTTGTGTTGAGCAAATTTACATCTATTTATTTTGTTTGTATGCTACATTGCGTAGAATTGTATGTGGTAAGAACTAGTATTTTCAGGCTATGAAGTATTCTCTTGTTTACTAATTTTATGAAAATTTTAAAGCATCTTGTATATAAATTTGAAGCACATAGTTATGGGCTACACCCGATCAAATCATGTCAAAGAAAATCAAGATGAGAGGATAATTTGAGGGTTAAATAAGTGTATGAAATTGCTATCTTTATCTATGGAGGAGTTTTGAATCTATGTTTACTTGCCAAGGAATTGGAAGGAGCTTTGATTACTATTTTTACTTTCCTAGATTTGAATAAGATAGGGTTTTATTTATAGATTGTATGAGTTAATGGATGTTCTCTGTAGTTTTGTTAGAAGATTTCAAAATCACCATGTGGTAGTGTGGAAATATGTAAAGACATTTGATAGAGATCTTACAGAACAAGACAGATAAAAGGGAGCTAGAGTGCTCCTACACAAAAAGAACAGCGACACCTGTTGGCCCCAAAGCTTGGTGCCCCTTTCGGTATTTCTTTATTCAAATTCAATGGAAGAGTTTAACTGAATACATCATGGCCATGGATGGCTTATACATATGCATGTCCAAACTGCCAGTCCTCTGGACCTCTTAGCATAGAGGTTTCACACAGCCCTGTGCCCCAAAACACCACATTGTTATTCACCTCTAATCAGCCAAGATAGTACATTCATGAGGCCCTGTAAACATAGTCAATTTACCGATGCACGTAGCCAAAAACACAGCCATGAAACAGTCCATGAACCCTTCTTGAAACATTCAATTGTTGCTCCTGTTTCTGCCCTCTTGGGCTGCAAATCCCTCCTCTCACAAGGAACCGAGAGAAGTACCCTCGAACAGCCCTCTGACTGGAAGAAACAGAAGCTTTGTACTCCTTAGGCTCTCGTGCGTGTGATCAGAGCAGCCATCATCCTTGCCTCAATCTCCATCTTCACCAAGACCGATCGAGAGAGAGAAAAGAAAGGCTTCAGCCCTGTGCCTCCTTCTAAGAGAGAGAAGGCGTGAGAAAGTCCTGCCCTAGCTTTGTCCGCCTCCTGCAGCCCTGTGTATGCCTGCACACGAAAGGACCCTGCAGCTTGTACCTTGCAAAAAAAAGAAGCCTTGCTGATTCCGCAGCCCGACTGTACGTCTATGGAGAAAACCAGTCGAGCAGCCTGTATGCCTTTGTGTCTCCTGCTCCACCCTTCACAAAAACGTGGGAGAGAGAAAGAAAGAAAGAAAGAAAGATATATTAAGCCTCTACTAAAGACCCAATGGGCCTATGAGACCAAAGTGGTACAATAATGTCCATGGCATATCTCATCATGGAATGGAAAAGAAAACAGAATGAAAACATAAATATAGCTATCTCACTGGTGTGATACAAAACTGTCCATGGAAACTCGTCATGGAATACTAAGAACATAAAAACATGGGAGCAACGTCAGCTCCGAGTAGAGAGAGAGAGAGAGAAAGAAAGAAAGAAAGAAAGATTTTATTAACGTCTTCCAAAAGACCGAACTTGGCCTATGAGACAAATCGGTGTACCTGTATGGGGTATCCTCTGTCATCCCAACAAAATGAAAAAGTACTGAACTAAAAAGCTGAATCTGGGTGTGCAATAAGTACAATGAGTGGTGGAGGGGATGGAGCTCTACTACTAGGAGAATGCAAAGCTATGTGCATGGAGTATACAATCATGATATGCAACCTAGCTAGCTCCATCCTGTACCATACTGGGGGTATAAAATGGTATACATCAATGAAGGGGGTGTCCACAGCTCCCTAAAGAACATGCCTGGGTGTGCTTTGAAGCGAGCCAGTCGCTCCGCACCCTCTCTGTGAAACTGAGCCCTGATCTCTGTCATCTCTCTCTGGTATAGGCGTGGTGTCCGAAAGCCAGGTGTCCTTTGTCTCCTGCGGGCTCTGAGTGTCTCTACTCTCTGGAGAGTAATTCCCTACTGTGTAGGGCCTGGGAGTGGGATGGATCTCTGAAAAAATGTAGTAATCTATGTCTATCGTCCCCCCTCTAGAGCTGTCTGAGCCTGTAATGATGTCTCTCTGTGGCACTGTATGTCTAGAATGTATCTCCCCAGTATGCGCTCGTCTGCTGCCTCAAAGATCTGGCGTAGGGAATGTGGCTCTCTGAATAAAATGGGATATCTCTCTCTGATGGCTGTATATGCTCTGCATCTGCATACATAATGCTCCTCACTCTCCACCTCTTCTCTGCACAATCTGCATACCCTCTCCTCTCGAGGGATCCGTGTTGCTCTGCCAGTCTCAATCTCCAATCGGTGTGATGAAACTCTGAGCTGATCGATAGCCACTCGGGAGCCGTGTGGTAAAAAGCCCTCCATGTATCTAGGCCTCTCTATAAATCCATCATCAGTGATACTCATGAAGTGATCTCTGTAGTATAGCATCTTCGGTGGAAGAGGCTGTGTAGGCGATATCCATGTCTCGCGTGTATAGAGCTGCCATAGATCCTGTCTCAATACTCTGTTCCTCTCACTATGAGAGAGACGGATATGTGGTGCATCCCTGTCATACTCGAATGGTGGTAGATGATCCATGTCTAGGCCATGCTGTGAGAACCAATGTGTGACCTGTGCATACCATGATCCTCTTATCTCCTGCCTCAGCCAGCTGTCTAAATGCCTCAAAAGCTCTGTATGACAATCTGTCATGTGGCATCTCTCTGAATCTGTCTAGCAGGCATATAGTCTAAAATATGGCCACTACCATCATAGGAGGCGCAGCAAACTCTGCTCGGATAATGTCATGAGGTACTGACGGTTTGCTTTGTATCATGCGTGCCATCATGAGGGCCTGTGGTCTCTCTATCTGTGTCCACCAATGGGTAGCAAGGCCTGGCGCCCATACCGCTGCTCCATACATCAATGCCGGTGTGACTAATGTGTCAAATAGCCACCCCTTCGTCCGGGGCTCCTGAAAATGCGCCTGGTGGCACTGTCTCTCTAGCAAAGCCAATGCTGCATATCCCCGTGTCAATCTAGCTCTGGCTGCTGAACCCATGGTGAAGCGTGTGGCTGCTGCAGAGAAGGTAACCCCTAGGTATACGTATGATGTCACCACCTCCACCTGGCGTCCTGCGAGAGTGAATGTCAGCTGACTCGTGCCCTGTCTCGATGTATGAAAGACCATAACCTTGGTTCTCCCAAGGTTCACAGTAAGACCCCTCTGTGTGCAGAAATCATCGAGTGCATGTAGATGCTACTGTAGACGACCTGGAGACTCAGACACTAATACAATATCATCAGCATAAAGCATAATATGTATTGAGGTACCTGCTAAATCAACTCCATCTCCGCCTCCCCGTGTAATGAAGTCAGCCACCTCATCAATGTATAACCCAAATAGCGTGGGGGAAAGTGGGCATCCTTGCTTCACACCAATGGTGCTAGCAATAGTCTTGGACATACCTCCTGGACATCTGACTCGCCCAAAAACCTACTCATATAATGCATAGATGCCCCATGTCATATCTGCTTGTATGCCAAGAGACTGCAGGCGTTGAAAGAGCCTCTCTCGTGGTACTGTGTCAAATGCCTTGCGGAAATCCACAAAGCAGCAATAGAGCTTTCTCTTCCTCAGTCTGGCTTGATCAATCATACATCTCAAAGTGAATACATGGTCAGTGGTAGAGAAAGCTCTCCTAAAGCCTGCCTGCCCTGATGAGCGTAAACCTACTCGCTCAGCATATAAGCTAAGCTCTTGCTCCAACGCTGGCATATAATCTAAGCTCTTGCTCCAACACTGCACCATAGAGTTTGGCCAGGACGGGGCCAACCGTAACCGTCCTGTAGTTGCTTGGATCAAGCATATCCCCTGTTTTGTGAATCGGCACAATGGTGTGCATCGTCGACTCCGCAGGCAAACCCTCTCCTAGTGCCCTGTTAAACAGAGGTGTAAGAAAAGGAGCCAAAGAATCTACTGCATATATGAGATGCTCACCCTGCAGGCCCATATGGTCGGCGGTCCGTCCATGCTGTAGGCGGCAGATAGCTTCCTGTATCATCGAGTGGGTAAAGAAGCTAGCTGTGGTAGGTCGAGGCTCCCGTGGCTGAGGTATAGGTGGCTGCTGTGGGGCGTGGTATAAGCCCTCTGCATATGTGTGCCATGTCTGTGGGTCTGCAATAGGTGTTGGTGTCTGGGGCTCTCTGAAGTGCTGCCATGAGACAGGGCTATCTCTACTCATGAAGAAATGAAAGATCTCTGGCTCCTGTATCTCTGCGGAGGCCCGCCTTTTGCGGCGAGTAAGTCTCCTCATCTCTCTCCTTGACTCCTGCTCTGTGATGGCTCCCAAGGCTCTCTGGATTCGGGGCCGTGAGTATAGGGCTCTGCACTCGTCATCATACCATTTGTTATGGGGCATAGTCCCAGATCTTGCGGGCTCTCCTTAGTGGACACGATGTGGCAAGCTCTGTAATGCAGCCGTGTGTAGGAGTGATGCCAGCTGGGCTGTAATGGTATCCATAGGTGCCAGGGGATCCATGAGTAGGAGTCCATTCTCTACTCTGCCACTGTATATGTCTGCCATGTCATGTGTGAAGTAGATGGTAGTGTGTGGCGTCAGTATGTGGGGGGTTGGTGATACTGGTGATCCGGCTAGTGAAAATGCCAAGTATGTATGATCTGCCCCAATAGGACGAGGTGGAAGTGACAAGCTGTGATGCCTCCAAAGACCCCATAATGTAGTCTACCACCGTGCCTCCGGTCCGTGTATGACCTCCATGTGGGAAGCATGTCAGCCCTCCTGATCCTGGCCACTGTAGCATCCCGCTATAAATAACGAGACGATGCCTGGCTCCCAACTCTAGTAAGTGATCCTTATAATGTCCTCTATCTGGTCCAGTGTCCTCTGATGCCCGACTAGCCCCTATCTCCTCTGGATCCACAGGGTGGAGGATCTCCATGTCATCATAGTCATACACCTCACACTGTCTGCTCTGTGTGTGGGCATTGAAGTCGCCCGTAAGAAATACTTCCCCCTAGTGTAGAATAATGCATAATCTGCTCTGACAGACAAGTGTATGGCGAGGCTCCTGTCTCCTCCTCCTATGGCATGTCCTCTGTAATGACATAGGAGGATCCTGATGGAGAAAAGTAACATAGAGCTATGTATATAACCCTGTCCTGTGAGAGCTGTAAGCTGATCCACATGTATCTGGCCTCTGTATCCTGTGCTACCACTCTCAGTCTCCCCTGTAGCTCCCGTCTGAATACAACTGCTCCCTCTCGAGGTACACTGGCGTGTGGTCCTCCTGTATGCTGACTCCCACTGGAATCCCTCTACTCGAGGTAGCCCTCTCTCTGGGCTCTGATGAGAGAGAGAGAGAGAGAGAGAGAGAGAGAGAGAGAGAGAGAGAGAGAGAGAGAGAGAGAGAGAGAGAGAGAGAGATTTTATTAACGTCTTCCAAAAGACCGAACTCGGCCTATGAGACAAATCGGAGTACCTGCATGGGGTATCCTCTGTCATCCCAACAAAATGAAAAAGTACTGAACAAAAAAAAAGCTGAATCTGGGTGTGCGGGGGATGGAGCTCTACTACTAGGAGAAATGCAAAGCTATATGCATGGAGTATACAATCATGATATGCAACCTAGCTAGCTCCATCCTGTACCATACTGGGGGTATAGAATGGTATACATCAGTGAAGGGGGTGTCCACAGCTCCCTGAAGAACATGCCTGGGTGTGCTCTGAAGCGAGCCAGTCGCTCCGCACCCTCTCTGTGAAACTGAGCTCTGATCTCTGTCATCTCTCTCTGGTATAGGCGTGGTGTCCGAAAGCCAGGTGCCCTCTGTCTCCTGCGGGCTCTAAGTGTCTCTGCTCTCTGGAGAGTAATTCCCTGCCGTGTAGGGGCTGGGAGGGGGATGGATCTCTGAAAAAATGCAGTAATGTGTGTCTGTCTCCCCCCCTCTGGAGCTGTCTGAGCCTGTAATAATGTCTCTCTGTGGCGCTGTATGTCTAGAATGTATCTCCCCAGTATGCGCTGGTCTGCTGCCTCAAAGATCTGGCGTAGGGAACGTGGCTCTCTGAATAGAATGGGATATCTCTCTCTGATGGCTGTATATGCTCTGCATCTGCATACATAATGCTCCTCACTCTCCACCTCCTCTCTGCACAATCTGCATACCCTCTCCTCTCGGGGGATCCGTGGTGCTCTGCCAGTCTCAATCTCCAATCGGTGTGATGAAACTCTGAGTTGACCAATAGCCACTCGGGAGCTGTGTGATAAAAAGCCCTCCATGTATCTAGGCCTCTCTATAAATCCATCATCAGTGATACTCATGAAGTGATCTCTGTAGTATAGCATCTTCGGTGGAAGAGGCTGTGTAGGCGATATCCATGTCTCTCGTGTATAGAGCTGCCATAGATCCTGTCTCAATACTGTGTTCCTCTCACTATGAGAGAGACGGATATGTGGTGCATCCCTATCATACTGGAATGGTGGTAGATGATCCATGTCTAGGCCATGCTGTGAGAACCAATGTGTGACCTGTGCATACCATGATCCTCTGTCTCCTGCCTCAGCCAGCTGTCTAGATGCCTCAAAAGCTCTGTATGACAATCTGTCCTGTGGCATCTCTCTGAATCTGTCTAGCAGGCATATAGTCTGAAATATGGCCTCTACCATCATAGGAGGCGCAACAAACTCTGCTCGGATAATGTCATGAGGTACTGACGGTTTGCTGCGTATCATGCGTGCCATCATGAGGGCCTGTGGTCTCTCTATCTGTGTCCACCAATGGGTAGCAAGGCCTGGCGCCCATACCGCTGCTCCATACATCAATGCCGGTGTGACTAATGTGTCAAATAGCCACCCCTTCGTCCGGGGCTCCTGAAAATGCGCCTGGTGGCACTGTCTCTCTAGCATAGCCAATGCTGCATATCCCCGTGTCAATCTAGCTCTGGCTGCTGAACCCATGGTGAAGCGTGTGGCTGCTGCAGAGAAGGTAACCCCTAGGTACACGTATGATGTCACCACCTCCACCTGGCATCCTGCGAGAGTAAATGTCAGCTGACTCCTGCCCTGTCTCGATGTATGAAAGACCATAACCTTGGTTTTCCCAAGGTTCACAGTAAGACCCCTCTGTGTGCAGAAATCATGGAGTGCATGTAAATGCTGCTGTAGACCACCTGGAGACTCAGACACTAATACAATATCATCAGCATAGAGCATAATATGTACTGAGGTACCTCCTAAATCAACTCCATCTCCGCCTCCCCGTGTAATGAAGTCAGCCACCTCATCAATGTATAACCCAAATAGCGTGGGGGAAAGTGGGCATCCCTGCTTCACACCAATGCTGCTAGCAATAGTCTCGGACATACCTCCTGGACATCTGACTCGCCCAAAAACCTGCTCATATAATGCATAGATGCCCCATGTCATATCTGCTGGTATGCCAAGAGACTGCAGGCGCTGAAAGAGCCTCTCTCGTGGTACTGTGTCAAATGCCTTGCGGAAATCCACGAAGCAGCAATAGAGCTTTCTCTTCCTCACTCTGGCCTGATCAATCATACATCTCAAAGTGAATACATGGTCGGTGGTAGAGAAAGCTCTCTTGAAGCCTGCCTACCCTGATGAGCGTAAACCTGCTCGCTCAGCATATAAGCTAAGCTCCTGCTCCAGCACGATGTGGGAAGCTCTGTAATGCAGCCGTGTGTAGGAGTGATGCGAGCGGGGCTGTAATGGTATCCATAGGTGCCAGGGGATCCATGAGTAGGAGCCCATCCTCTACTCTACCAGTGTATATGTCTGCCATGTCATGTGTGAAGTAGATGGTAGTGTGTGGCGTCGGTATGTGGGGGGCTGGTGATACTGGTGATCCGGCTAGTGAAAATGCCAAGTATGTATGATCTGCCCCAATAGGACGAGGTGGAATGGAGAATGAGGTGACAAGCTGTGATGCCTCCAAAGACCCCATAATGTAGTCTACCACCGTGCCTCTGGTCCGTGTATGACCCCCATGTGGAAAGCATGTCAGCCCTCCTGATCCCGGCCACTGTAGCAAGAGAGAGAGAGAGAGAGAGAGAGAGAGAGAGAGAGAGAGAGAGAGAGAGAGAGAGAGAGAGAGTTTTTAACGTCTTCCAAAAGACCGAACTCGGCCTATGAGACAAATTGGAGTACCTGTATGGGGTATCCTCTGTCATCCCAACAAAATGAAAAAGTACTGAACAAAAAAGCTGAATCTGGGTGTTCACGGGATGGAGCTCTACTACTAGGAGAATGCAAAGCTATATGCATGGAGTATACAATCATGATATGCAACCTAGCTAGCTCCATCCTGTACCATACTGGGGGTATAAAATGGTGTACATCAGTGAAGGGGGTGTGCACAGCTCCTTGAAGAACATGCCTGGGTGTGCTCTGAAGCGAGCCAGTCGCTCCGCCCCCTCTCTGTGAAACTGAGCTCTGATCTCTTTCAAATCTCTCTGGTATAGGCGTGGTGTCCGAAAGCCAGGTATCCTCTGTCTCCTGCGGGCTCTAAGTGTCTCTGCTCTCTGGAGAGTAATTCCCTGCCGTGTAGGGGTTGGGAGGGGGATGGATCTCTGAAAAAATGTAGTAATCTGTGTCTGTCGCCCCCCCTCTGGAGCTGTCTGAGCCTGTAATAATGTCTCTCTGTGGCGATGTATGTCTAGAATGTATCTCCCTAGTATGCGCTGGTTTGCTACCTCAAAGATCTGGCGTAGGGAATGTGGCTCTCTGAATAAAATGGGATATCTCTCTGTGATGGCTGTATATGCTCTGCATCTGCATACATAATGCTCCTCACTCTCCACCTCCTCTCTGCACAATCTGCATACCCTCTCCTCTCGGGGGATCCGTGTTGCTCTGCCAGTCTCGATCTCCAATCGGTGTGATGAAACTCTGAGCTGACCGATAGCCACTTGGGACCCGTGTGGTAAAAAGCCCTCCATGTATCTAGGTCTCTCTATAAATCCATCATCAGTGATACTCGTGAAGTGATCTCTGTAGTATAGCATCTTCGGTGGAAGAGGCTGTGTAGGCGATATCGATGCCTGTCGTGTATAGAGCTGCCATAGATCCTGTCTCAATACTCTGTTCCTCTCACTATGAGAGAGACGGATATGTGGTGCATCCCTGTCATACTGGAATGGTGGTAGATGATCCATGTCTAGGCCATGCTGTGAGAACCAATGTGTGACCTGTGCATACCATGATCCTCTGTCTCCTGCCTCAGCCAGCTGTCTAGATGCCTCAAAAGCTTTGTATGACAATCTGTCCTGTGGCATCTCTCTGAATCTGTCTAGCAGAGAGAGAAAGAAAGAAAGAGAGAGAGAGAGAGAGAGAGAGAGAGAGAGAGAGAGAGAGAGAGAGAGAGAGAAATGAAATGAAATGAAATGTTATATTAACGTCTTCAAAAGGCGATAATGACCTATGAGACCAAAAGTTACGTCATGGTGGATCTGATACAATGTCTGGATAAAAAAACCCAGAAAATGAAAAATAAAGATGATACTACAGGCACCTAGAAAATGAAACTGGAAATGGAATGTAAACAGAAGAGAGAGAGAGAGAGAGAGAGAGAGAGAGAGAGAGAGAGAGAGAGAGAGAGAGAAGTAATTCTATATGAGGTAAATTTTTAGGATTATGTAATTAGAAAGCTGAATTAATAATAAATATATTTTGAATTCATTAGAGAGAGAGAGAGAGAGAGAGAGAGAGAGAGAGAGAGAGAGAGAGAGAGAGAGAGAGAGAGAGAGAGAGAGAGAGAGAGAGAGATTTTATTAACGTCTTCCAAAAAACCGAACTCGGCCTATGAGACAAATCGGAGTACCTGTATGGGGTATCCTCTGTCATCCCAACAAAATGAAAAAGTACTGAACAAAAAAAAAAGCTGAATCTGGGTCCATCTGGCACAGCTGACAAATCCTGGCCTCAGCTGGTACTCCTCTGAATCTGCCAGTCTCAATCTCTAGCTGGTGTGAGGATGTGCGCATCTGACCAATAGCACACCGTACCCCATGAGAAAGATGAGTATCCATGTAGCTGGGTCTAATCACAAACCCATCCTCCGTGAGCTGGAGAAGATGATCTCTATAGAAAGCCATCTTCGTACCAAGCTCGTGTGTCGGCTGTATCCATGTCCTCCTAGTGTCCAGCTAAATCAAGTATAGCATGATAAGTCTGGTAATCTCTGCCCGTGTGAGAGAGAGGGAGGGTGCATCCAGGGAGTACTGAAATGGAGGTAGCCTGTCCATACTAAAGCCATGCAGTTGGAACCAAGCTGTCATCTGTGCATACCAACATGATCCGTCTCCCTGTGATGCCAACTGTCGTGAAGACTCCAGGGCTAAGCGAGCATATCTGTCTCTAGGGAGAGCCCAAGTGCTATGTATAAAGGAGACTCATCGAGTGAGTGCCTCTACTACCAATGGGGAGGCAGTCATCTCTGCACGGATAATATCATGTGGTACGGAGGCCTTGGCCCTAATCATCCGGGAAATCATAGAAACCAAGGACCTCTCCATACGTCTCCATCCATCAGTGCTACCAGCTCGGCTGTGGTGATCCACCGAGGGTCCCCATATCTCCACTCCATACAGCATGGCTGAAGTGACCAAAGTGTCAAATAGCCAGAGCTTTGTTCGAGGTTCCTGAAACTGAACCTGCGAACACATCCTCTCTAGTCTCCCCAATGCTGCATAAGCTCTGGTCAATCTGGTCTCCGCTGCTCTCCTCAAGGAAAATAGTGGGCCACTAAAAACCACACCAAGGTAAGTATATGCATCTGTATACTCCACTATCTCCTGACCATATGTAAAGGTGGGCATTGACCTCCTAACCCACTGTGCTGTGGTGTTAAACACCATCACCTTGGTTTTACCAAGGTTAATAGACAATCCACTGTCCTCTGCAAACATGTGCAATGCATCCAAATGACACTGCATCCCCTCTGGAGAATCTGAGATCAGCACAATATCATCAGCATACAATAACAGCGGAATCCATGTCCCTGCTAGCTGTGCTCCTCTTTCACCCGCCCGCTCTACATAGTCCGAAACCTCATCCACATACATCCCAAATAAGGTGGGGGAAAGGGGGCAGCCCTGTTTCACCCCAATAGTGGAGTGAACCATCTCAGATACACCCTGGGTAGTACGTACCTGCCCCACAGCTGTCCTATATAAAGCCATGATGGCGCTGTATGTCTAGAATGTATCTCCCCAGTATGCGCTCGTCTGCTGTCTCAAAGATCTGGCGTAGGGAATGTGGCTCTCTGAATAAAATGGGATATCTCTCTCTGATGGCTGTATATGCTCTACATCTGCATACATAATGCTCCTCACTCTCCACCTCCTCTCTGCACAATCTGCATACCCTCTCCTCTCGGGGGATCCGTGCTGCTCTGCCAGTCTCAATCTGCAATCGGTGTGATGAAACTCTGAGCTGACCCATAGCCACTCGGGAGCCGTGTGGTAAAAAGCCCTCCATGTATCTAGGCCTCTCTATAAATCCATCATCAGTGATACTCATGAAGTGATCTCTGTAGTATAGCATCTTCGGTGGAAGAGGCTGTGTAGGCGATATCCATGTCTCTCGTGTATAGAGCTGCCATAGATCCTGTCTCAATACTGTGTTCCTCTCACTATGAGAGAGACGGATATGTGGTGCATCCCTGTCATACTGGAATGGTGGTAGATGATCCATGTCTAGGCCATGCTGTGAGAACCAATGTGTGACCTGTGCATACCATGATCCTCTGTCTCCTGCCTCAGCCAGCTGTCTAGATGCCTGAAAAGCTCTGTATGATAATCTGTCCTGTGGCATCTCTCTGAATCTGTCTAGCAGGCATATAGTCTGAAATATGGCCTCTACCATCATAGGAGGCGCAGCAAACTCTGCTCGAGAGAGAGAGAGAGATTTTATTAACGTCTTCCAAAAGACTGAACTCGGCCTATGAGACAAATCGGTGTACCTGTATGGGATATCCTCTGTCATCCCAACAAAATGAAAAAGTACTGAACTAAAAAAGCTGAATCTGGGTGTGCAATAAGTATAATGAGTGGTGAAGGGGATGGAGCTCTACTACTAGGAGAATGCAAAGCTATATACATGGAGTATACAATCATGATATGCAACCTAGCTAGCTCCATCCTGTACCATACTGGGGGTATAGAATGGTATACATCAATGAAGGGGGTGTCCACAGCTCCCTGAAGAACATTCCTGGGTGTGCTCTGAAGCGAGCCAGTCGCTCCGCACCCTCTCTGTGAAACTGAGCTCTGATCTCTGTCATCTCTCTCTGGTATAGGCGTTGTGTCCGAAAGCCAGGTGTCCTCTGTCTCCTGCGGGCTCTAAGTGTCTCTGCTCTCTGGTATATATTAACGTCCTCAAAAGGCCAAAATGACTTATGAGACCAAAAGGGTTACAACAATTGTCGGATCTATACAATGTCTGTGTAAGAAAAGCTAAAACAACTAAACAACTAATTGAAACTGAAACAACAACTATGAGGAAAAGTAAGGTACTAGGAGCTCCTAATGGATAACATCTGGGAAGGAAACTCAAGCAACAAAGGTAAGCATCATATACATCACTATCCAATGATGTCTCTCATCGGTCGATGGCGGATATCCTCAATGTCCTCCATGGTGAGTACTCTGACTGGACGTCTCCCATGCCATGCTAGTATGGTCCTAATCCTCTGTTGTAGTCTCCGCCGGTGTCGGGATGGGCCTCTCATCTTGGGGCGCTGATGACTCTCTCTGGAAAGTGGTTTGAAACCCTTTCTGAACAGGCAGTGAAAACGGCCTCGTATGTCATAATATACTGGACAGTGACATATGTAATGTAACTCTGTCTTTGGCTCCATCTTGCACAACTGACAAATCCTGGCCTCAGCTGGTACTCCTCTGAATCTGCCAGTCTCAATCTCTAGCTGGTGTAAGGATGTGCGCATCTGACCAATAGCACACTGTACCCTATGAGAAAGATGAGTATCCATGTAGTTGGGTCTAATCACAAACCCATCCTCCGTGAGCTGGAGAAGATGATCTCTATAGAAAGCCATCTTCGTACCAAGCTCGTGTGTCGGCTGTATCCATGTCCTCATAGGGTCTAGCTGAGTCAAGTCCTGCCTGATAAGTCTGGTAATCTCTGCCCGTGTGAGAGAGAGGGAGGGTGCATCCAGGGAGTACTGAAATGGAGGTAGCCTGTCCATACTAAAGCCATGCAGTTGGAACCAAGCTGTCATCTGTGCATACCAACATGATCCGTCTCCCTGTGATGCCAACTGTTGTGAAGACTCCAGGGCTAAGCGAGCATATGTGTCTCTAGGGAGAGCCCAAGTGCTACGTATAAAGGAGACTAATCGAGTGACTGCCTCTACTACCAATGGGGGAGCAGCCATCTCTGGACGGATAATATCATGTGGTACGGAGGCCTTGGCCCTAATCATCCGAGAAATCATAGAAACCAAGGGCCTCTCCATACATCTCCATCCATTAGTGCTACCAGCTCGACTGTGGTGATCCACTGAGGGTCCCCATATCTCCAGTCCATACAGCATGTTTGAAGTGACCAAAGTGTCAAAGAGCCAGAGCTTTGTTCGAGGTTCCTGAAACTGAACCTGCGAACACATCCTCTCTAGTGTCCCCAATGCTGCATAAGCTCTGGTCAATCTAGTCTCCGCTGCTCTCCTCAAGGAAAATAGTGGGCCACTAAAAACCACACCAAGGTAAGTATATGCATTTGTATACTCCACTGTCTCCTGACCATATGTAAAGGTGGGTACTGACCTCCTAACCCACTGTGCTGTGGTGTTTAACACCATCACCTTAGTTTTACCAAGGTTAACAGACAATCCACTGTCCTATGCAAACGTGTGCAATGCATCCAAATGATGTTGCATCCCCTTTGGAGAATTTGAGATCAGCACAATATCATCGGCATACAATAAAAGATGAATCCATGTCCCTACTAGCTGTGCTCCTCTGTCACCCTCCTGCTCTACATAGTCCGAAACCTCATCCACATACATCCCGAATAAGGTGGGATAAAGGGGGCAGCCTTGTTTCACCCCAATAGTGGAGTGAACCATCTCAGATATACCCTGAGTAGTAGGTACCTGCCCCACAATTGTCCTGTATAAAGCCATGATTTCCCAAGTCAGCTCTGTGGGCACTCCCATCTCCTGTAGTCTGTGCATCGGTCTGGCTCTCGGTACTGTGTCAATAGCTTGGCGGAAATCCACAAAGCAACAATAAATCTTCCTGCCATATAATCTGCCCTCCTCAATAATAGCTCTGAATGTCAAGATATGGTCAAGAGTGGAGAAACCTCTCTTGAACCCTACCTGCCTTGATGCACATATGCCCTCTCTCTCTACCCATCTACTCAACTCCTGCTCAAGAATAGATGCATATAATCTAGCCAATGTGTGACCAATCATGATGGTACGATAATTCCGAGGAAGCATGGGATCGCCTGACTTGAAGATAGGCACAATCATGGACATATTCCAAGTCTCAAGAAATCCCTCACACATGGTTCGGTTAAACATCATAGCAATAAGCTCTGCAAGCATATCTCTGGCATGAATAAAGTGCTCTGCTATCAAACCATCATGATCATATGCTCTCGCAATCCTCATCCTGTCAATAGCTTTCCTTACCGTCTCAGCTGTAAAGAAAGCACATGTCTCTAGGCACGGCTCCGATGGGTATGGCAGGGGCGGCTGTCCTGGTGCTGTGTACAGGGATGCTGCATACTCACCCCAAATCCTTGTGGAGGTAATGGCTGGTGATGGTGAATGCTCATGGAATAGTCTCCATGCCTCGGCTTAGTTCTGACTCATAAATAACTGATACTAATCCCTCTCTAGCTGAGCAAGATAAGCCCTCTTCTTCCGTCGCACTAGGCGCCGGAAGGTAATCGGTGACTGTTTGTGAGTGGTAACACCCATGAGCACCTCTCTCTATAATCTGATCCTCATCTCCTTGCACTCCTCATCATACCAGCTGTTCTGGGGCATGTTCCCAGATCGTCTCCGTGTAGGTTGACTATGGGGATATGCGTTTGATGCTGCAGCATGAAGCGGCTCTATCAATATCTGAGTGAGCTCATCTAATGGCCGTCCCGGCTCCTCGGCACATAAGCGTGTGTATATCTCATCCGTGTACACGGTGTCAGTCTCCCTTGTAAAGGTATAACGAGTGTCTGTGGAGACCTGTCCCAATGGAGCGGTGCTGAACTGAAATGTGAGAGTGAAGGACAAGATAGCAATTATTAAGCATAAATATAATGTAATTAAATAAAAATTTTAAATTAATTTCATGAAAAATATGCTCCCTAATTCATTTTCGAGTGCAAGATAAAGAGAAGGATGAAGGAACTCCAATATCTAGCTTCCCTAGGCACTCTACAATACTCAATAGCTCATTAGACGTGGCACAATTAAACCTTAGGGAAAGCATGATTAATGAATATTGGCTAAAAATTAATTACAATCAAAATTTTCACTTATAATACACAAATCTTCACTTTGGGAGAGAAGGAAGTGCTTCTTTTGCTCCATGAAATGGATGCAATAGCACCCAAGAGAGTGGAGGAGGTAACACCAAAAGGGAATAGGCATTGAGAGAGAAGCTTGGATAATGATCATGAGATCACACAAGGAGAAGGAAAGGGCACACATTTTTCAGCCAAGTAGAGGGAAGAAAAAATTCCAATTAGGCTTTATTAAGGAGGGGAGGGGTGTGGAGGGACAAGAGGTGAGGTGAGGAGCATCCCTCCCATACTAGGATGAGGTAATGAGGACACGGCTAAAGAATCGGTAAGCATGCCCCTTAATCTAGCCCCTTAAGTAGGCCCCTTGTTAATGTCAGAATATGCAGCGGAAATGATAACCAAACTTGGGTTGACAAGAGCAAGTAGAATGTAGAAAATAGACAACACAAGAAACACAGAGAAATAGGTGTATAAACTCTTCTCTATACACAAGATCCCGCAAATAACTGAATGAGAAAGTGGTGGGGGGCATGGGGCCTATTTATATGCCCCATGCATGCAGTTGGCCAGTGCTGGTGGCCCTCCACGACTGCATGTAGCAGTCGGCCAGCAGTAGAGAACTCCACGACTGCATACAGCAAGTTGGCCAGTAGTAAAATACTCCACGCTTGCTGATGGGCAGTCGGCCAGCCACACGACTGCTGAATGGACAGTCGGCCAGCCACCAGTAGCTCCTGCTAACATCTGGCATCCATCCACACCACCGAAAAATGGGAAAAAATAGGAAAAAAATACGGGGAGTGAGGAAAAATGATAAAACACCTATACAGGGCGGGCACACCCACAACAGAGGCCCTGGTGTATAAAAGTAGACAGGAGATGACTTCTAACACCCCCTCTCAACTCCTGGCTGTGAAACCAACCCAAGGGAGCTGGAGTACCGCCTAAGCATAGCCTGAGGTAGAGACTTCGTGAAGAGGTCCGCCGCATTCCATCGAAAAATAAAGTAGCAAGATGTCACTAGCCAAGATCTTCTCACGTACAAAGTGATACTGTATCTCTATATGCTTGGTCCGCGCATGGAAGACCGGGTTCCGAGCAATGGCTATACAACTCTGGTTATCGCACTGAATGACTGTGGGCTCCTTTTGTGGAAACCCAATCTCGCCTAGCAGCCTCCGCAGCCACACAACCTCACAAGCAGCACCACAAGCAGCCCGGTACTCTGCCTATGTCGAAGAAAGGGCAATAGTTGGCTGCCTCTTGCTGCTCCAAGAAACTGCTCCTGAGCCGAGGGTTAAACTGTATCCTGAAGTAGATCTCCTCGTGTCTGGATCTCCTTCCCAATCTGAGTCACTCCAACCTTGGAGCCTGACTCCATCCCCTCCTGTGTAAAAAAAGAGTCCTAGATCCTTTGTACTTTGCAGATACCGCAAGATCCGCAATCCTGTGTCCCAATGAGACTTCAATGGCGTCTGCATAAAAGAGCTCAACAGCCCCACGGAGAAGCTCTAATTCCAATCTGGTGTTCAGCAACCAGATCAATGAACCAACCAACTTCCGATACTGCGAGGCATCAACTGGCTAACAAGGATCAGTAACGGTTAACTTTGTGTTCGGGTCCATCGGCGAAGTAATAGGCTTGCAGTTCTCCTTCCCAAAGGCCTCAAGCAACTCATGAACATACCGCTGCGCTGAGAGACGAAAAACCCCCTCTGGGTCTGCCAGATCTCCAATCCCAAAAAGAAGTGGAGTAAGCCTAAGTCGGTCATCTCAAACTCCTTTGACAAGGCAGCCTTCGTCACTCTAATGTGCTCCACATGACCACCAGTGAGAATGAGATCATCCACATAAAGGATGATAAGCATGACCATGCCGCGTTCCCGAAAGAGATAAAGGTTTGGATCTGCAACCGATCTCTGAAATCCAGTCCGAACAAAGAAGGAATCAATCTTCTGATTCCAAGCCCTGCTTAAGACCATACAAGGCCTTACGTAACCTGTAAACCATCCCTTTAGATCCTGGAACAATAAAGCCTGGAGGTTGCTCAACATACACCTCCTCCTGCAGGTCACCATTAAGGAACGAATATTTTACATCCATTTGATACACGGGCCACCTCTGAGAAGAAGCAAGGGCAAGAACGGTCCGAATCGTGGACATCCGTGCTGTCGGTGCAAAGGTATTCTCGTAGTCGATGCCTGGCGGCTGAGCATAACCTTTAGCCACAAGTCTGGCTTTGTGTTTGTCCACCGACCCATCAGACGCATATTTGGTCTTAAAGACCCATTTGACACCAATGACTGACCGCTTCGACGGCCTCAGTACCAACTCCCAAGTGTGGTTCTTCTCGATGGCATCAAGTTCCACCTGCATGGCTTTCCTCCAAGTATCCTGTGAAAGGGCTTCCTTTACGGAAGTGGGCTCTTTGTTCCGCATAATACGAGACATCAAAGCGTAGTTCACCTGAAGAAGCTCCGCTGTATTGCTTTTATCTGGGACTCTATGTGATCTTCGAAGGCCGTCCTCTGTGGTCCACTCGGAGGGTAGCTCCGTGACACCTGACTCCCGAAGGGTGTCTAACAACCACCTAGGTACTCGAACAGATCGTGGAGCATCCTGTGGTCGCGGGGGCTCTACTCCAGCTGCGGGCTCAACCTCCTGTAGTGACTGAGGTTGATCAACTGGAATGATGGTCTGGGAATCATCATCAGACTCCTCTGGATCTCCAAGAAGTGGCGGCTCCTCGATAGTGGATGCTGGAACATGCTCGTCAAAGACCACATCCCGGCTGACAACAATCTCGTTCCTGTTTGGATCATACAACCTGTATCCCTTGGAAAGAGAGTTATACCCCACAAATACAAGCTTGCGGGACTTGGAGTCAAGCTTCCCCCTCTGCTTCTTCGGAATGTGTACATACGCGTCACTCCCAAAGACACGGAAGTGCGAGACATCAGGTTTCCTGCCAAAGTATGTCTCAAATGGAGTCATATGGGGTACTGAAGTCGTCGGAGATCGGTTGAGGGTATGGACAGCCGTTGCCACAGCCTCTCCCCAAAGTGGACGAGGAAGATCACGATGCTCCTGCATGGTCCTCGCCATCTCCACCACAGTCCTGTTCTTGCGTTCGACAACTCCTTTCTCCGAAGGCGATCCAGTATTGGCCAGTTCCCTTTTGATGCCATGATCTGCACAAAATCTGAGAAATACAGTCGAGGAGAATTCACCTCCTTTATCAGTCCTGAGAGTCTTGACCTGAAATCCAGACTCTTTCTCCACCATCACGTGCCAATCCTTGAACCGAGCAAAAGCTTGGTCCTTCTGGGAAAGAAAGTAGACCCACGTGAATCTGGTACAATCACCAACAAGCAGCATAAAGTAGAGAGATCCTCCCAAAGATGGTGTCTGCTGAGGTCCACACAAGTCAGTGTGAATCAACTCCAATGGTCTCGAAGCCCGCCTGGAAGCCTGTTCGGAAAGGATTCCCTGTGCTGCTTACCACGTATGCAAGAACTGCAACGCCCTTGCCTACTACCAACATCTGGCAAGCCAACCACCATCTGGTCTCGGAAAGCTCGCCTCAATGCATCCACATTTAAGTGGCCAAAACGAAAGTGCCACAAATCTCCGACCTGAGAACCTGTCAACGAGGAGAGTGCAGAGAGCTTGTAGATACCATTCTCCACACCGCCTTCCCAAACAACCTGGCCAGTCTCACGTTCCCGTAGAGCAACTGAATGCTCCTCAAATTCCACCCGAAAGCCAGTCTTGCATACTTCATGCACTGACAGAAGATGAAAACCCAGAGCAAGGACATAGAGAACACGGGAAGCATGCTTGCCTCCCTTTCCGTCGGGAATAATCTCCATCCGGCCCTCACTGTGTATCGGAATAGTGGAGTTGTCGCCAATAAAGATGCGACTTGACTGCCGTTTTAGATCCAGAAAGAAGTCACGGGATGGAGTCATGTGCCTGGAAGCACCACTGTCAAGAATCCATTCTCGGGTATCCTTCGCGGTGAAGCCAATTGCCTCCTCGCTCGAAGATGATGAAGCGTCGGAGTCCACCATCTCTAAGTGCACAAATGCCGGAGTCTTTGCAGCTGAGGCTAAGGAATCGGCACTCTTCCCTGTCCGCTTAGGACACTTCCTCCAATAGTGGCCTTTCTCGCCACAATCATTGCAGAATCTTTCGGCCTTCAGCTTCTCTCGTTCTGAGTCAGGCTTCTTCTCAGAAGACTTCTCCGGTGAAGCCTTCCCTTTGCCCTTGTTGTTATTCCGGCTTGTCGATCGTTGGCCAGTTAAGGCCTCCGAACCGCCGCTGTGAGGAGGGTTCGTGAAACGTTCCTCCTGGTCCAAGACCATTGGCACAAGCTCCTCCCAGGTAATAGTGCTGAGCCTGCCACTCGTAATCAATGAGGAATAGAAAGCAGAATACTGAGCAGGCAAGCGGGACAACAAAGTGATGGCCATGTCTTCAGATGATATCTCTTTCCCAGCTTGTAGGACTTCCTGCTGAAGGGCCTGCAGCTTGTTAATGTGTTCCCGCATCGTCGAGGACTTTGCAGGGTTCATAACCCGCATCTGCACTTCCAAGGAGATCCGTTTGATGGGTGATACCCTGTTATAAAGAGAACTGACTCGCCCAAAAACCTGCTCATATAATGCATAGATGCCCCATGTCATATCTGCTGGTATGCCAAGAGACTGCAGGCGTTGAAAGAGCCTCTCTCGTGGTACTGTGTCAAATGCCCTGCGGAAATCCACAAAGCAGCAATAGAGCTTTCTCTTCCTCACTCTGGCCTGATCAATCATACATCTCAAAGTGAATACATGGTCAGTGGTGTGGTAGAGAAAGCTCTCCTGAAGCCTGCCTGCCCTGATGAGCGTAAACCTGCTCGCTCAGCATATAAGCTAAGCTCTTGCTCCAGCACTGCACCATAGAGTTTGGCCAGCACATGGCCAACCATAACCGTCCTGTAGTTGCTCGGATCGAGCATATCCCTTGTTTTGTGAATCGGCACAATGGTGTGCATCGTCCACTCCGTAGGCAAACCCTCTCCTAGTGCCCTGTTAAACAGGTGTGCAAGAAAAGGAGCTAAAGAATCTACTGCATATATGAGATGCTCACCTTGCAGGCCCATATGGTCGGCAGCCCATCCATGCTGTAGGCGGCGGATAGCTTCCTGTACCATCGAGTGGGTAAAGAAGCTAGCTGTGGTAGGTCGAGGCTCCTGTGGTGGTTGAGGTATAGGTGGCTGCTGTGGGGCATGGTATAGACCCTCTGCATATGTGTGCCATGTCTGTGGGTCTGCAATAGGTGTTGGGGTCCGGGGCTCTCTGAAGTGCCGCCATGAGACAGCGCTATCTCTACTCATGAAGAAATGAAAGATCTCTAGCTCCTGTATCTCTGCGAAGGCCCGCCTTTTGCGGCGAGTAAGTCTCCTCATCTCTCTCCTCGACTCCTGCTCTGTGATGGCTCCCAAGGCTCTCTGTATGCGGAGCCGTGAGTATAGGGCTCTGCACTCGTCATCATACCATCTGTTCTGGGGCATAGTCCCAGGTCTCGCAGGCTCTCCTGAGTGTACACGATGTGGGAAGCTCTGTAATGCAGCCGTGTGTAGGAGTGATGCCAGCTGGGCTGTAATGGTATCCATAGATGCCAGGGGATCCATGAGTAGGAGCCCATCCTCTACTCTGCCAGTGTATATGTCTGCCATGTCATGTGTGAAGTAGATGGTAGTGTGTGGCGTCGGTATGTGGGGGGCTGGTGATACTGGTGATCCGGCTAGTGAAAATGCCAAGTATGTATGATCTGCCCCAATAGGACGAGGTGGAATGGAGAATGAGGTGACAAGCTGTGATGCCTCCAAAGACCCCATAATGTAGTCTACCACCGTGCCTCCGGTCCGTGTATGACCCCCATGTGGGAAGCATGTTAGCCCTCCTGATACCGGCCACTGTAGCATCCCGTTATAAATAACGAGATGATGCCTGGCTCCCAACTCTAGTAAGTGGTCCCCATAATGTCCTCTGTCTGGTCCAGTGTCCTCTGATGCCCGACTAGCCCCTATCTCCTGTGGATCCACAGGGTGGAGGATCTCCATGTCATCATTTTCATACACCTCACACTGTCTGCTCTGTGTGTGGGCATTGAAGTTGCCCGTAAGAAATACTTCCCCTAGTGTAGAATAATGCATAATCTCCTCTGATAGACAAGTGTATGGCGAGGCTCCTGTCTCCTCCTCCTGTGGCATGTCCTCTGTAATGACATAGGAGGATCCTGATGGAGAAAAGTAACATAGAGCTATGTATATAACCCTGTCCTGTGAGAGCTGTAAGCTGATCCACATGTATCTGGCCTCTGGATCCTGTGCTACCACTCTCAGTCTCCCCTGTAGCTCCCGTCTGAATAGGACTGCTACTCCCCCCGACCCTCTCGAGGTACCCTGGCATGTGGTCCTCCTGTATGCTGACTCCCACTGGAATCCCTCTACTCGAGGTAGCCCTCTCTCTGGGCTCTAATGTGTCTCTGTCAGAAGTATGATGTCTTCTCTCCCCACCATAACATGCTCCAGTCGTCCAGGCTGCACCCATAGTGAACCATTACAGTTCCATACCGCTATGTGTATCTCTGTAGGTGGCTTGGTCTGTGTCCCATAGGCCCCAAACTGCTAATCCTAGGCCGGCCATCAATGATGACGCGACCATCTCGATAGAAGGCCTTCTTGCCTTCTCTCCTCGCGTGTAAGACTTGTGGCATGCAAGTTCTCCTATGCTCAAGCTGCATCCTCGTGAGATCATCATCCAAGAAGATAGGAGCTCCCTCTAAACCCGGTAGTATGATCCTCTTCCTCATGAAGGTGACCCTCTCCGTCTCTCTTGCAAACTGTAGTTTGAGGGCTCGCTTGCGTGTTGAGTCTTTCCCGGCTCTCCATGCTTTGGTGAAGGGGAGAGGGTGCTCTTCCTTGTAGCCGAGCTTCATGCATAGAAGCTGTCCATCTTTCTCGGGAGTGGAGTCGGGTGTCTCGGCTATACCTGTGACTCGAGAGAGAGAGAGAAATGAAATGAAATGATATATTAAGGTCTTCAGAAGGCCAAAATGACCTATGACACCAAAAAGGTTACAACAATTGGTGGATCTGATACAATGTTTGTGTAAGAAAAGCTAAAAACAACTAAACAACTAACTGAAACTGAAACAACCATGAGAAAAAGTGCGGTACTAGGAGCTCCTAATGGATAACATCTGGGAGGAAAACTCCAGCAACAAAGGTAAGCATCATACACATCACTATACAAATATGTCTCTCATCGGTCGATGGCGGATATCCTCAATGTCCTCCATGGTGAGTACTCTGACTGGACGTCTCCCATGCCGTGCTAGTATGGTCCTGATCCTTTGTTGTAGTCTCTGCTGGTGTTGAGATGGGCCTCTCATCTTGGGGCGCCTGGAACGCCCCAGCTCTATAGCCCGATCAATCAGTGTACCTCTGGTGCGGCTATACTCTGGGGCTAGCTGCAATGCCCGCTGGCCTGACTGCTCAATCTCTGGTCGAAAGAAGTTTGTAATCTGTCTCTATATGTGTCTCTCCCTCTCTGATCCCCTCCCTCTCAAGAGACCCTGTCTATGTCTACGCAGCTCCAACAAGTATAATCCGACGCATCTCTGATCCTGGTATCTCATGACTCTAGAAAGTGGTCCGAAACCCTCTCTAAACAGGCAGTGAAAACGGCCTCGTATTTTATAATATACTGGACAGTGACATATGTAATGTAACTCTGTCTCCTGTCTCTGGCTCCATCTGGCACAACTGACAAATCTTGGCCTCGGCTGGTACTCCTGTGAATCTGCCAGTCTCAATCTCTAGCTGGTGTGAGGATGTGCGCATCTGACCAATAGCACACCGTACCCCATGAGAAAGATGAGTATCCATGTAGCTAAGTCTAATCACAAACCCATCCTCCGTGAGCTGGAGAAGATGATCTCTATAGAAAGCCATCTTCGTACCAAGCTCGTGTGTCAGCTGTATCCATGTCCTTCTAGTGTCGAGCTGAGTCAAGTCCTGCCTGATAAGTCTGGTAATCTCTGCCCATGTGAGAGAGAGGGAGGGTGCATCCAGGGAGTATTGAAATGGAGGTAGCCTGTCCATACTAAAGCCATGCAGTTGGAACCAAGCTGTCATCTGTGCATACCAACATGATCCGTCTCCCTGTGATGCCAACTGTTGTGAAGACTCCAGGGCTAAGCGAGCATATCTGTCTCTAGGGAGAGACCAAGTGCTATGTATAAAGGAGACTGATCGAGTGAGTGCCTCTACTACCAATGGGGGGGCAGCCATCTCTGCACGGATAATATCATGTGGTACGGAGGCCTTGGCCCTAATCATCCGGGAAATCATAGAAGCCAAGGGCCTCTCCATACATCTCCATCCATCAGTGCTACCAGCTCGGCTGTGGTGATCCACTGAGGGTCCCCATATCTCCACTCCATATAGCATGGCTGAAGTGACCAAAGTGTCAAAGAGCCAGAGCTTTGTTCGATGTTCCTTAAACTGAACCTGCGAACACATCCTCTCTAGTCTCCCCAATGCTGCATAAGCTCTGGTCAATCTGGTCTCCGCTGCTCTCCTCAAGGAAAATAGTGGGCCACTAAAAACCACACCAAGGTAAGTATATGCAACTGTATACTCCACTGTCTCCTGACCATATGTAAAGGTGGGTACTGACCTCCTAACCCACTGTGCTGTGGTGTTAACCACCATCACCTTGGTTTTACCAAGGTTAATAGACAATCCACTGTCCTGTGTAAACGTGTGCAACGCATCCAAATGACGCTGGCGAGCAGGGGCGAACAGCGAGGGGGGGCAGCGGGACGGGGCGGTGAGCAGGGGGGGCGGCGAGCAGGGCAGAGGGACGGGCCAGCCCAAGCAGGAGAGAGGCGGGAGAGAGTGAAGTACACGACTCAATGATGTGATATTAGCTTGTATTCTTTCAATGCAGTACATGTACCTTTATGGGTTACAAAGGTTCTCTTCTGACATCATTGCTTGTGCTGTAGCTACATATGGCTTTATGGATAATGCATGTGCCAATACATTCTTCTTTCCTGGAGTATGCATAATCTGAAAATGCAAAATCGACAAGAAGTTTGCCATTCTCATATGCTTTTCCGAAAGCTTTGTTTGCGTCAAAAAGTATGTAAGGCTTTGATGATCTATCTTGACCATAAATTCAGCCCCAAGAAGGTAGTGTTTCCATATTGTCAAAGCATGAATTACAGCCAACAGCTCCTTTTCAGAGATGCCAAAAGAAAGTTGGGCAGCATGCAAACGACAACTTTCATAAGCTACAGCATGTCCCTCTTGATTGAGGACAACCTCAATGCAAATTCTTGATGCATAACACTCCACAGAGAAAGGTTTTTGCAAGTCTGGGATGACTAACATGCGCCCATTCATAATGGCATTCTTGAAACGAACAAAAGCCTCTTTTCATCAATTGTCCATTTAAAGACTGCCTTCTTCTTAGTGAGCTCAAGCAATGGTGAAGCAATGCAAAGTTTTTGATCAAAGGCTTGTAATGTGAGTAGAAACCTAAAAAGCTTCGTACTTCATGTAGGGAAGATAGGTCAGGCCAACTTCCAATGGCTTCAATCTTTACAGGATCCATCCTGACGCCATCCTTTGACACAATGTGCCCCAAATAATGAATCTTTGAGAGGAAAAATTCACTCTTTATCGCATTGATAAAGAGCTTGTGCTTATGAAACTGACCCGCCCCCCCACCCCCCCCCCCCTTTCTCAATACTGGAGTACTTAAATCTGTACAAAGTTCCAAGGGCTTGCCAGCAGCCCGATAATCCAATGCAATGCAAGTATGAAGCCAAGTTACCTAAACAAGAGTGTGTCGGAGTAGAATGTCAATGCAGGACTTGTCGTAAGAGTCACCGTGACTTGATCACCAGTCTCATACACTTGGAGGTGGATGAACGCGAAATTGTTGTTCCGTGACCATGCACAAACAGGTGCTCTCGTACTAGAGCCTGGCTCATCCTCTCTCAAAGAGTAGGATTAAATCCTGTAAATACGAGCCCACAAATGGGCACAAGCTCACAAGCATGTTCAAGAGTACACTCTGGTACAGCATGAACAATAGGGTTTCCAGTAGTATGGCAAGTATAGTAGGGTTCCCACATTAGGTACGCAGTAGGTACAAAAGGTGTCCACAGTAGGTACACAACATGTATAGAAGGTATAGAAGGTATAGTTGGTACAACAGGTACAATAGGTGTCCACAGTAGTACAGAAGGTGCCCATAGTAGGTACACATCAGGTGCAACAAGTACAACAGGTATAGAAGGTGCCTACGGTAGGTACACAACAAGTACAGGGGAAGACCACTTGGGCGACCAAATGGTGATATGCCCCCCCCCCCCCCCCCCCCCCAAGTTGACCTCAACTGAAAAGCCTTGAAATACGGCTGAAGAAGTTGTGGGTAATCTTTGAAGTAGTCTTCATTAACCCATTTTGCGTTTAGAGGCAAATAGTTCTTGAAATTCACAAAGTATCTCCTAGAATGCTTGGCTTTCTCTCCTTGTGAAACACAATTTATTTAGGTTGAAGAACTTCCTCTAGCTCATCAACCTCTGGTGGCTCTTTTGGCTCTGGCCCCACATATTGCGCAACGGACTCACATGAAAGGCATTGTGCATCTTTCAATGATCAGCCAGTGCAATCCAGAAAGCAATCTCATTGATCTGCTTGATCACCTTAAAAGGTACGTAATACCTGGTAGAGAGCTTAGGGCATGCTCCCTCCTTTCGTGGTCTCTTACGGAGTCTTGCTTTCTCAAATTTCAGCAATACCCAATCATTTTCCTTGATGTCTACCTCTCTTATATGCTTGTCGGCAGCCCTCTTGTGCTTATCTTGTGAACGAGCAATGGCTGTCCGCACTTGTGCAAAGGCCCTCTTATGCTTATCTTGTGAATGAGCAATGGCTGTCCGCACTTGTGCAAAGGCAACATCAAGATCTCTAACATACTCATCAGCAGATCTCATACTTAGTGCGTAGGATTGGTGGCAATATCACTTTGCCATAAACAATTTCAAACGGGGTCTTTCCCGTGGAGGCATGCACTGTGTTGTTGTGTGCAAACTCTACCAAGGGTAGATACTTTTCTCGAGCTGTTTTGTGGTTTGCAACATAGCATTTGAGAAGATCCAACAATACAACTGAATTTGCAGCCTCAATTCGCCCATCCGTTTGGGGGTGAAAAGCCGATGAGAAGTCCAACGTAGTGTCGGTATTGTCAAACAGAGCTCTCCAAAAGAGACTTGTAGTCCTGGGATCTGTGTCCCTCACAATGGATTTAGGCATACCATGGTCTTCTTGACCGGCAAGTTATTTGAACACTTTTGCTCAGGCTTAATGGTCTTCTTGACCGGCAAGAAATGTGTTTGCTTGCGAAACCTGTCAACAATGGTCCAAATTGCATCATTGCCTTGCTGAGTACGAGGCAAATCCATGATAAAATCCATTGCAATATCCCATGGCTGCAAGGGAATAGGCAAAGCCTGAAGCAAACCAGGAGCCTTTTTCCTGTTAAACTTGACTTTCTGGCAAGTGATACATGCATGTACATATGCCTCTATATCTTTGTGCATTCTTGGTCAAAAGAAGTAACGCTCAATGTGCATTCTTGGTCAAAAGAAGTAACGCTCAATCATGCATGTAATAGGCATTATACCTCTATGTCTTGCACACGGAGGAGCATGTCTTTTGCCTCATGTTTGACACAACACATAGGCAGTTATCCTTCATAAGATACCCCTCTTTGATCACATAAGAGGCATGTGCATGTCTAGCCACTAAATCAGTCCATATATGCCAAAAATCAGCATCAGTATGGTATAATTCACGCATGGCAGTCTTGATGTGAGGCAATTGACACTGCAGCCACATATGGCTTTCTAGACAATGCATCTGCCACCACATTTTTCTTTCCTGGAGTGTGCATAATCTGAAAATGAAACATAGATAAGAAGTTTGCCATCCTCATATGCTTCTTGGAAAGCTTTATTTGCGTCAAGAAGTACCTTAGGCTTTGATGATCTGTCTTGACCATAAAATCAGCCCCAAGAAGGTAGTGTTTCCAATAGTCAAGGCATGAATCACAACCAACAACTCCTCCTGATAAATGCCCAAAGAAAGTTATGCATCATGCAAACGATGGCTTTCATAAGCTATGGCATTTCCTTCTTGATTGAGGACAGCCCCAATGCACTTTCTGGATGCATCACACTCCACACAGAAAGTCAGGAATGACTAGCACAGGCCCACTTGTTGTCGGGAGTGGATATGAGACAAACTGTTGAGAGTACAACGTAGCAAGACACCAACAATGAAGATGAGCAAACACGAGAGAACCACCAGCCTAGAAAACACTGAACTGTGAAGAGCAAACATAGAAGAGAGAGAGAGAGAGAAGCTATATGAACTCTGCTCTATATACAAGATCCGGTATACATACCCAATACATGAGGTGTGGTCCAGGAGTGCTGGTCGGCTAGCCCAAAACAGGCCGACACCAGTCCCAACTGCTCACGACCCAAAAACAGCAGGCGGCCAGAGCAGTTGGCCAGACGAGAAAATAGGCGGCCAGCATACTCCTGTTCCACGACCACAAAAAACAGGGGAAAAATAGGGGGAAAATGGAGAAACACTGAGCAAAGCTCCTAGGCGGGCACACCCACAACAAAGGCCCTCTGTGAGATAATGTACAGACAGGAGATGACTACTAACACCCCCTCTCAGCTCCTGGATGTGGAACCAACCCTAGTGAGCTAGAGTACTGTCGGAGCATAGCCTGAGGTAGAGACTTCGTGAAGAGGTCCGCCGACATTGTCCTCCGTCGAACAAAACTCTAGCAAGATGTCATCAGCAAAAAACTTCTCACGAACAAAGTGACTCTGGATGACCGTGGGTTTCGCCAGTTGAACCTTTCTCTCCACATACAACCCCAAATTAGCAAAGTAGCTTGCGTAACCAAGCTACCTCACATGCTGCCACCGTAGCTCCTCTGTAAATCTCGCAAAGTAACCTCTGCAACCACACCACCTCGCAAGCAGCACCACAAGCAGCCCGGTCAGGTTTGTTAGAGGCATAAAGAGGCGTTTGGTACGAGGCGGGTATGGTACGCGCCTCAAAAGACTCGTATTTTTTAGAGACGTTAGAGGCGTGTTAGAGGTGCTTGTTATATTATATATATATACATATATAAATGATAGATATGTATATAGATAGATAGATTATTAGAGAGAGAGAGAGAGAGAGGGTGTCACCTGGGTGTGTATGAGAGAGGAAGAGGGTGTGTGTGAGAGGGGCTGCCTTGAGCAAGTTTTAAGCCTTAAGGAAGGGAGAAATGAAATGTTATATTAACGTCTTCAAAAGGCCATAATGACCTATGAGACCAAAAGTTACATCATGGTGGATCTGATACAATGTCTGGATAAAAAAACCCAGAGAGAGTGTGTTTGAGAGAGGGAGAGACTCGAGAGAGAGTGTGTGTGAGTCTTGAGAGCTTAGAGGGGCCCTTATAGCCCTCGTCTAGAGACTCAAACAGACTCAAACAGACAAAAATGGTTAGAAACGGGCAAATCCCAAATGGTTAGAAATGGGCAGAATCCAGAAACACTTAAAAAAAAAATCAGCTATCCCCAGACGCCTCGAACGAAGCCTCGAACGCCTCGGAAGACTCGTGCGCCTCGAACGCCTCTAACGGTTAGAGGTGCACCTCGTAACAAATATGAGCCCGGTTCTCTGCCTCTGTAGACGACAAGGCAATAGTTGGCTGCCTCTTGCTGCTCCATGAAACAACTCTTGAGCCAAGGGTAAAACAATAGCCTGATGTAAATCTCCTCGTGTGTGGATCTCCTCTCCAATCTGAGTCACTCCAACTGTGGAGTCCGACTCCATCTGTCATTCCCTCTCTAGTATCATAGAAGATTTCAAGATCCTTCGTACGTTGCAGAAACCGCAAGATCCGCAATCCTGCGTCCCAATGAGTCTTCAAAAGCGTCTGCAGAAATGAGCTCAACAACCCCACCGGGAAGCTCAAGTCCAATTTGGTGTTCAGCAACCAAATCAATGAACCAAACCGCTTCTGAAACAAAGAGGCATCAACGTGCTCACAAGGATCATCAACTGGAACTTTGGTATGCCAAGTCATGGGAACAATCTGAAGACCATACAAGGCCATTCGGAACCTGTAAACCACCCCCTCTAAACCCAGAACCTCAAAGCGTGGAGGCTGCTCAACATCCTCCTCCACCTGCAAGTCACCATTTGCCACTTGCTTGGCTTTCCTACGAGTCCCCTGGGAAAGAGCTTCCTCAACTACAAGAGGCTCTTTGTCCCGAATGAAACGAGACATCAAAGCATAGTTTACCTATAAAGGCTCCTCTGACTATGAACACAATGACTGGAGTGTTCCTACCTGTTGCCATTATCTGGCAAGCCATCCTCGCAAGCCATCCACCATCTGGTCCCGGAAAGCCTGTTGCAGTGTATCCACATTCAAGTGGTCATGACGAAACTGCCACACATCACCTAACTGAGAACCTGTAAGAGAGTGCTGAGAGTTTGTAAATCCCATTCTCCTTTCCGCCTTCCCATACAACCTGGCCTGTCGCTTTGTCCCGGAGAGCAACAAAATGCTCCTCAAACTCCACCCATACACCAGTCTTACAAACCTCATGCACTGACAACAGATGAAAACCAGGAGATGAGACAAAAAGAACCTTGGAGGAATGCTTCCCCCCTCTGCCATCAGGGAACGATCTCTAACCCGCCCTCAGAGTGAATATGAATAGTGGACTCTTCACCAATCAGGATGTGACGTGCGTGCCTCCAAAGATCTTGTAATAACTCCTGGGAGGAGTCATGTGCATGGAAGCACCACTATCAAGAATCCAGTCCCGAGTATCTCTAGCGGTGAGTCTAACCGCCTCCCTGCTCGAAGAAGATGAAATGCCGGTGTCCATAATCTCCAAGTGCATAAAAGCCGGAGTCTTCACGGTTATTGCTGAGGAATCTACACCTTGCTCGGTGGTCTGCTTAGGACATTTTCTCCAATAATGGCCTTTCTCGCCACAATTGTTACAGGTCCTCTTTGTCTTCAAGGCATCACGATCCAAGTCGGGCTCCTACTCGGAAGACTTCTCCTATGAAGACTTCCCTTTGCCCTTGTTGCGGCCTTGCGATCGCTGGCTAGTCAAGGCCTCAGAACCTCCGCCCTGTGGAGGGTTCGTAAAACACTCTTCTTGGTCCAAGATCATAGGCACAAGCCCCTCCCATGTGATGGTGCTGAGCCTGCCACTGGTGATCAAAGAGGAGTAGAAAGCTGAGTACTGAGAGGTCAAATGAGACAGCAAAGTGACGGCCATGTCGTTTGAAGATATCTCCTTCCTAGCCTGAAGAACCTCCTGCTGAAGAGCCTGCAACTTGTTGATGTGCTTCCGCATCGTCGAAGACTTTGCAGGATCCATCACCTGCATCTGTACTTCCAAGGAGATCCGCTTCATGGGTGATACCTTGTTATACAGAGAAGCCAAATGCTGCCAAATTCCTCTGGCCATCGTCATATGTTTGATATGATTAATCACCTGTGGTGTGCAATTAAGGAAGATGAAAGAATGCACACGGACATTGACACAATCCCACAACTGTGCCTGAGCCTCCCGTTCTTTCCGAGTAGAGGGTAACAACTCCCTGTCCTCCAACTCTGGCCGTGGAACACCAACAATAATGAAATCAGCCAAGTCATAAGACTCCAATACAAACTCCATAACCTTCCAGATGCCATAGGAGGTCCTGTCCAACTGTCGATCCACGGGGAACGTGGGGAGAGTAGGGATCTTCACGTGCTTCTCGGCCATCTCAAACAAGTCTGCCATCTCGTTGGGAGGGGGGGGGGGGTTTGGGGGGTAACTTTGGTCTTGTGAAGGGAGGATGGGTGTGCAACTAATATGCAAGGTGGCTGTCCAACGGTGATGGCCGCCTTCTACCCAATCTCCAAGTCCCGAACAGCCCAAGAGATCTCCAATCAGCACCAAAAACCAGCAGTCCCGCAAGCTCTTCAAATCTCCCGCAAGCTCCAAGGTCTTCAAGAAATAGTTCCGCAAGCTCTCCAATGTCTCCAACCTTCAAGCCACCTGGGGCTCTGGTACCATGTCGGAATACACAGCGGATATGAGAAACTGCTGAGAGCACAACGTAGCAAGACACCAATAATGAAGATGAGCAAACGCAAGAGAGAACCACCAGCCTAGAAAACGCAGAACTGTGTGGAGAAGAGCAAACGCAGAAGAGAAATGAAATGTTATATTAACGTCTTCAAAAGGCCAAAGTGACCTATGAGACCAAAGTTACAACCATGTGACATCTGATACACTGTCTGGAAAAGAAAAGAAAGAACTGAAGGTAAGTATCTAGCCCTACAATACATCAGTAGGGAGCGTCCGGAAGCAGCAACTAGGGAGAGTGGGAAGCTAATGCTACTAGTCAAAATGGGGTACATGCATACATGGATACATGAATACATGAATATTGGGTAGTACAAAAGTGACAGTGAGTACAACAGTATATGGCTGGAGTGGTAATCATCCTAGGAGCTCTAGCATGGTCTCTTCCAGATGGCCTGGATATCTGCCATAGTGAGATGCTTGGTCGGACGAGCCCGATGCCTCGCAATGATGCTCTGAATTCTCTGGTGTAGGCACCGTCTCCGATGTGAGGATCCGCGAGCCCTCGGGCGTCTGGATCTGCCCAACTGGATAGCTCTCTCAACTAGAGTCCCACGGGGTGCCCACTGCTGGGCTGTCGGTTGTGTGTCCTCCTAGGTAGTCCCTCTAAAGAAGTCAGTAATCTGTCTCTGTGTGGACTCCTTGCCAGTCGGGCGTCTGCTCCTGATAATGGACTCTCTGAGCCTGCGGATCTCCAGGAGATAAAAACCCAAGCATCGCTGATCACAATAGTCCATGACTCTAGCCAGTGGTCCAAATCCCTCTCTGAAAAGCCAATGGTAGCGCCCTCAAATCTCATAATATGCTGTGCAGCGACAGATGTAGTGCTCCTCCTTCTCTAGCGCTATCCAAGAAATTTGACAAATCCTGTCCCCTGGAGGTATGCCTCTAAATCTGCCTGTCTCTATCTCTAACTGATGTGTGAAGAGGTGTGGATTTGCCCAATGGCGCACCTCAATCCATGAGACAGATGGGTATCCATGTAGCTCGGTCTAAGTATATAGCCATCCTCAGTGGTGTGGAGAAGATGGTCTCTATAGAAAGCCATCTTCGTCCCCAACTCCTGTGAGGGCTCTAGCCATGTCCTCCTAGTGTCCAACTGAATGAGGTCCTGTCTGATGACTCTACTAATCTCAGAATGTGTCAAGGTGAGAGAGGGTGCCTCCAGAGAGTACTGGAAGGGTGGAAGTCTGTCTAAACTGAACACATGGAGCTCAAACCAGGATGCTATCTGCGCATACCAACAAGAAGTGTCTCCCTCCATGGCTAGCTGATGAGAGGACTCTAAAGCAAGTCGTGCATACCGGTGTCGGGGAAGCTCGCAGGTGCTATGAATGAAGGACACTGATCTAGCAAGAGCCTCGACTACGATCGGTGGTGCTCCCATCTCGGCTCTGATAATCTCATGGGGTACAGAGGCCTTAGCCCGAATCATCCTGGAGATCATGGACACAAGTGGTCTCTCCATTGGTCTCCATCCATCGTATGTGCGTCTTGATCGACTGTGACGATCTAGGCTAGGCCCCCAGATCTGTACTCCATATAGCATAGCAGCAGCGTGTCAAAAAGCCACAGCTTAGTGCGTGGCACCTGAAACTGTATGTGTGAGCACATCCTCTCTAGACCTCCTAGTGCTGCATATCCTCTAGTCAATCTGGCCTTTGCTGCCCCCCTCATGGGAAATGTGGGCCCAATGAACACCACTCCAAGATATGTGTATGAGTCAACATACTCCACTTTCTCCTGTCCATATGTGAAAATAGGCGCTGATCTCCAGACCCGTTGAGCTGTAGTGTTAAACACCATAACCTTGGTCTTACCAAGGTTAACTGAGAGCCCACTGTCCTGTGCATAAGCATGTAAAGTATCCAAGTGCCTCTGCATACCCTCTGGTGAGTCTACTATAAGCACAATATCATCAGCATATAAGAGCAGAGGTATCCAAGTGCCAGCCAATTGGGCTCCTCTCTCCCCTTGTGTCCCAATATAATAAGAGATCTCATCAAATTATAGTCCAAATAGAGTCGGAGAGAGCAGGCAGCCCTGTTTCACCCCTATAGTGGAGTGTAGTGGCTGGGAGAGACCCTCTGAAGTCCGCACCTACCCAACTACTGTCTCATAAAGTGCCATAATACCCCAAATGAGCTCACATGGAATCCCCAAGTCTTGTAGCCTGCGCATCAGTCTAGCTCTGGGCACTGTGTCAAAGGCCTTGCGGAAATCCACAAAGCCACAGTAGATCCTCCTCCCATGTGCTCTGCCCTCCTCAATGATAGCCCTGAGGGTAAAGATATGATCCAAAGTAGAGAATCTCCTCTTGAAACCGGCTTGTCCCTGAGCTTGGACCCCTTGTCTCTCTGCCCATCTTTTCAACTCCTGCTCAAGAATAGAGGCACCTCTGCACTCAACAAGCTGTAGATCTCTGTAGTGTATACTCCATCAGTCTCTCTACAGAAGGTATATCTCGGATGATAGGAGGACTGCCTAACCTGGCGGGTACTGTAGTGGAAATCCACCGTAAAGGAGGGAAGTGCATGATCCACCGTAACTCCGATGGGCTTGGGGCCAATCGCAAAATCCTAGATACTCGGGATGAAGGTTGGCGAGTCTAAAACATAATCCACTGTGCTGGCCCCATGTCTGTGTGGAAAGCAAGTAAAGCCACTGGCAAGTGGATACCTGTCTAGGCAATTTAAAATGGCCAGCCCCTGTGTAGTCCCCATCTCCAAGAGGTATCTCCCATACTCAGTACACTCCACCTCATCCTGTGATCTCTGGGTCAAACACATCTCCTCCACATCTATCTCTCTCAACATCTCCTCCGAAGTGTCAAAGAAGGAGGTTTGGTACTGAGTCATTCGAGCATTAAAGTCCCCAAGTATGATAACATCTCCCTCCCTGGAGAACTCCCATATGTCCTCATCTAGAATCATATATGGAGATTGCCCCTTGGGCACTGGATAATGAGATGTGCTGGGTGGAAAGTAACATATAGCAATGTATAGGGGTCTACCCTCATCTGCCCTCACTTTGACCCACATGTACCTCGCGCTCTCATCACGGCGCATAACATGGATGAGTGGCTGAAGCTCCTCTCTAAAAAGAACTGCAACTCCTCCAGATCCGTGACCACCATGCTTCGAACGGGCCTCAAGTCGTCTCCCATCTGTATCCCGCCACTCTTGGTAATGTGCTGCCTGGGGCCTGATGTGTCTCCGAGTAGAAGATGATGTCCCTATCTCTGAAGCTGTCCTCAAAGGCCCCCACATCCAGTCTCAATGCTCCGTTGCAGTTCCATACTGCAAGTCTTAAACTGGTCCCATAGGTCTCGCACCGTCAAGTGGTGCGTCTCTCTAGTATCACCAGTCTGCTACCTTTGTAAAATGCTAGCTTCCCTTTTTCTCTGGCTGCCCTAATCTCCGGCATGCACTCCCTCATATGTGCTAGCTGTGCCAAGGTGAGGTCATCTCCTAAAAAGATGCCCGTTTTCTTAAGGGCGGAGCACTTGGCCAAGAAATCCTTCTTGGCCTCCAAGGTGGGAAAGCGTAAAATGAGAGCTCTCTCCTTCGAGCTCTCCTCCATTCTTGTCTTTCTTGCCCACTCTCCAAGCCCCCGTGTGTGTAGGCCTCGAAATGCCCATGCGTGTGTATAAATCTTTGGCTTCCTCCTCTACATTGTCACCGTCCTTAAGACCCGTGATCCGCACATGAAGTTCCCTTGTCTTTCTTCTTTGTTCCTCCTCAATGGTTAGGTTGATAATCTTCGAGGTAGATGTGCTTTCGGCTTCCTTGCTCTTACCTTTCTTGACCACTTCTATCCATTTCTCCGTTTCATCTACTTGCTTTTGCGTCTTCGTGAGCACCTCCACCCACGAAGAGGTCTCCCGGGCCTTCTTTTCTTCTCCCTCTTGAAGTGTTCTCACTTGGGCCTTGATGGTGTTCAGCGCCTCCATCATGACGGGCTGAATTTCACCTTCCTCGAGCTTATGTTGAGCACGTGCTTCTTCTATCTCCTTCTTGAGATTTGCGATCTCTGCATCTTGGGCTGCTATCCGGGCTTCATGAACTCTGCTCTATATACAAGATTCGGTACACATACCCAATACATGAGGTGTGGGGGCCAGGCCCACTATATATATGGTCCAGGGCTGCTGGTCGGCCAGCCCAAAACAGGCCGACAACAGTCCCAACTGCTCACGACCCAAAAACAGCAGTCGGCCAGAGCATCACAGTTGGCCAGACCAGAAAATAGGCGGCCAGCATACTCCTGCTCCACGATCACAGAAAACAAGGGAAAAATACATGGAAAAAACAAGGAAAAATAGGGGAAAAATGGGGAAACACTAAGCAAAGCTCCTGGGCAGGCACACCCACTACAAAGGCCCTATGTGAGATAATGTACAACTGCTAACACTTATAACAGCATCCTTGAGGTGAACGAAAGCCTCTTTCACATCGACTGTCCATTTGTAGACTGTCTTCTTCTTAGTGAGCTCATGCAATGGCAAAGCAATCCATGCAAAATGTCTGATAAAATGCCTGTAATATGAGCATAAACCCAAACAGATTCGTACCTCATGTACGAAAGATAGCTCAGGCCAATTCTGAATGGCTTCAATCTTTGCAGGATCCATCCTAACACCATTCTTTGATACAATATGCCCCAAATATTGAACCTTGGAAAAGAAAAATTCACTCTTTTTCGCATTAATGAAGAGCTTGTGGTTATGAAGCGCTTCAAAAACAATGGCCAAATGTTGGGGGTGTTCTTGCTCATTCTTGAAAAATACCAAGATATCATCGAAAAACACACTTGTGTATATATTGAACAAGAATCCATGCTTGTTGTCCCCTTGATGAGAATGCGCAAGAAGCACGATTGATGGGAGAGAGAGACTCTATGTTGGCCAACAACATAATCAGCACAATAACATAAGATTAATAAGGGGATTACACAAGTGAGTTGTGGAAAACATAATTGTATTATGAAATTTGGTCCTTTTTATAAGAGAGCCCCCCCCTTTACAAGGTGTGTGCATATACTGCCACCACATATGCCACATGTCAAGACAAGATGCTAAGTGTCTCTAAGAGGTGTCATCTTTATACATTATTGCTTACATAATATCCTTCTAAGAGGAGGTTCCCACACACAAAGGAATCCACACACTAGTGTTGTTCACACACACTAGAGCCACATTATTTAAACCTAAGCTTACACACACTAGAGTGCTAGTTTACACAATCACCTAGCACTGGTTTATTCCCACATCAATCACTATTAATAATTAACATCCATGTAGTCTAATTAGAGGATATTCTTTTCTTTCGGTTTCAAGGGAGGCTTTTAGCAAGAAAACAACTCAGTCTTGAGATACTGAAATTTAGATGAAATTAATTTTGTTTAGGTACGTGGAGCCGAGTGTGAGACCAGATGACAGTCGATACGGCGATAATCCAAATAGGTTACAACGACATACGCAATTTCAGGTAAATAGTAGACCTGCCAAGCTAGACTGTTTCATTTTTGCCAAATTTGTGCTGTACACAGTATAATATCAGTGGGATAGGATGTGAGATGAGCTACTGTTACTATCTGACGGACTGACTCATACTAGGCAAAAAGGATATCCACCCCCCCTTCCCCCTTCCCTCTTCCCTCCGCTATCGGGCTCCTAATCTCTTTCCTTTCCTTTCTTCTTAGGGCACTATTTTTATACCTCTATTCTGTTTTAGACCATAACCATCCATTATTTCTAACTGCCGAAATGTTGGGTGGGTTGCAGGTCATATTGAAGCCTGATCCTGGAAATTCTCAGGAGCTTTATCTTGGAAGCCTTGCTGCTCTTGGTAGGATATGGAACCTACATGGGATTAAAAAAAAAGGCTTTCCATTCGCAGATGAATTAGGGAAGGGAAGCATCTCCATTGGTTCTGTTTTACAAGGCTCAGAAGCACAAAAGGGTGAAGAGTCGTGGCTCAAGTCACATACAGAGAAGTAGAAATGTGTGCTTGCACCGTGTGTGAAGTTGAAAGAACTGATAAATGACTCTGGATAAATTTGTTCACACATGACTTTCATGTATTCACTTTCTTATGTCTTTTCAGGCATAGACATTCGATCTCATGATGTGCGCTTCGTTGAAGACAATTGGGAGAGTCCAGTTATGACATCAATCCTTGTCTTCTTGAGTTCAAAATTAGCTGGCTACGCATAGTAAGCATGCACTTCATTAGAAAGCACTTCAAGAGAAAGTCTTCTCTCATCTTTAATTGGTGATCCTAAATAACAGGTGCTAGGTGCATGGGGCCTGGGCTGGGAGGTCTGGATGGATGGTATGGAGATTACCCAATTCACATATTTTCAACAGGCAAGATCTGAACGCTGTTTTTGCCCAACTGTAAATACATAAGGCTTGTGTTGGCGGGCTGTCATGCTTTCCTTATTGTCCTTTTATCTTTTTTACATTTTGACATGGCCATATTTTAACTTGATGATTTTGCAGGCAGGAAGCATGTCCTTGTTGCCTGTCTCTGTGGAGATAACGTATGGGCTGGAACGAATACTAATGGCAGTACAGGTCTTTGCCCCAGGAAAACTTCTTCGTTTTTTCTCCCCTTTAAACCTCTCTTAACAATAAGCTCTATCTTGAGAATCTGGTATACACATTTCCCTCACTAAACAGTCGGGCCCTTGCCCAAGTGGCTATTATAGTATTATACCACGTGCTTTGAAGGGGGAGGGGGTTTGAAACCCGATCTTTGTAATAAAGAACAATTATCATGAAGATAAAGCACATCCCTTGAATTTTGTATTGATGCCTCAAACACTTTTCTCATTGAAGAAGATCTGCTGCATGCTAATGCAGGGGGTTAATCATTTCAAAAAGATACATTATGCTCCTGGCATCACATATGGGGAAATGTTTCTAGAAAACGAGTAAGGTCCCTTTTTATGCTTCTTATTTTCTCCTATGGTTTACTTGGTAAATCTCAAAAAGTGTTTTTTTTTTGTTTTCATGGTTTTTATAGAAATGAAAAATTGTATTTCAAGCCAACCAAACCGCCGAGATTGTTAAGGACGAAATGTTTCTATGGAGTCATTTTTGTAAAAATTTTACTGGTTGGTTCATTGTCTCCTTGCGTCTCTTCTTGCTATTTTGGAGCTCTTTGCTTGTGGTACTCGTGTGAGGGCACATTACACTTGGGAGTTTAAGCAATGAGCACATGGATGCTTAATGCGTTTGTGTGTTTGACATTATACTGGTGCCATTAATGACCATACTCTTAAGACTTGATATATTTTTGGGATTTGAAGTTTGAAGTTGTATTAAGTTTTTTGAATCTGAATTATTAGAAATTATTTGTTCTTTAAACTTCACTATTGACTCTTGAGACTTCATCTTAGAGTCTAGAAGTTATGCTTTGAAGTGTCCTTGGGAAAGAGATCCTTCTACTAGCTACCAAAACAAACAGCCATGTTGGCTAAGTACAAACTCAGCTCCATAGAGGGGAGTGATAATCAAGAAAATTGAGAAAAAGGGGAAGGTTGCTCTTCTCCACGGGCTGGCCACTTTGAGAGGAGAAGGCTACTTCATACAATTTGGGGGGGGGGGGTGGGCGGGAAACAACCACAGAGATGGTCTATAATGCCAAGTGGGCTCGCCACCATAGTCAGTGAGAAAAGTATTGGCATATATGATATGAGTAGTGCCACATGTGAACATGGGCTAACCAAGGGCACTTTTTCCCTTTGGGTTTTTCCCCTCGGAGATCTGGTGTGAAAGGACACCTTCTATTTTAGTTGTATTATGATATTATGGAGTTCACCTTCTAACTCCACACATTCCAATGCAATCTACTCTTTGCATCTCTTATCATCTTGTGTGTGCCTTCTTCTCTTTGTGCATGCTGCTGTGCCTAACCTTAATTCAGTTGTAGCTCCCCTCCTGGGCCAACGGTGGTATTAGAGCTTTCTGCCCTCCACTGATGCAGGCCACACCTCCATCTGTTCGCGCACGAGCCGGCTGCAACTTCCGTCTATTGCCGACTCTATTCCGGCGCCTGCTCCATCCACTTTGCCTTTCCATGAGGCCCTACTTCGCCACCGCCCATCTGGTGTCCCTGCCACACATGCCGCCCTCCACCTCCCATTTCGGCCGCCCAACCTGGCGGCACTAGTACAGGGCTCACCACCTCCAACTGGCCAAGCGGTGGCCCTCGAACCATAGTGGGCGCAGCTCAGCGAGCTCAGCCCACTCTGTGGCTTATGTGGCACGGGCCGTTTTTTCTAGATTTTCTTGGGCCCTTTCGTTTGGCGGTGTTGCCATCATAGTTACCGCGGAACACGGCGTTCCGCCTTCCTGGAACGCCGGAACGCCGCTCCGAAGCGCAAGGCGTGCCCGGAACGTGGAAACGGGAGCCGGAACGGACCAGTTGCCGGGGAGCGTGGCGGAACGCGTGTCGGAACGCTGGAACGTTAGGGCGGAACGCACATTCCGGGCGTTCCGGAAAAAGTGTACTTTCGCTAGTCGCCGGCGGCCTTTTTTTCCCAGTGTACGGCTGTTTTTCGCTTTTTCGCTTGCTTCGTTGGCTGCGCCTGCTTCGTTGGCTGCTCTCCCTACCACTCCACGCTGCCCCCTTGGCTGCCCCACAGCCTACATAGTACTGGCACACTCTCCATTCCACCTTCCTCTTGGCTGCCCGGGCCTGCAGGCTGCCCCACACTCTCCCTACCTTCACTCTTGAGCCTTGGCTGCCCCACACTGCACAGTGCACACTTGTCACTCTCCCTACCTCCTCTTGGCCCCTTCTTTTGCTCGGGTGGCACTCGTGACTCGAGTCTTGAGCACTCAGCAGGTAAGATTTAAAATTTACGCAATGAACATTGGATTTTGGAGATTCTAGTTTGCTGCGTTTTTTTCCACTTTGTGGACACTTTACTTATGTCTCATGCAAGGGCATTTTGCATGTTTTTTTAATTTTCAGCCATTTATCAATTTCAATGGCACCTCCTCGTGGCATAGATGCAGAAAACAGATCCCCTTGGTGGAATGAGGTGGATCTTGTGTCCAGATATGATAGTGCAAGAGGAGGAGGGTCACGCAAGTGGAAGTGCCACTTTTGTGGATCCATTAAGACTGGAGGCACGGATCGTGTGCGAGCCCATTTGTTGGGGGTTAGAGGCAAAGGCATTTTTGTTTGCCCTACAGTGTCAGGAGCAGATATCATACGACTGCAGGCACTTGCAGATAGACTTGATGCAGCAGGGAGTCGGCCCTCTGTTCTTGATCCTCGAGGTACATCATCATCAGCTACACCTGCAGGCGTGGCATCTTCAGCGAGTGCATCTACTCCATTATTTGGGGCTGCTCCACAGCCATCCGCACATGGAACAAATGCTTCCCAGACCCAGGCTTCACGAGGTCCAGTGCAGGCTAGTCTTGTGGCATCATGGCACCCTGGGAGGAGGGCACAAGTAGATGCATCAGTGGCACGGTTTTTTTATGCTGCAGATGTTCCTTTGGTAAAGGCCCGCAACCCATACTTTGCAGATATGGTGAAGGAGATTGCTCCTTTCGGACTTGGCTATGCTCCACCTTCATCCGAGGCATTGCACACTACACTTCTAGCCACAGAGAGGACGGCCATAGAGGATGCCTTGGGACCCATTTAGGATGTATGGCGTAGATGTGGTGTCACTATCATGGGTGATGGTTGGAGTGACACCAGGAGCCGCTCCATTCAGGGTATCCTTGCCTACTCCAGAGGATGTAGCTTTTTTATTGAAGCTATTGACAATTCAGAGGCGGGCGAAACTGCAGAGAGATTGGCAAATATTTGGAGTGAAGCCATTGAGTACGTGGGTCCCAATAATGTCATCCAGTTTGTTTCTGATGGAGAGAACTCAAACAGGGCAGCAGGGAGGATCATTGAGGATAGGTACCCACATATTTGCTTCACTCCTTGCATGTCACATGGGCTCAACAATCTCCTCAAAGATATTGGTAAGATGCAGTGGGTGGAGCCTTCTATTGAAATGGGCAATCACATTGTTTCATTTATCACTCGCCACCACTACATTTTGGCTGTATATCGACAGAGATCCTTAAAGGATCTCTTAAAGTATTCGGATACACGCTTTGCATATAATTTCCTTATGCTAAAGCGTCTTTTTGAAGTGAAGAATCATTTGAGGCAGCTTGTAGTTTGTGAGGAGTGGGATGCATGGCGAGAGCGTACCTCAGTGGCAGGTATTCGATGCAGGTCCATTGTTCTTGATGACACTTTTTGGGACACTGTTGAGGTATTGTTGCAGGTTGTGCGGCCAATCATTCTTATGTTGAGGCTTCTTGATGGAGATGAGCCTTGCATTGGCAAGGTGTACGAGGGGATGGACAGGATGATTGAGAGAATCCTATCTCTACAGACTTTGGATGGGGGTAGGAGACAGGTCTTGCGACAGGCAGGTGGACAAAGTATCACTCTGCATTAGAGGCTGCTGCATTTGTGGTGGATCCAGAATTTCAAGGCAAAGGACAAGAGACAGATGCAGAGGTTGTGCAGGGTTGGGAGGATATCTTGAGGAAGCTTGTACCCAGTGCAGATGATAGGAGGAGGGTTCGTGAAGACCTTTCCTTCTATCGACAAAAGAGAGGCCTCTTCGCTTTGCTGGATGCACAGAATGATAGGTTCAAGATATCCAGTGCACGGTGGTGGGAGGATTATGGGGCAGATACACCATTGCTGCAAAGATTGGCCATTCGAGTGCTTAGCCAGGGTGCTAGCTCCTCGCCATGTGAGCGCTTATGGAGCAGTTTTGGAAACATTGCAAGCAAGAAGAGGAACAGGCTTGGTGTCCAGAAGGCAAATGACCTTGTATTTGTTAATGCAAACTTGCGTTTGCTTAACAAGTTCAGGGCAGAGTGTACTCCAGAGCCATTTATTGGATTTTGCCTTGATCTTGATGACAATGATGGTGAGGATCAGCCAGAGGGAGAGGATGATGTGGAGCACCATGAGGATGAGCAGACTGAGGGACAACCTGGACAGGAGGATGAGATCCCACTTGCTGATGACTAGTCTTTGACTCACCAGTTACCGTGGCCCTTGAGGCTAGTTTTGTACTTGTCATGCGATGTACTTTCTTTTTCAGTTTCTATATATCCAGATTCCACATGCGATGTACTTTCTTTTCAGTTTCTATTTGGAGTCTGGACTTTTCAAATTTTTAATGTTTAAGACTTTAAAGTTTAATCTTGGATATTTTAAATGTTTTGTCATTTTAGTCCTAAATGCCGACATGTCATATGACGTGGCGTTCCGCGACGTTCCCGATCCGCTCCCGTTCCCGTTCCCGCTCCTGTTCCAGCATCCGACGTTCCCGGAATGTTCCCGTTCCGTGGTAACTATGGTTGCCATTCCGTCACCGTCGACGTCTGTCAAGTTAGCCATCCGTTGCCAACGCAAATGGCGGCCCTCGAACCATAGTGGGCAGAGCTCAGTGAGCTTAGCCCACTCTGGGGGTTACGTGGCACGGGCCATTTTTTCTAGAATTCCTTGGGCCCTTTCGTTCGGCGGTGTTGCCGTTCCTTGGGCCGTCGACGTCCGTCAAGCTAGCCGTCCGTTGCCGACGCTTTCTGTTCTTGTTGCCCGTGCCCTTATCATCGCCCCTGTGCAGCCTTGCAATTGTCGTGGACTTTTCCTCTCCAGGCCAGTGTGTCCACCATTCATCACCTGCTGCAAGCATACTGTTCATTGTCCATAAGCTGTTGCATAACAAGGGACCCCGTTGTTTCCTTGCCAGCGCAGCCCTCTCCAACATCTCACAGGTATTTTCTTTTGGCTTCTACTCTTGGATCTTTTTGTGAATTACTTGCTTCATTGCAAAATTCCAGGGTGGGATTTTTTGAAATTCATGCTTCATTGCATATTTCAAGGCAAACACGACAATATCATGTACGCAATTGCAGAATTTTTGCTTGATTGCAGAAATTAAAGTTGCACGCTTTGCAAAAATTTGGGGGTTTTCAGAGATTCGTACTTAATTGCACAATTGTAGCTATAGGGTACACAGAGATTTGAGGCTTTCGCAATTTATGTGCAATTGGCACAAAAATTAGCCCAAGAGTGCATTAAAATTCGCATTTGTGTGCATTTGGCACATCATTCAGCTCTCAAGTGCACAAAAAATTGGGGCTTTCCATTCCACATGCCTTGATTGGATGTTTATGCATTGATTGTGCAGAGATTTGCATTGCTTGTGTTGTCAGGACACTCCAAACGTTTAATGCAGCGATGTATTGAGGCAAAAAGTTTGCTTAGGAAGCTCTGATTGTGTCACCATTTGGCCACCCAATTTGTCCACTTGTGCTTTCTCATCATGTATGTACATCGGACTGGTGTGCATGGTAGTTGTATATGCTAGGGATTGACGCCACTCATGTGATACTGTGGAATTGGCTTTCCGTTGGGACTTGTGCCTTTGTGTACATGCCCAGAAATGCTTGGTGGGTTGGTGTTCCATTGGGTCTGGTACCTTGTGCACTTGCCTGTAGCATGTCTATTTTGGTATAGTCTCATAAAGTCCATACCAATGCTGCATTGCATAACATCTTTATGTGCTTGCTTGCAATTGAAATTGCATGCTGTTTTCATGCTTGCATGATCAATGTGTAGTTCCGAGTAAGGGGATGCCCACCCATGAACCATGCGTGTGAAACTGTCTGCTGACATGGCTATGTGGCATGTGACAGGTGGTAAGTATTGGTTATAAACCTAGCCTTAGGAATAAGCACTAATTTATAAGTGAGTGTATACAAACTTCATTAAGTTTTGGGCGACCAAAACTCACTTATAAAATTATGACTAGCCCGGTGTTCACACACTGATGTCCCGAGGTAGACAAAACCCAATGTCCACCACCCAGACTTTATCCCCTTTGTACAAAGGGAGTAATCAACCATGTGTCCGTTCTAGCTTGCACCACATAGCATCTACATGATACCTAGAGTGGACAACTCACCACCTCACTCTTCCCTCTCTCTCTAGTAGAAGGCGCTTGCTTCATGGGGCCTTTTGGGCGGTATTTTCTGCACTTTCTCCTTCCCAACTCCATATCCAAGCTTGCTAGGGTGTTTCCCAAGCTTCCAAGAGTGTTTCTGGGTGCTATTCACTCTCTTACACACTCCCAATGATTGAAATGCAGTAGCAAAACATCTCTTTCTTGCTGTAATTTTTGGTCTTTTTGCTGAAAACCCTAATTTCAGCCTTCCTTTCTCAAGTTGAACCATAGGGGAAGATTTCCTAGGGTTCCCTTTATCCTCTTGAAGACTGTTGCCATGAAGAATTGCGACAAATCCAAGCACTTCCATCGTGAAGACTTCCGCTATCATCGACACTACTTGCAATTGGTAAGCTTTTATGCATAAATATGGGGGCAAGTAGCAAGAGGGAGGAACCGTATTCCAAGATCACATACCTTGTGTAGTGTTCTCTTGTCCTATGTGCTATCTTGCAGATTGTTGCTACCTTGTGTTGGTGGAACAATAGAGAGAAGATGGTAGAGAACATGGGCACTTGAGAGGGTAGTGTGAGTTGCAAGGACAACCACTTTGTTTGCAATACTGTATTCATATGCATTGGTATGGAAATCTTGTCAAAAATGCCCATGACACTATGTACTTGATTCTCCCAAGATCAATATACTTTATTTGAGGGAGGGGTCGGCCATTCCGGCTCATTGTGCGTCTCTTGTCAATTCAGCAAATTACTTCTTGTATTAAGCATGTTGTCCATTAGAGCTTGGTGTATTTAAGTGTATTGATTAGCATTGTGTTCAACCAAGCTACATTGGTATTAGATTATACGGTTCTCTTTCACGTCTATCGTGAAAGACAATTATCGTGAATACTAGCTATCTCTACACTTAGAACACTATGGACAGCCGTACAATGAATCTTGGAGATGCTAACACAACAGGCGGGGACAATGAAATGCATGCCTCCAATGCTTTACAGGATGGGCAGATTGATGTGGTGCATACTAAGGAACATCAAACCATCGCGTGGCAAAGAGAAAATGCAGGAAGAAGAGTCCATTGTCTTAAGGGTTGAGCTTACTCGTATGTACCGTCGTGAGGATCCATGGTTTGAAAGCCAAGAAAGCTGAATCTTATATGGATCATGCAATGGCAATGATTGCTCATGAGTTGCACATGCAACCGAGGGATGTAGCACGTGCATACTTGGCTCGTACCGAGGATGCGTATGTAGAAAAGGCAACCATTCCACATGTCTTGGAATCCCCACAGGTGCTTTTACAAGACCTTATGTCTGAGAGGATGAATCTCCATGCTATGGGAGGGGAACCATTGACGTCTTCATGCCATGCAGGAGTACCTTATGCAGCTTGCGAAGGATGCAATGTCCATGGCCGTGGTCAAAATGTATGTCAAATGCCATTGCTGGTTGAAAATGTGCATGCACAACACATGCAACATTGGCTGCAGTTTTCTGTTAGTGCAGGTATTCTGCATCTCTCTCATGCCACTCATGCCTTCGAGTGTATTCGTGAGAGAGAAGCTATGGCTGAAAATGCACTAATGCATATTGAGGGGCCAGCCATGCCTCATGCTTACAGGGCACATGTATCTATGCCCTATGTATCACTTTTTGCTCCTAAAATGATGCCAGTCACAGGGGCTGTCCCAATGGACAAACATGCGGGAAAACATGTTGAGATGCAGGCACATGCATCAAAGTCTCGTAACTTCAAAGTCAGAGACAAGTCAAATCTGTGAAGTTTGACGCATATCATGGGGAATATGATGTAGCGAAGGCACTTGCTTTTATTGCCTAGTTTGCTATTACTTTTAGTGATGAGGATTTAACTCAGAAATCCATGATCCGGCATGTAAGCATGTTCATGAAAGGCACTGTTGCCCATTGGTGGCTTACAGAGAAGCTCTCACCGAATCCTGTAAGATCATGGGAAGAGTTCACAGAGAGGTTCTATGCCCAATTCTTGTCTCCCAATGCATTGAATGAGATAACAATGAAGTGGGATTGGGTGAAGCAAAATGAGGGGAAAACAGTGAATGCATATGTACAAAAGTTTTGGAAAGTGCTTTTGGAGGTGTCTCCATTTATGCATGTCACTGAGGCGGAAAGAAAGAGAAGGTTTCAATCGGGATTGCAACCCGTGTACAAAGCGGGACTACGAATGTATCCTGGTCACACCTTACACCGTGAGCTACCCGGCACAAGATCAATGCGATGATCTTCCGGTCGTACGGATGGCAACTCATTTGGTAGCGCATCAACAAAACAATCATTGTACTCTTGCAAGAATTTCAACCTATCATTACTAAGAGTATTTACATATACATTATTTTCCTCAACATGATCCCGTACAAAAATCAAGTACGCAAAAACACTCTTTTTCGTTACTTTCTTGATTTGTACATGAGATACAAGGGGAATGGTATTACCCTCTTCACCAACGTCACTCACATGCTCTCGGCCTATATGCATGAAGGTGGTCCTATTAATCCTGTAAGCCTTGCACAGATCAATGCGTGTATGCCAAGGCTTTTCAAGCAATACATCACAGCCATTCAAAGTCGCCACAAAATGTCGCCACAAGAAAATCCTCATGATCCACATAGCCTTGAATGTGTATACGCAACTTGCCAATAATAGGCATAACCTGCACTTTTCTACCAACAAAGACAGCCCCTGCTTTAATTTAAGGACCCATGTCCCCCACTTCATTATCCAACACAGCTGCCATCTGTGTAGATATGAAGTTCTCAGTTGCACAATTATCAAACATGAACAAAGCGGGCTGATCCTTAAGTTGTCCCCAAGCTTTACATACAACCCTGTCTTTGCTATCATGTGAAGTGTTGCCCTACACATCCGGAACCATATGCACATTGGGCTTTGATGCATTAGCATTATCACGCTTCTTCTTGTTTGGGCATGCATTTGCAATATGCTCAGTGCTACCATAAGTAAAGCATTTTCCCTTGCTCATATATTGCTTTTTTTGCTCTGGAGTGAGACTATAGTCTCTCACTTTGAAGGGACGCTTCTGGGTAGTGTTACTTTCAGCCTTTGGACCATTTTTATCTTGGTTTTGGTCCTCTTTAGGTGGGTGTCCATTATTTTGCAGGTTTTGGACAACCCTCACCTTGACTATATTTAATAGAATGATGGATCGCATATTCCGTGGGTACAGGAAATTTATAGGTGTCTTCTTTGATGACATCCTATACTTCTCGAAGACTGAAGAAGAGCATAGCCGCAGGATCCAACTTACGGATCTTGTAACTTAATAGATCATTTTGACGTTATTGAAGTAGGTAAAGTTGGTAAGAAAGCGATGGAATATTCGCGGCAGATAAATACTATCTACTGGATTTTGTCTTTTGTTTTCTTTCACTCTGTTTTACTCGTGCAAGATTACTCAAGCGATTCCCACCGACACCTATGATACTGATAATAAAGCTTTAAGCAAAAAGGACCTTTACTCCTTCTGGCTCATTTGGCTATTGTTTTTGACATGGTTATGTGGCATGTGATAGGTGGTAAGTATTGGTCATAAACCTAGCCTTAGGAATTAATACTAATTTATAAATGAGTGTATACACACTTCATTAAGTTTATGACAGCTAGAGTGGACAACTCACCATCTCTCTTTACATACAGTGGAGAGCCGGTGGAGTATGTTACCTCATATGTATACCTTGGGATCACTTTTGCTGGACCTCAATTCTCGATGCGGAAGGCGGCCGACGCTAGATCGATGAGGGGATATGTAGCCCTTGGCTCGCTAGAGAGGCATGCTCATAGATATAGTTTCAGGAGCCGAGGACGAAGCTTTGGCTATTTGATACTTTAGTTACACCTGCACTACTGTATGGTGCCCCCATCTGGGGTCCTAGCTTATACCACAGGAGGAGACAGAGGAGAGAGCCGGCCGAGACAGATACAGAGGAGGTATATGATGGGTGGAAGCCGATGGAGAGGCCCCTAGTGGCGATGATCTCATGCATGATTAGGAGTAAACCATCAGTGCCACATGAGATTGTGCGGGCAGAGATGGGGGCTGCACCGATAGTGACAGAGGCTCTATTCCAAATAGTGACATACTGGCATAGGCTATGGGAGCTTCCACTTGATAGATACCCTCGGCTAGCCCTAGAGTCCTCGAGACAGTTGACACTTGAGGGAGATACAGAGTGCTGGTATGCACAGGTAGGCACTTGGTTTGGCATGCATGGTATGCAGATGGAGGCACTCCCCTCCTTCTAGGACAGCATAGAGGCCCCATCATTTGCTCTCAGCCGCACAGAGCGGAACAAGGTTATTAGGAAGGACATTGTCAGACTGGATACTCAGAGGACATGGAGTTCACCTAGTCGTCCACCACTGGGGACGAAGATGGCCTTCTACAGAGCCTATGCCTGACAGAGGATGGGTTCATCATCCGTCCACGCTACATGGGCATACATCTATCCTTTGGGGTGAGATGTGCGATCAGCCAGATCCACACCTCGTCCCACCAGCTGAGAGTGGAGACTGCCAGATATGGGCCTAGGGCGGCCGCACTAGAGGATAGGATATGCCACCTCTGTCACACAAAGCCCGAGACAGAGGACCATTACATATGCCGATGCCCTGTATACTATGAGATTTGGGGGAGGTTCCACTGCCTCTTCCGAGCTAGGTTCGGACCACTTTCCAGGATCATGGACTTCCCGGATCAGAGATGCCTGGGACTTTTTCTTCTAGAGCTCCGTAGACACAGGGAGTCCTTAGTGTGATCCAGATCAGCTATACTTGCTCGAGGACCAACACAGAGAGCTCTTACCGACTTCTTCCATACCAGCACTCCGAGGGCCGATCCACCCATCATACCCAGACCACAGGCTAGTGTAGGAGCTCGGTCGAGAGGTGCGACACTTGACAGAGCCACTGAGTTATGCAGAGCTCGATGCCCGAGACCCCATGGCCCTCGCCCACACGGCGATGCTACCACAGGAAGATCCGGGCCATCATCTCTCATCATCGCAGAACATTCTTGCGTCCGCTTAGTTTTACCACCTTGAGAACCATGTCACAGCAGCCCATGAGGGATATATTAGGGTGATACGAGAGCTCTCTGCTCATGTACCTAGATCAAATTTTAAAGTTCTAGATTTTTGTTATCTTTCTTTATTACTATTTTGTACCCAGGATGATGTACCTCATGGATATGATGTAACCTTTTGGTCTCATAGGTCATTTTGGCCTTTTGAAGACATTAATACAACTTTCTTTCTCTCTAGAAGTAGGCGCCTCCTTCATAATGCCTTTTAGGTTGTATTTTCTGCACTTTGTTCTTCCCAACTCCATATCCAAGCTTGCTAGGGTGTTTCCCAAGCTTCCAGTGTTTCCGGGTGCTATTCACCCTCCTACACACTCCCAATGATTGAAATTCAGCAAAACAGCTCTGAGCTTTCTTTCTTGCTATAATTTTTGGTCTTTTTGTTGAAACCCTAATTTCAGTCTTCCTTTCTCAAGTTGAACCATAGGGGAAGCTTTCCCAAGGTTCCTTCATCTCTTGAAGATTTTTGTTGCGAAGAATTGCGACAAATCGAAGATTTCAACATTCGAAGCACTTCCATCGTGAGGACTTCCGCTATCATCGACTCTACTTGCAATTGGTAAGCTTTTATGCTTAAATATGGAAGCATGTAGCAAGAGGGAGTAACTGGATCCCAAGATCACATACCTTATGTAGTGCTCTCTTTCAGATTTTTGCTACCTTGTGTGCGGGAACAATAGAGAGTAGATGGTAGGGAACATGGGCACTTGAGAGGGTAGTGTGAGTTGTAAGTCTATACCGATAACCACTTTGTTTGCAATATTGTATTCATATGCATTGATATGGAAATCTGGTCAGAAATGGCCATGACACTATGTACTTGATTCTCCCAAGATCAATATACTTTATTTGAGGGAGGGGTCGGCCGTTCCGGCTCATTGTGCGTCTCTTGTCAATTCAGCAAATTACCTCTTTTATTGAGCATTTTGTGCATTACATCTTGGTGTATATAAGTGTATTGATTAGTATTGTGTTCAACCAAGTTAGATTGGTATCAGAGCATACGGTTCTCTTTCACTTCTATAGTGAAAGACGATCACCGTGAAAACTAGCTATCTCTACATTAGAACACTATGGACAGCGATACAGTGAATGTTGCAGATGCTAACACGAGGCGGGGACAATGAAATGCATGCCTCCAATGCTTTACAGGATGAGCAGACTTATGTGTTGCACAGTAGGGAAGATGAATATGTGGGACAGCCGTCCCGTTTTGCAAAGAGAAAATGCAGGAAGAAGAGTCCATAGTCTTAAGGGCTGAAGTTACTAGTATGCAGGCTCTTCTCCATGCAGAACAAGAACAATTGAAGCTCTACTGCTACCGCGAGGATCCATTGGTACATGACCGTTTGAAAGCCAAGAAAGTTGAATCTTATATGGATCATGCAATGGCAATGATTGCTCAAGAGTTGCACATGCAACCGAGGGATGCAACACGTGCATACTTGGCTTGTACCGAGGATGCCTATGCAGAAACGGCAACCATCCCACATGTCTTGGAATCCCCACAGGTGCCTGAAGAAGAACTTATGTCTAAGAGGATGAATCTCCATGCTATGGGAGAGGAACCATTGGCGACTTCATGCCATATAAGAGTATATGTAGCCCATGAAGGATGCAATGTTTATGGAACTGGTCAAAACGTATGTCAAATGCCATTGCCGGTTGAAAATGTACATGCGTAACACATGCAAGGTTGCAATTTTCCAGTTGGTATAGGTATTCCGCGTATCTCTCATTCCACTCATGCCTTCGAGTGTTCTCGTGAGGGAAAAGCTATGGTTGAAAATGCACCAATGCATGTTGAGGGCCCAGCCATGCCTCATGCTTACAGGGCACATGTATCTATGCCTTATGCATCACCTTTTTCTCCTAAAATGATGCCATTCACAGGGGCTGTTCCGATGGACAAACATGCGGGAAACATGTTGAGATGCAGGCACATACATCAAAGTCTCATGACTTCAAAGCTGGAGACAAATCTGTGAAGTTTAACACATATCATGGGGAATATGATGTATCAAAGGCACTTGCTTTTATTGCCCAGTTTGATATTGCTTTCAGTGATGAGGATTTCACTCAAAAATCCATGATTCGGCATGTAAGTATGTTCATGAAAGGCATTGCTGCCCATTGGTGGCTCATGGAGAAGCTCGCACCGAATCTTGTTAGATCATGAGAAAGAGTTCAAGGAGAGGTTCTATGCCCAATTCTTGCCTCCCAATGCATTGAATGAGATAACAATGAAATGGGATTGGGTGAAGCAAAATTAGAGGGAAACAGTGAATGCATATGTACAAAAGTTTTGGAAAGTGCTTTTGGAGGTGTCTCCATTTATGCATGTCACCGAGGCAAAAAGAAAGAGAAGGTTTCAATTGGGATTGCAACCCGTGTACAAGGCGGGAGTACAAATGTATCCTGGTCGTCACACCTTACACCAACTAATCGCAGCCGCCACTACCACTGAGCAATTGGAACTCTAATTGAGTCGATCCAACAAAGCTAAATCCTCATTTCAAGGCAAAGAGAGGGCTGTCCAAAACCTGCAAAATAATGGACAGCCACCTAATAAGGCCCAAAACCAAGATAAAAATGGTCCGAAGGCTGAAAATAACTCTACCAAGAAGCGTCCCTTCAAAATGGTCTCACTCTTGAGCAGAAAAAGCAATATATGAGCGAGGGGAAATGCTTTACTTTTGTTAGCATCGAGCATATTGCAAATGCATGCCCAAACAAGAAGAACTGTGATAATGCAAATGCATCAAAGCCCAATGTACATATGGTTCCGGATGTGCAAGGCAACGGTTTATACGATAGCAAAGACAGGGTTGTATGTAAAGCTTGGAGACAACTTAAGGATCAGCCCGCTTTGTTCATGTTTGATGATTGTGCAACTGAGAACTTCATATCTACACAGATGGCAGCTGCTTTGGGTATTGAAGTGGAGGTCCTCAAATTGAAGCAGGGGATGCCTTTGTTGGTAGAGAAGTGCAAGTTATGCCTATTATTGGCAAGTTGCGCGTACACATTCAAGGCTATGTGGATCATGAGGACTTTCTTGTGGCACCTTTGAATGGCTGTGATGTATTGCTTGGAAAGCCTTGGCATACACGCATTGATCCGTGCAAGGCTTACAAGACCAACAAGATCACCTTCATGCATAAAGGCCGAGAGCATGTAATTGATGCTAGTGAAGAGCGTGATATCATTTCCCTTGTATCTCATGTACAAATTAAGAAAGTAATGAAAAAGAGTGTTTTTACGAACTTGATTTTCGTATGGGATCATGTTGAGAAAGATAATGTGCATGTAAACACTCTTAGTAATGATAGGTTGAAATTCTTGCAAGAGTACAATGATTGTTTTGTTGATGAGTTACCAAATGAGTTGGCACCCATACGTCCAGAAGATGATTGCATTGATCTTGTGCTCGGTAGCTCACCACGTAACAGGCTAGCCTATCATGTAAGTGCATCCCAAAAAGAGGAGATCATGAAGCAGGTAAATGAGCTTCTTGAGAAGGGTTTGGTTCAGCCAAGCTCATCTCCATATTGTTCACCTGTTCTCTTGGTTCAAAAGAAGGATGGATCCTTTTGTATGTGTGTGGATTATAGAGCTTTGAATAAGCTGACCATCAAGAATTGGTTTCTGATTCCATGCATAGACGACATCCTTGACAAGTTGGATGGATCGGCATGCTTTATCTCAAGAGTGGGTATTATCAAGTGCGTGTAGTGCCTGAGGATGTACATAAAATTGCTTTCTAGACAGCATTTGGGCTTTATGAGTATCTTGTTATGCCTTTTGGTCTCACAAATGGCCCGGTTACATTCAATAGAATGATGGATAACATATTCTTGGGTACATGAAATTTACAGGTGTCTTCTTTGATGACATCAACGAAGACTCCTAGTCTTCTCGAAGACCGAAGAAGAGCATAGAGCTCATTTGGCTATTGTTTTTGTAGAACTCCGTAAGCATAAACTCTTCATAAATGCAAAGAAGAGTGAGTTTTTCTGTCAGAGATACATTATCTTGGGCATATTGTGTCGAAAGATGGAGTGCGGATGGATCTTGCAAAGATTGATGCAATTTGGAATTGGCCCGAATTGAGTTCAGTGCATGAGATCCGTAGTTTTCTTGGATTATGCTCTTATTACCGGAGGTTCATTTGGCACGTTGCATGGGTTGCTTCTCATTTGCATGATTTGACAAAGAAGAAGGCTACATTCAAATGAACCAATGTAGACAGGGATGCATTCCTCAAATTGAAACATGCAACTACTCATGGTCCAGTGTTGATCATTCTGGATTTGCAGAAGCCTTTTAGTGTGGAATGTGATGCATCTGAAAATTACATAGTAGCTGTCCTAAATCAAGAGGGACATGCCGTGGCATATGAGAGACGTAGATTGCATGATGCAGAGCTCTCTCTTGGCATTTATGAGAGAGCGCTTGGTTGTAATTCATGCACTTACTATATGGAAACATTACCTTCTTGGGGCTGATTTCATTGTGAAAGCAGATCACCAGAGTTTGAGGTATTTTCTTACCCAAACTAAATTGTCAGAGAACCATATGAGGAGGGCCAATTTTCTCTCTATGTTTCATTTTCAGATCTTACACACCCCAGGAATGATGAACGTAGTGGTAGATGCATTGTCACGAAAGCCTTATAGAGCAGCTATTTCGGTTGCCTCTCATGGAGACTTGTTTGCCATGCATGATTTGTATCATGCGGATGTTGATTTTGCCACAATTTGGGCTGATTTGATGGCTGGTCATGCACATGTCTCATATGTGATTAAAGAGAGTTATCTTATGAAAGATAATTGCCTATGTGTGGTGTCTGACATGAGCCAAAAGGTTTTGGATGAGTACCATGCTCCTCTATATGTTGGTCATAGAGGCATAATGCCTACTACGCACATGATTGAGCGGTATTTCTTTTGGCCAGGTATGCAGAAGGACATAGAGGCACATGTACATGCATGTATCACCTGTCAAAAGATGAAATTTGATAGGCAAAAGTCACTAGGTTTGCTTCAGCCATTGCCGATTCCCATGCAGCCATGGGAAAGTATTACAATGGATTTCATTATAGACTTTCCACGGACCCAACAGGGTAATGATGCAATTTGGATAATTGTTGAGAGGTTTAGTAAGCAAGTTGATTTCTTGCCGGTCAAAAAGACCATCAAAGCTGAGCATACGGTTAAAATATATCTTGCACAAGTGTTCAAGTATCATGGAATGCCAAAGTCAATTGTGGGGGATAGAGATCCCAGGACTATAAGTCTTTTTCAGCGGGCCTTATTTCATAACATGGGCACCAAATTAGACTTCTCATCAGCTTATCACTCTCAAACGGATGGGCAAAGTGAGGCTGCAAATTCAGCCGTGTTGGATCTCTTGAAATGTTTTGTGGCGGATCAGAAGTCTTCTTGGGAGAAGTACTTACCGCTTGTGGAATTTGCATACAACAACACGGTGCATGCATCTACAGGAAAGGCCTCATTTGAGATTGTTTATGGTATGGTAAAGTGGTTTTGCCACCCATCCTTCGCACAAAGGATAAGATATTTCTAGCTGATGAGTATGTAAGAGACTTGGATATTACTTTTGCTCAGGTGCGGACAACCATTGCAAGGCGGGGTCAACCACTCCAGAGGAATGGCAGAGTCGATGTCGAGGTTTCCTAGTCAAGCCTCTCTCCTTAGCCATTGGGGGGAGCTGTGTGAATGTAAGCAAGTCTCCAAGGGACCGAGCAGGGCCTGTGCTCAAAGCTTTGCAAGATACATGAGGCCGTGCCCCTAGCATGTGGCCAACTAGGTAAACGGATTAGGGGATTCCAAATCAAGGGCTGTCAGAGTTGCTTCTTAGAGGCGATTGGAACAGACTACTGGAGGGCTGGCCTGAGGTGATCCCAAGCTTGTAATAGATTGGTCGCAAATCTGTCCCTCAAAAGTTGGGCTAAAGCCATAGGCCTGCATCTCCGTGAAGATCCATCTAGTACTCTGGGCTCCCAGACTCGGTGTACCACGGATATCCTAGCTAGGAGGAAATCCTTCTGTGGCTTGCCGCCTAGAAGAAGTCCTCTAACAATCAGCTTGCCCAGAAGGGCACGGCTCTAAATGGCGGGGTTGATGATGCCTAGCCCCCTTGTGTGGCATGGCTGTATGATCACTCTCTAGGCCACCTCAGTGGGCCTGCTGTTGTTGCCAGCCCACAAAAATTTGTGGATAAATTGCTGAACCTGACCAATGCAAGCTCGTGGAGAAGGCCCAGCAAGAAGTAATGTACCACATGGTGGCAAGAAGAACGAGGTTCGCGACCACCACTTGGCCGGCTAAGGAAAGCCTCGTTAAACTCCAATATAGAAGCTTCTTTCGAATGCTCAGAGGAAGTGCGGTTAACTATTGCTCTGGGGAGATATCGATGCCCACCTGGCATCCAAGATAACGGACTGGAGTGCCCCTCGGGGTCCATTGGAAAGCCTCAATTGGGCGCCACGTCGGGGCGGGCAGAGAGCCAACCCAAAATCCACACAACTTGTGCGAGGTTATCTATTCTCTTGATGCACGACAGAAGATCTCTATTGCTTCTGCAAATCTCTGAAGATTCCCCATGTCTCCTGATAAGTATGCGGCTGTGTCGTCTGTGAACTAGTCTAGCAGCTCCTTCTGTGCACGCATGGGGAGACACTTGAGCTCCAAAGCCTATTTCTGTGTCCAAGAAACCGTCTCGAGTGCGTGGACCATGCTACGAACACTTGGTCCTCTATATTGGATAATCCCCCATTCCCAAAGCTTGTACATTCTTGATGTTTTGGGCATCCGAAGCCCATCCACACACTTGAATTTTTGAGATGCCCAAAATGGTGACAGCTATGATAAGTGCTCATAATGGTTCTTTGACATAATTATGTCCTACGGCCCACTGGATTGGTGCGCGCCTGACGGCACCGCTCTTACCTGGAAGTCTGACTGAGATTCTGCCTCAAACTCGCGGCCCGCCACTCTCCTGTACACCATGTACACCAGGATCTTCACGGAGCTGTTGGAAGGTCATGGTTTGGTTGTCTACATACCACATGCATAGTGCCAGCGATAATGAGATCATACATAAATAATAGAAGACTAGGGCCATTATCATCCCTCCTCCACCGATTTTCGTGGCTTGGAAGGGAATAGAGTGGTGGAGGTTAAGCATGCAGTAGCGTGAACACTACTGGGATGGGTGACCTCCCGGGAAGTGGCCTCCAATTTCCAACATGGTATGCTTCTTGACTTGCCAATTCCTCTCGGTGGAGCTGAACAAAGGCCGAATGTGTGTGACTTAGAAGGCTACGTCATGTTGGTATGCCCGGAGTTATCACTAGCAGGCGGGCATATGCTTGAATAGCCGGGTGACATCTTTGTGAGAGCAGGCAAACTTGTGAGACAAGTGTCGTTAGAGCCTCTTGGTACCCTACGTCTTGGCCATCGAGGGAGGGTGTTGGAAGGTCATGGCCCGGCCATCTACATACCACATGCATAGTGCTAGGGATAATGAGATCATACATAAATAATAGAAGACTAGGGCCATTATCATCCCTCCCCCACCAATTTTCATGGCTTGGAAGGGAGTGGAGTGGTGGAGGTTAAGCATGCAGGGAACACTACTGGGATGGGTGACCTCCTGGGAAGTGCCCCCCAATTTCCAACACGGAGCTTGGTGCTCTGAATCCTGGGGGTCGAGATCCCCCCCTCCTCCCTGAAGAGGAGTTGTGCTCGGAACGGGGAAGGGGGGAGGGGAGCACTAGTGGCGCTCTCATGGACTGACAGCGCGGACACAAGCTCTAGCAAGGTTTCCCATCTGGCAGCAAATGAAGAACTCTCCGGTGAGGCCAAAGTACCCAACTCTTTGCAAAATAGGAGCTCGACGGGGGCATGGAAGTCTCTAGAGAGGCTATGCAGATGCGAAGAGAAGGAATCCTTGCCGTTCGAGCTAGAACCGTAGCGGCGGTGTGTGTGGGGGGGGATTCTATCCATAACTCCACCTATCACAATGAGAAGGGAAAGATACTCCTTCTTGAGTCTAGGAAAACAAACTGCAACGGGAAAGCCTGATACGCCTACCAAGGGGTCAGATGCTGAGTCTAAGTCGTGCTGCCACCTTGCAAAGAAGGCTTGGGACGTATGTAGTGCCATGGGGTTGGAGGCGAATCAAACTCGATGTGGTAGTATCCAGGCCCGAGAAGATGTATATTAGTGAGGTTTCTAGGCTCACCGATGAGGCTAGCTTGCAAAAGATCCCTGAGCTGTCCACGCACTGTACGGCTACCAACTAGCTTACAGACCAATGTGGAGGCCTCAAGGGAGGCAACTTTCACTGCGAGGAGCTGGAGGTCCGTTTGAGAAAAGGACGGGTAGGGAGGAGCGACCCTAGTCGGGGTTGTCGGAGCGTCTCCCATGGAGTCCTCTAGAGGAAAAGACCAGAGGCGGGGACACTGTGCCACAAAAGGAAACAAGCCCTTGCCTTAACCGGGGGTGTGCGAACCGGGCAGCAGGAGACGGTGTGGGAGCTGTGAATCGCGAGGAAGAGATGAAAGGAGAGGCCAGGGCGGGGGCAGTGGGGGGTCAAGGTGTGAAAGAAAGGAAGAGGCGGCGGAAAGAGGGGGGCGGGCAAGGGAAGGAGGAGGCAGAAGGAAGAAACGACAGGAGGGAGCAAGCGACGATGCAAGGAGGGGGCCCCGGGGGGGGGTGAAGGAAGCGCAGGCGGCGCTGATGGAGGTGAATGGCGAGGGCCAGGCGGCAGTGGGGGATGGATGGCAAAAGCAGGAGGTGGTGGGCCAAGGGAAGGAGGCAGTGGCAGAAGGAAAAAACGAGGGGGGAGGAGCAAGTGACGACGCGGGATATGGGGGGGGGTGGGGGATGAAGGAAGCACAGAAGGGGGGGGGTGCAGAAAGAGCGCAGGGGGTGTTTTCAGAGGCGGATGGCGAGGGCCAGGTGGCAGTGGGGATGGAGGCGAAAGCAGGAGGGGGGCGCAGGCTGCAGCAAGGGGATGGGGGGAGGGGGCGCACGAACGTAGGCAGAGGGGTTGGGGTCTCCAGCACAAGCATTTGAACCAAATATGCTTTGAACTTTCTATGTTTTAAGGTTGCAAATTCATGAATCATTATTATTTTTTGGTCATCTATATGTGTACAATGGTCTCTAAATGCTCGAAATATGATCAGTAGTTGGATTTTTCAAACCTATGGTTTTTATTATTATTTCGGGACAATGTTTCTAGGTAATATTTCAAAAATCTTAAACTTTAGAACAACCACCTAACCAGAATCCTTAGCTAAAAACCTGCCACATTGTAAGACCTTTCTAAAGTGAATCATGTTTGTAATCCATTTTTAAATTAGTTGTTATGAATTCTTTTCAGGAAGGAGATGAGCAATTATTTTTTAGATTCTGCCACGGTGGAAAGGATTCAGCTGCAATTTGATCTGTTTGATGCAGAAGCACAAGCATTACTAGAGAAGGGTCTTGCCATTCCTGCGTATGCCCTTTCCTTTCAACCAGTTTCAGATTCCATGTCTTCTCCTTGGTGTGAGGGTTTGTTCTGCTGGGTTTTTGAGCTTGTCATGATAGTAGCCAGTCAGTGGGGGCACGAATCGAAGCCATTGAAGTGGGACTCTCTTTGCAGCAGAAAATGCCTCAGTTCTTGACATTCTGTGAGAATAGATTCAACGGCAACTGATCCGTCGGGTTGTGGGAATTGATTGAAGGGCCGCGGAGTTGTCAGACTGCACTGGTTTCCCCCACTTTATCCTGCTGACTTACCCCATCCTATTAACCGTGACGTCCAAGAATGAACATGAGTGAGCAATTTCTCCCTCAGAAATGGGTTGCTGCCGATGTGGCTCCCAATTTCGTAAGGAGGAACTGCTTCCTCATGTCTGTTCCCTACTCCATAAAACCTTCCTCTTCCTCTGCACTCTTTCTGTCCATATTGTTGGTTGTTGTGCTGATTAACGTTTCGACATTAGATGTGTGTTCTTATGCTGCAATTCACTGAATATTGAGTTCAATTATGTATGTTTTGCAGATATGATCATGTTCTAAAGGCATCTCATGCCTTCAACATATTAGATGCTAGGGGTGCCGTTGGTGTGACAGAAAGAGCAAGATTTTTTGGACGTATGCGCAGGTCATTGTCTTGTTTTCCATTTCAATGGCAAGCTGGCACACGAGTGTGTACAGTTGTGGCTTAAGATGAGCGGAGCTTAATGGGAAGATGAAAGGTGTTGATGGGATGTTTGAAATGATCTAGGTAGACTGTTTTTGCAGCAGATGGAATTAGCCAGCCTTTTCTGGTTTGCAGGCTGGCACGCGAGTGTGCACAGTTGTGGGTTAAGACAAGAGAGAACCTTAATCACCCTTTGGGCATATGGACAGCAACACCCTCCATTGAGCACCCACATGAAACTGCTCAAGCAGCAACTGCAAAGGTCACTTTCTAATTCCATTTCTGTTTTCTGGTGTGCTCTTGTTCTCATTCAATAAGTGGGTTTAAACAAATAAAATGCCAATTCATGCATGGTTGCATGTAGGTGTGCACACTCCTTTTATTTTGGCACATGCGGGTGGTTGCCAGCACCTAATGGCATGTTTTCGTGATGTATGCACATTCCTACATACATATAAATGCAGGAACATGCATGGATGTGCACTTACATAGCAGGCATAAATGCGTAAGAGTACAAGCACATATTTACGAACTTGCTGGCGTGAGTGAAGACATGCTTTTATACATATGTACATACATACACAAAATTTTATATCAATGAATGTACATTCATACTCATACGAGTTCTTTATGAAATTTGTGGTACTCTATTTGTGTTTTGAAGATCCATTAACTGGTGTACAGATCTCTACTGTACGTACTTTCGTGCTCGAAATTGGCTCTGAGGAGCTGCCTTCACAGGATGTTTCAAGTGCCATTGGACAGGCATGTAAAAGGCTTCCTTTTTGACAAATTTTGACAGCTTTGCATAGGACGGCCTACAACTCATTCAAAGTTGCATTGTGTTTATTGTGCAGTTGGAGGAAGCTATCCAGGCATGCTTAAAATCCCGAAGACTTAAACATGGACGTGTCTCTGTATTTGGGACTCCAAGGCGGATAGCAGTAATGTTCAGAGCAGAAGATGTCCTGAAATAAGATCACCTATTCTGACAAACTGTTAAACTTGACATTTTTTGTCTATACATCAGGTGAATGTAGAGAATCTAGCCCCTATGCAAGATGAAATGGAGAAAGATATCAGAGGACCCCCTTGCAAGGCTGCATTCAACAGTGAAGGTCAACCCACAAAGGTAATGAGGCTTGGGTTCATCTCAGAATTCTAAGAGCACTTTATGCATGCTGTCATTCAAGTCTGAGTTCATTGAAGTTGTAGGCTGTATAGCTGCAAGGTATGCCATGGCCCATGAAGGTGTGGCACTCCCAGTCCCTCATCCACGCTGTCTGGTTTTCACCCGCTACCAGCCTGCCCTGCTCACCTACCAGTTCTTTTGGATTGTGGAATCAGTATTCCCCCTCCTAGCAATTGTTGAGATTAATGCTTTTGTTGTTAATTTTCCTTTGCACAGGCGCTGGAGGGGTTTTGTAGGAAGAATGGTGTAGCAAAAGAGTGCATATTCATTCGCACTGAAGGCATGTATCTTGCAATGTCTGGCTTTGCCTTTGTATGTTAGAGCGTCAAGCTGCATTTTGAAAGCTCAACTTAACTGGTTTTTGTTGACTAGGCAAAGTAGAATATGTTTACGCAACTGTGAAGGAGCAAAGTAAGCACACTCTAGAGGTAGGAGACTCCTTCTGGCTTAGTTCTTCTCTTTCTAATAAAGATGTTTATTTTCAACTTGGTGTCAGCTGAGGGACTTTACAGACATAACCCTGGCCCGTGAAAAAGTGGAGAGCTCACTGCCCAGCCCTCAAGGGTGGGGGATCTCCCTCGTCCAACCTCTACCTGTGAAAAGGGAAGATTTCACCCACCTATCCCTCATGGGTGGGGATTCCCTTCGTCCAATCCCTAGGCGTTCCAACGGTGGGAGGAGGAGATGTCTGTAACAACCCTAAGTCCACTGGGTTGGCATGTATTGGGCTAAACAATGACCCAACATAATCTGTAGGTTTTGTCAGAAGATCTACCTGGCATTCTTGGAGGGATTTCATTTCCGAAGACTATGCGGTGGAACTCGCAGGTGTGTGAATTATACAATCTCATGTGGGGTCTGTTCTTGGAGCTCATGACGTACACGAGACAGTTCCTTAGCAAATGGTGTAAAACATGTAAATTTTTTTGTTGTTTTTTTCAGGTGTCTGTTCTTGAAACTCATTATATACCCAAGACAGTTCTTTAGAAACTGGGGTAAAACATGTAAATTTGACTGTTGGTGTTTCTTTCAGGTGTCATACAGTAGACCTATAAGGTGGCTTTTGGCTCTATATGGTGATGCAGTCGTGCCGTTTTCTTTTGCTGAGGTTCCTAGGTGAGTCATTTCAGGCCACATCTCAACTTCTTTTCAAAATGTTGCTTCTAGACCTAGAACCGTGGACTTTTGCAAGGTATTCATTTGGATCATGAGTTGTTGAGATAGTAAGATGCACACCTAAGTTCGGTGCAAGAGTGTGTTCAGTTTGTCTGAAAACAAATAGTTTGCAACATCAGTGGGGTAAGACTGAAGCTGCCACATGACTGATTTTGATGACAGTGGGCATTCGACTCGTACCTTGAGAAGCTCTCCTTCTCCAGTTGTAGAGGTGAAGTTCCTTTTTCTCCAATTGTTTCTCTCTTTTCTTTTGTGGGTGGAGTTTGGAGGAGGGGGTTATCATTGTATGCTTTGTTTTCTTTTTTGTGTGTGAAAAAGCATATTCTATTTTTGTTTTTGGTGGGGAGGGGGGGGGGGGGGGGAAGGGGGGTGTTGTCATATCATGCGTTGCTTTAAGTTACAATCTTAAAAAGAAGTTTTTTGGCAGTGTGGGCTGCCTAATAATGGTTTGCAGCAATCTAGATTTTTATGATATTCTCTCTTAAGAAACAAACTGTGGAAGAACTACAGAATGTTCTCCTACGAGCATGAAGAATGTTTCTAGGGTTAGAATCCACCTAATAACACATTTGTTCTTGAGAAACGAACTGTGGAAGACCTACAGAATGTTCTCCTACAAGCATGAAGAACGTTTCTAGGGTTAGAATCCACCTTATAACACATTTGTTCTCAAAACCTCTTGGATGCATCCAGAGTTACATAGAAAAATCTTTTTTGGAGATTAAATCTGCTTGAAATGTTTAAAGCAAAAATGATAGAAAAATTAAGTTTGAAACCTGGCAAATTCGGTGTCATCAATTCCTTTTAAGGATCCAGCTTTTGGATCTTTGATTGAAAACTTGCAAATTCGGTGTCATCAATTCCTTTTAAGGATCCAACTTTTGGATCTTTGATTGAAAACTTGCAAATAATTAAAATCTTTGAGGAATGTGTATTTGGGGCCCTTGTGGCTTTGTGTGTGGACACCCACAGTTGTACTGAGTGTTTGTTAAAGGAACCGATGGCAGAGAGTCCACCCTGTTAGTGCCAGCCTAAAGACTACACATAGTTGGAACCCTCCTTGAGTAAAGATAATTTGCTTCGGATCTGGCATCATGATTTTGATTCAATCTGGCTAGTGGCTCACCTCCCAGTCATACCGCCGAGCCTAAGGTCTAGATTGCTCCGAGTCAACCTTGCCATGGAAGTAGGCCGTGGCATCCCATACCATCAAGATATACCCACTCTTGGTGTAGAGGTTCTGCGCTCCTGGCAGATGTCTACGGTCTCTGCATGTGGATAGTTTCCATCCTTCCTCACAACTGAGCCCTAGGTAATCTTTTATAGCGTAGACTTTACTATTATTAACATGTAGCCCTATACTTATGCTTTTTACCTTTTTTCAGCCCTTGTAAACCCGACCCAAGGCTATTTAGACCTCATCATTGCTAGCCCTAGCCTCTTGACCAATGCTCCTATGAGCCCCCAGGCCTAGCTAATCTCTAACTACATACCTTGGTTAGCTTGTAACCCTAATCCTCAGCCTACCTGATCTTGGTTAGCCCATCCCCTTAACCTTAGGTCATCCAACTCGGTGTCAATACTGGAGTCCAGTTAGGCATGTAACATTATCTCCCTCCTCAATTAGGTTCATGTACGTGAGTTGGAGGAGCCCCCTCGTCCCTGTGTGCTGCACAACAACGCCCCCCCCGCCCCCCCCCGCCCCCCCCCCCCCCCCTCGGCGGTCCGCCCTGCGCGCGCCTTTCTTGGTGTTGAGCAATTTCTTGGAGAAGGTTTTGATCCCCAGGAGTACTCCATGGCAGCTGCTCCGACAACCCCGACGGAGGCTGCCCCTCCTTGCCCATCTTTTTCCGAAGTGGACCTCCAGCTCCCCACATTTCCAGTCGCCTCCCTAGAGGCCCCCACCTTGGTTTGCAAGGGTAGCCGCCCGGCGCGCGGACAACTCAGGGATCTTCTGTTGGCTGGCCTCTTCGACAAGCTGGGAAAGATTCCTCTTGGGCGTGGATACTACCAGCTGGAGTGCGATTCACATGCAGCATTAGATTGAGTCATGCAGTTCACCTCCGTTGCACTACGAACGGCCCAGGCCTTCGTTGCGAGGTAGCAGCACGGCTTCTACCGAGCATTTGACCCCTAGCAGGTATATCCATCTTGGTCTCAGGAAGGAGTGCCTTCCCCTACTCCTAGTGATTGGTAGAGTTATCATGGATTCCCTCCCCCCCCCCCAAAAAAAATTAAAAAAAAAATAAAATAAAATAAATAAATAAATAAAAATCCAACCGCCGCTTAGGTTCTAGCTCAGACGGCACCAAGTCCCTCCCTTCGCATATGCATCGCCTCTTTGGAGTCTATTCCCATTTCGTTTCTCTTCCGTGCCTCTGAAGAGATCCCATTGTGCAGAGAATTGAGTACTATGGCCTCCTTGGACATTGCTTCATTTTCCGTTTGATGGGGCATCTTGCTAGAGCGTGCCCCCTTCACAAATCTAGGTGCAAGGGACTCCTCCCAAGGACCACCTAACACACATGCGTAAACAAGATTAGAGAAACCAAATAAAAGGGGTGCAGGCTAGCTCACCACCCACGTCTGCAAACCTTCTTGAGGTAGAGGCTAAGGTTCCACTCTAACGAGTCCATGTGAGTCAGCCCTGACGTCCCATAGTACAAATGCTTGGCCACAGGGGCCCTCGGCAAGACTACCCATGATCTGCTACGTCCATGACAGGAGTAAGCCTCTTGGTCCAGGTCAAGACCATAATAACCCAAGACTCAGTTTTATAGAGCTTATTGCTGCTATAAATAATAGTCCAGTTAAAAATAGCCAATAACCTTGGATTTATTAAATCTGAACCTTGGCCAATAACTCCACCCGCTTTCCCTTTGAGGTTTCTCACAGACATTCTTTTACGTCTGGCCGGCCATTGTCTCCTCATAAATCCTAGCATACTGGATGGAATCCTCCAGAGTCTTGCTATGATTGTTCTTTACCTGGAGTTTGTGTTTCTGTGCCAACCCACGGATAAAAAAACCCACACAATGTTGTGGCATCCATATGTGCCGCTCAAGACTGCAACTGTATGAATATGTGTAAGTAAGTGTCGAAAGACAGGTTTCTCATGTCCAGGTCCGTAAACTTGGCCACAATATAGAACTCATCCTCCACCTAGAGGAACTCATTGTGAAACACTACGTCAAACTTTGCCTTAAGTACTCGGTTTATTTGAGAGTTCTCTCCACCATGTCAAGGCTTTCCCCTTCATGAGTTCCCAAAAACCCCTAACCATCTGAACTTTCCGAGCTTCTAGGAACACATGAAAGTTGAAGTGTACGTTCCAGTGGTTGAGCCAAGAGTCAACCACCTCCTTGGTCCTCTCCTTTTTCTCACCTGCAAAACCCTCAGGTGCAAACGAATGAGCTATTGCTGCTAGTCCCGCAAGAGCTGCTGCACCAATCACTGTTGATGGCGTACAACCATCTAATCCCACAAAAGCTGGATCTCTTCTCGAAACTCGGCCCAGAATTGTGCCATTTGCTCCTGGATGTAAGTTCTCTCAACCCCCTCGACCACCTTCTGCTGCACCTCGAGGTGTTCCTCGGACCCTTGAGGACGAATTTCCTCGTGGTCGGAAACCTCATTAACAAAGTGGAGTCCTGTTGCCATGGTAAAGGGAGAAATAGAAAGAACGAAACCTCTGTTGCTGCAAGATACCTATGCGACTGATTCTTTAGAAAAGCCGGTTAAAAAATAGACGTTTCACACGCAAAACTGGAGAAAACCAGCATTTCTCACTAAGATAGCAGGCTTGAACTTTGCAATAGTGTTGCTTTGAGTCGTTGCGTTTTCCCCCCGTGTTGCTGCGTGAAATTTTGCCAGGCCTCCACCTTGCCCCAACCTGGCCCCCAGTTACCCCCTCCTTGCCTTTCCTCCCTGCGCTGCTGTGCCCCCTGCAAAACAAACACAACCACCCCCCCCTCTTTCCTTTTCCCTCTCTCTTGCCCTCTTGCCCTCTCCTCTCCTCCATAGCCCTCCCTCCCTCCACCTTGCCCCAACCTGGCCCCCACTTACCCCCTCCTTGCCTTTCCTCCCTGCGCTGCTGTGCCCCCTGCAAAACAAACACAACACCCCCCCCCCCCCCCTCTTTCCTTTTCCCTCTCTCTTGTCCTCTCCTCTCTCCTCCATAGCCCTCCCTCCCTCCAGCCCGTTTTCTGTCTGTTTTTTGCCCCCTGCCGCCCCGCCCCCACCCCCCCCCTCCTCTTTTTGCGTCTGCGTTCTCTTCTGCCCCCTAGGTCATCCAGACTTTCCTTCGCTGCCGTGTCCCCGCCGTCGATTTTTCAACATCAGCAAGGGTTCTTCATTTTTTGGGCTCAGCGGTCTCTATTTCTGGGCTTCTCCCCCTGGACTCAATGGCAGCCGCACCATCATCCCCGGCCAAGATTGCCTGTCGAGCCCCTCATTTTCTGAAGAGGATTTTTAGCTTCTCGCTTGGACTGTCGCCTTTTTGGAGGCTTCCACACTGGTGTGAAAGATTGTGGGTAGCTGCCTTGCATGCAGTCAGCTTCAGGACATGTTCTTGGCCAGCCTCATTGGTGCACTCAGAAAGATCTCAGACATTCACATTTTAGGTCATGGCTACTATTGGGTTCAACTCGACTCCTGAGTTGCTGCGGACCATGTTGCGCGCAGCCCAGGCGTTTTTTTTTGCATGATGGCACTATGGCTGCGAGTCTGTGTCCGATCCTCTGGCAGGAGTAGGGGGCTTTCAGGTCACAGTCTGTTTTCCAGGTTTCAGAAAGGAGTACCTCCCCTTGCTCTCAGTGATTGGCAGGGGGAATGGCAGAGTGATGGAATCCCCTGTGAGACAGCCGCCTCGATGCTTGCGTGGGCAGCTGGGATTCCCTCGCTCCTCATCCACATAGCCTCGCTGGAGTCTGTTCGTCATGTCTTATCTATACTGAGCGTCTGCGGGGACCTCATTCATTAGAGGGTGGAGTATTCTGGTTTCCCAGGTCAGTGTTTCATATCTATACTGAGCCTCTGCAGGGACCTCATTCATTAGAGGGTGGAGTATTCTGATCTCCCAGGCCAGTGTTTCATCTGTCGCGAGATGGGACACATCGCGTGAGCCTGCCCCAAAAGGCAGTCTAATAGACCCTCGGCTACGGATCCTCCCCCTCCCAGCAGCATCCCGCCGCCTCCTAACAGAGGAGAGGGCTCATCACGACAGACTACAGTAGATCCCAGAGCATCATCAGAACCTCTCTCCTGCTGCCATCAGCGTCTCTCCTCCTAGCAGAGGAGAGCGCTCATCACGCGACAGATGATCCCAGAGCATTATCAGAACCCCTCTCCCGCTGCCACCGACGGAGGAGAGTGGTAGATCACCGGTTGCAGGCGGAACTGGCACTGGCACCACCATTGGCAGAACAGCTTCACCATGCCTGTCCTGCAGAGGGCCCCTAGGAGCCTACGGTTTGCTTAGAGAACCGTTTCGAGCATTTATTTCAGGACCCCATTGGAGAGAGCTGTTGGAAATAAGTGCACACTAGGTGTACTCTTTTCCTAGTCTAGTATAAACTTTTGTCTTGAGTCTTGTGTGTCTGCCATGTGGCATCTTATTTGTCCCACATATCAGCGTGGCTACTATCTCTTGTACTACACACCTATATATTGTGGGTGTCACATCATAAGAAGTATCTAGCTTGTGTCTTGTCTACACTCATCTCAAGGTAACTCTTTGTCCCTCAATCTTGTTCTTATTTCACTTCTAGTTTTCTAGTTTCTAGCTCTTGTTTCCATATTTCTACATGGTATCAGAGCCCTGCGCCTGGAGCTCCTCCCACTTTCATCACTATCAGGCACATTAAGGAGTGTTCTTTTGCTTTAGAAGCATCACCAACTGCTTATATGATCTCCACTCAACGGCACTTCCAGCAATCGCATCATGACAGTATAGCCTCCGTGAGTGGAGTATCTCCTACGATGGCTACATCCAAAGCTCTCCAAGGCGGCACAAGCAAGCAGCTCTCGCACAGCGGCCTTCGTCATCTTCTACATTGACTGTCTCTGTGACATTGCCACTCTACTCCGCCTACTGTGCTGAGTGCAACCTTAACTGCTCATTTTGTTACCTTGCTCGGTCTCATTTTACGGTAGCAGTTCCTCAGTTGTAACCAACCGCCACCGTTTGTTTTTAAGCGCAAGGCCACCTTTCATGTTCATCTCGGCTACGGCCGTCCTTCCATCCCGCACCCGACTCTCGTCACCAGCCGGGTTGCCTCTGTGCATCACCAACGCAAGCCTCTCTCATCACGGCGTCGTTTATCTACATCACGTCTGCTTCTGCTCTGCGGCCACCTTGCCTTACAATTGCCCGTTGTACTGTTGCTGCTCTCCTTTGGCTGCCTTCTTCATCAACTCAAGGGACTGTCTCTGCCTGGGATTTATTGCGCATCATCTAGAGGCAGCTGCAGATCGACTTTCCTCCTGTTAACGAGCTATTTGCTGCATTCAGTTCTGCCATCGCTTCCTCTTGAAGAGTCTACAAGGTATTGTTCATTGTCTCCTTCAGTTTGCTGGTCAGTACTTTTGTTATCCTCATATCTGCAAACTGCTGGTTCCTCATGCTTCGATGGGCTGTCACATGCTATAGCCTTGACAAGTGGTGAGATAGCCGGCTTCTAAAAACAATTTGGATCTCTTCTTTCATTCATTTCTGCAATCTTGTAAGGGAATAGACATTGCCCTTGCATTTTAGCAAGAGGTAGGACCTTCCCACATGGCCTCTTCTACTCATTCTCTCATGTCTATCGACAAATTCAATGGGTCCAACTTTCATACTTGGCAAATCAAAATCAAGTGCCATCTTATGAAAGAAAGTCTTTGGGACGTTGTTCACCATGCTGCTCCCGAAGATTCCGACATTGAGCAAGTTGTCACTTATGTTCCCACTGCCAAGAATGACAAAGCCTATGCTATCATCTTGCTCGGCCTTGGAGATGATTACATTCATCACATCTCCGACATACAGTCTGCTTCTCGAGCATGGATTACTTTGGATACCCTTTTTGGACCCTGCTCTAAAAACTCTAAGATTGCACTTATGATCTCATTCTTTGATCTACATATGCAGGAGGGAGCTACTATAGCCTCTCATGTCAATTATCTTCGCAGTCTTATGGTTCAGCTTGCATCAGTGAAGTCCCCCATCTCCGAAGATATTGCTATTGTTGTGCTTCTCAAAAGCTTACCTGACACCTATGCTACTCTTGTCACTACCTTCAAGTATCACAATAATCCTACTCTTGAAGGTATCATCAATGCTCTCCAAGAAGAGGAAAGAACTTAACAACAAAAGGTAACTGGCACTGCATTTTTAGCAAAGAAAGGAAGTTCTAAGGTAAGAAAGCCTTGCACCCATTGTGGCAAAACTAATCATATGGAGAAGGACTGCTTGAAGGCTCATCCATGCACCATTTGTGGCCGTGATAATCACCGGGAGAAGGACTGCTACTCCAAACCCTCTACATTAGCCCCTGCATCTACCTCAGCCCATGTTGCTGCAGCATCTCCATCAGCAGATCTTGCTGTTCATTCCTCATATGATGAAACGTGGGCTTTCTGATTACTTCATCTTTCTTGTCTACCACTTTGACCACCGATGATGTAGGTCAAGGGGTTCTAGTGTCTTACTCATTCTGCTTTTGGACCTCTCTCTTGTCCCTATCCAAGAGGCAGAGATTGCCCTTGAGGAGGGGATGTCTTCAAGGTCCATCTGTTTGTCTACAGTCAGTTTATCTAGTCTTGTCTGTCTGTCTATTATCTAGTCTTGTCTGTCTGTCTATTTGTCTATCAATCTGACTATGTCTTGTTTTAGATCCATCTTGTCCCTACCCTTGTGGACCCATATGAGGATATCACTTGAGGAGGGGTGTCTCAGGATCTTTTCTATCTTGTCTTTCAGTCTTGGTCTTGTCTTGTCTGTCTTTCAGTCTTGTCTTTTGTCTTCCTCCTAGTGTCCACTTAAGGAGGGTGTTGGAAATAAGTGCACACTAGGTGTACTCTTTTCCTAGTCCAGTATAAACTTTTGTCTTGAGTCTTGTGTGTCTGCCATGTGGCATCTTATTTGTCCCACATATCAGCGTGGCTACTATCTCTTGTACTACACACCTATATATTGTGGGTGTCACATCATAAGTATCTAGCTTGTGTCTTGTCTACACTCATCTCAAGGTAACTCTTTGTCCCTCAATCTTGTTCTTATTTCACTTCTAGTTTTCTAGTTTCTAGCTCTTGTTTCCATATTTCTACAAGAGCCAACCACCCCCCCCCCCCCCCCCCCCCCCGCCCCCCCGCAGTGGCACCACCATATGCGGAAGAGCTTCACCATGCCTGTCCTGCAGAGGGGCCCTAGGAGCCTACGGTTTGCTTAGAGAACCGTTTCGAGCATTAATTTCAGGACCCCATTGGAGAGCACCCGCCCCCCCCTCCCCCTTTCTAGCCACCCCCTTCTGGAGGCTGGCTCCCGGGCACGACCCTGTGCTAGAAGCCTCTCCTCCCCGGCGGATCCTGTTCCTCCTCCCCCTCCTCCTTAGCCTCCCTTTGTTTTCCCTGATTCCCTCAATCATAGGCCCATTGGGTCTTTAGTAGACGCTTAATATATCTTTCTTCTTTCTTTCTTTCTCCCCCCGCCGTGTTTCCTCCCGATGCTCTCCTCCTCCCCTCCCTCCCCCTCCCCCTCGCCCACCCCCACCCCCTCCCTCTCCCTCTCCCTCTCCCTCTCCCTCTCCCTCTCCCTCTCCCTTCCCACCACCCACCACCCACCCCCCCCTCATCCCCCTTCTCCCCCCTCGCCTCGTCCTGCCTTTTTCACCTCTCCTTAGATTTCTCCCCATCTCCCCACTTCCCCTGCTGCTGAGAGGACTTCTTCGGGCTCGGTGGGTCGTTTGATTCACCATTTTTCAGAGCCTGTGTCGATGACTCTCGCTGCCTCTGCTGTCCCAAGATCCCTGGAGGACCTCCCCCGATCTTGGGACCGCCAGTTGATTGCAGCTTTTTTAGATACCTCTTTGAGAAGAGCAATGAAGTTGCCGAGACTTTTACACCTTTCGGCATCTGTGTTATTTTCCACCACTCCCGGCTGGCCACTCCAACGAGCGGTCAGCATCGTCATGGGTCTTCTTCTTCGGAACTGCAGATCTCGTGTGTTTAGCTTCTTTGGCCACTGATATGGCAATCCCCATCCCCATTGTTGTATGAGGTAGCCTTGTTTTCTCTTGGTGTTTTCAGTAACTAATAGAAGGATCATTTTCCGGAAAAAAAGAAACCGGAGAAAAGCATGCAAAACAAGGTAACCCACCTGTACTCCACACACGCGAGATGAAGATCCAGATGTGAATCCTTGCAACGGGCTGCCTTAAGTCAATTTTGTCACGGCTCATCTGCTGTCCACCCGTTCTGCGATATGCGCGAGCCAAAACCCGTCTGCTAGCCTGTAGAGCATATCCAGGGCTGTAAGACCTGCTGACGAGCGCCGTACTGCCTGCTGGACAGTCTGTCCAGACCTGTATGGCCTGGTCCAGGGCCTACAGCCATGTGTGCAATACCACTGGACGGGCCTTGCCGGCTGCAACATCAGCGCATCACCTGCTTGCTGCAGTACCTGCTGTTGGAGGCCAATTCAGAGCGCACACAGCCTAAGTAGACAGCTGTCTGATGCCCGCTTGGCATCCGGACAGGGTCGCTTTTCCTTGCATGCTTGGCTGCAAGACAATAGCCAAGCCAGGACCATGCACTCCTTGAACACAGACAATCTGTAGCACTATAACAAGAGAGGAAACCCAGGGCTCGAAAAACAGGGGTTTCCTGGGACGATTCCATCCGCATGCATGCCTACCAATCACCCCTTTCTCCCCCTTATCTCAGCATCGGCATGAACCCTATCCTGCCAGCAAAACCTGAAAAAGCTCCTACTTCTTGCAGATTCAAAACGCAGATATGGTGACTCTGAGATACTTGGCTTACGCAACCTTGATAAAAACACGACGACACGCAGACCTTGCTTTTTCCCGCCTCCGTGCTCTGATACCAACTATAAGGGACTCATCACGTAATACACAGGCATAAACAAGGTTAGAGAAACCAAATAAAAGGGGTGCATGCAGCTAGGCGCTAAGGTTCCACTCCCACGAGTCCATGCCATTGTGCCTTGGCGTCTGGTACCACCAATGCCTGGCCACATGGGCCCTCGCCAAGACTACTCGTTCGGAGTCATGATCTGCCACATCCATTGCAGGAGTAAGCCTCGTTGTCCCGGTCCAGACCATAGTGAGTCAATAATAACCCAGGACTTACTTATATAGTGCTTATTGCTGCTATAAATAATAGTCCAATCATAAATAGCCAGTAATCTTGGATTTATTAAATGTGAACCTTAGCCACCTGAATCCGCCTGTTTTCTTTAATCCTAGGGCTCCCCTAACCCTGTTTGATTAGTCCCTAACCCCAAGGGTTAGTGCTAGGCACATAACACGAGGCGAACGCCACCAGCACTCCCTCCCCTGGTCCTAGCACAGCTTCTCATCAAGGGGGGGGGGGGATCCAGCCTTTAGAATCTAGAGTACCAAGCCCCGACATCCGAGGATCCTGGGGTAGACGAGTGGCAGGCCTGTTAGGTACGCGAGTCTAGGGGGCCCATGCCCCCTAGGAGGATACAGTTTGTTAGAGAACCGCTTTGAGGAGCCTGCACACTATGCTGCCCTCCCCCCCACACCCCGCTTGCCTGGCCATGCCACGGCACTGGCTCCCCTCCTTGCTTTTTGGAAACTGTTACCTCGTCATGATTCTCTTCCCGATGTCCAGATGGCTATGAGATCTCTTGGCCCTTCTGCACCTCCAGTGGACGCAGCCCCTCAGCCCCCTCAGAAGGCCCCCTCTTCCTCCAACCAAATACCCTTGCCTAGCATCCTCCTCCTCCAAAACAACACCCGCCCCCCCCCCCCCCCGCCGGCTGCGGTCTGCCTCTCCTGAGCAATCCCACCATCCACTGGCTGGGTGTTATCTAGAGAGGAGACATTAGACCAGCTTGGTGTGTCGACTGATTCACCGTTTTACTGAGCTTGTCGAGATGACCCTCCGGTGCATGCTTTCCCCTAGAGTCGCCAGGCGCCCCCCTGGAGTCTTAGGGCAGCCCGTGGATTAGAGTTTCTATTCATGCCTTAACAGAGCGAAGCCGGTATTTTCGAGGAGTCGGTGGCTCCCATCCGCATTTGCGTGCTTCAACATTTTCGAGGAGTCGGTGGCTCCCATCCGCATTGGAGAGTCGGTGGCTCCCATCCGGTGGCTCCCATCCGCATTGGAGAGTGGCGTGATGATCTTCTCCGTCCCCTTGAGTGCGGCTCTGGGGATGGTATGGAACACGGAATCCATGTCTGCCGCCATGCATGTGCAGGCGGTAGCCATCTGCATGACCCGGGATTACTGACATGCTCACTCATTTTTAACCGCTAGTTTGATGGAGGTTGGTGGCTCCAGCCACAAGGATCAGGGAGGGGGGTTGGTGTCCACCAAACCTAGAGGTGCTCTTCGTATTTCTTCATGTCTTCATGGCAGTACCACTCTCCTCCTCCTACAGATACCTTCATTGTGACAAATGGGAGTCCCGAGTACACCTAGTGCAGGGCCCGGATGGATTGGTACCACATGGAGGGCAGGATTCATGATCACCTAGTGAGGCTTCGCCTCAGGATGAATTGTGTTTACTCACCATCCAAACCCACGCCCAAGACTCTCAGAGTGGAGGGCAGTTCTGACAATTTTGCCTCCCATACTCACCATCCAAACCCACGCCCAAGGTTTTCAGAGTGGAGGGCAGTTCCAACAATTTTGCCTCCCACCGCTCTTACATATGCGGATTGTCTCATAGAACATTCAGGTTTTGGGCGGACCGTAGTGCTTGAGGAGGCGCGAGATCCTTAGATAGGTGCTTCATAGAGATCTAGTCGGTGAACCTATTGGCATACTTGTCCTTCAGGAGCACCATCTATTCGAGGGTCGCACCCATAGATGCAGGAAGATTCTGAAGGGTAGAAGCCA